>NC_069507.1:151221266-151545016 GCF_027579735.1 Bombina bombina
GGCCTTTTCAATTGACTAGTAGTAAAAACTATATATATAATGTTTAACTGATCATGTACTGATACCTTACGATTTGTAAATGCTCAATTTTTTCTCTTTATTATTGCTTTTGTGTTATTTTTGTTTTTTCTTTTGCCTTCTTATTGTAAATATAAACATGTTGTAAATCAATAAAAAGATATATATATATAAAAAAAAAAAAAAGATGTAATGACTCACAAGCAAACATAAGCACCTGAGCCACACATAAACCTGCCTACCCCTTTTTCTGGTAAACGTACAGAATTTAGGGAATTCAAAAATGCTTGCAATTTACTCTTTAGAATGAAACTACATACTTATTGAACAGAAAAAAATTAAAGTTTGCACCACTATCTCTTTTCTTACTGGGGAAGCCAGAGACTGGGCTAACAATATGGCCTCTATTTATCAAGGTCTGGCAGACCTCACTGAATACGGAGAGCAATACACTCTTCGTCTTCAGCATTGCACCAGCAGCTCACAAGCTGCAGGAGATGAATTATACAATTCTTCATTGCTGATGGCTAACCCCTGGATGTCGTCGTCCTGCTCAACTCAGCGCCACCACAGCTCCGCACCACCGGGATGAATATAGAAGATGCCCCCGTGATGGATAAAGATGTGCCGCCTGGATGACGACTTGCCGCTGCCTGGATGAAGATGGATGTCAGGACTTCAGGAAATGTGAGTACATTTTTTGGGGTTAGTGTTGGGTTTTTTTTGGTTTTTTTTGGGGTGGGTTTTTTTTTAGATTAGGGATTTTTTATTTTAATGGGCACTAAAGAGCTGATTGCCCTTTTAAGGGCAATGCCCTTACAAATGCCCCTGGGTGGGGGGTTTTACTGTTATGGGTACTTTGTAATTTTTTTTATGTAAAAAAGCTGATTCCTTTAGGGCAATGCCCTACAAAAGGCCCTTTTAAGGGCTATTGGTAGTTTATTGTTAGATTAGGGGGGCTTAATTTTGGGGTGGCTTTTTGTTTTTATAGGGGTATTAGATTTGGCTTCATTTTTATTATTTTGGATTATTTAGTTTATTTTTTTGTTATCTTAGATTTATTTATTTTTCGTAATTTTAGTGGTTTTTTTTTGTAATGTTAGATTTTTTTTATTTTTTCGTAGTGTTAAGATTTTTTAATTTTGTAACTTAAATTTTTTATTTTATTTTATTTTTTTAAAATAGTAATGTTAGGTTAATTTATAGTTTAAGATTAGCTTTTTTTATTTCACAGGTAAGTTTTTATTTATTTTAAGGTAGTTAGCATATTGAAGCTTTAATTTAAAGTTAGGGGGTGTTAGGTTTACGGGTTAATAGTTTATTTTAGTGTGTGGCAATTGGAGGGGGCTGGCAGTTTAGGGGTTAATAGGTTTATTATAGTAGTTGCGATTTGGGGGGCCGGCGGTTTAGGGGCTAATAGGTTTATTATAGTAGTTGCAATGTATGGGGGCCAGCAGTTTAGGGCTTAATAGACTTATTATAGTAGTCGCGGTGAGGGGGCCGGCGGTTTAGGGGTTAATAGGTTTATTATAGTGGTTGGGATGTGGGGGACTGGTGGTTTAGGGGTTAATACTTTAATTTAGTGTTGACTATGTGGGTGGGCAGCAGATTAGGGGTTAAGAAGTTAAATAAAGTATTTGCAATGCAGGTGGATGGCGTTTTAGGGGTGAATAGTGCAGTTTATAGGTGTTGTGTACTCTGTAACATTTTGGTTTTGCAAAATCTATAACTACTGGTCTCTGATCACTGAATGGATCACAGCGGTATAAGCTATAACGCTAGCGTTATAGTTGGACCATACAACCTGTTAAAAAGGTGCAATGAAAATTCCACACTCAAAAGCTATTTTTTTTGAGTGTGGAATAGAGAGTTGCTGTACAGGCTAAAACGCTTGAGGTATAGCCGTATGGCCACGACTTTTACTATGGGAGAACCGCCATTCCGCGCGAAAAGGACAATTTTTCAGCGGTATAGCAGTACCGCAAAACTTGTAATTTTGCCCAGAGGCAGTTATATTTAAGATAAAAAAATAGAAAGATAAAGCGACACACAATAGTAACACTTATAAAAGACTGGGAATTCAGCACTCGTTCAATAATAACAAAAACGGAACACTCAAATTGATACAATATCAAAAAAGGGTTTTATTTATGCAAACTGTTGGCCGAGGTCCCAGACCAGAGAAAGTATCAAAGCCTGCATTGAATACTATTCAAAACATAATTAAAACACTAAAATATAAACTAGAACAAAGCCTAAGTTTACAAAATAGGACCAGCCCCAGTGACTAACTATGCTGGTGAATTGTAAGACAGTTCAATGATAATAATGTGATAAATCATATGAATTAGAGAATGAATAGATGTGTATGTTCCGTTCAAATATTCAGACCAAAATAGGTTTTAGTAAAAAGACTGAAATGAATATATTATGGGAACAAAATTTATCTATACACAACTATCACAATCTTATACCTACTGCTGTATAAATGATAAATGTATCCCTAGACACATGTGATTAGATGCAATTCTATACATATCATACAGAAAATACTAAATGCGTGGCCACGCACAAGGGATATGTAGTTGAACACGCCTCTGTATATAGAAATAACAGGGCGAATAATTGCAAATACTGTTGCTGGTAAAATAAAGTTGGATAGACAGTCCTGTCAGTAACTGTTCATGTTCCTAGAACTCCAATTGAAAAACGTCATCCAATAATTGCAAACTGTCAATAAAGCGGCAAGTGGCAAAATTGTATAGCAGATTGAAAGTTCTGTGCAAATGAAGCAGGTTGTTAAAGCAGATTTTTAAGCAAAGTGAAGTCAAGTCGGTCAGGACAGCGAAGTATAGAGCACATGTAAATGCAAAGGTTGGGTTAATAAAGCACGGAACACAGTACAGGACGATAACTCGTTTTTAATTATGTACCCCTCTGTCAACTGCACCTGTTCCCTCGATACACATCGGCAAAGGAGCCCAACAGTCCTGTACTCTGCTCAGGCAATATCCTCTTTTTAAGTCACCCATAAGACTTGCTTACTTATTGCGTTGCTGCTTAGCCCAACATTGGGATGCATCTGTTGATTCAAAGTGAGTGCCAATATTCAGCGTTCTCCGAATAGTTGCTCTGTCCTGCCACAAGCCAAACCAGCATGGAAAGTCACGTGAGTCAGCCAATTGCCGACATGCGTTTCACCCCCTCATCATCAGTGAGACGGGGCTTCCTCAGGGCATGCTCCAATTATACGTTATATTTATTATGTTTGTACTAATGTGTTCAGATTTACCAATCTTACGTAATATCTCAGAGGGCTAGATTACGAGTGAAGTGCGAGCAATGTCAGGTTTTTTAGGTGGCAGTTTGAGCGCAAGTTAAATTCCACCACATTACAAGTTATAAGTAAATACGAACATGTGAGCGCAATTGCAATTTATGCTAGAATGATTACAGTGACTTCAGAGCTCTGGTTAACTGTTACACAAGTCAAAAAACATATAAAAAATGCATTTAAAAGTACAGTTACATTAATGACACTAATAAAAATTATTTTAAAAAAAATTGCAATAAAAGTTATATGGGCTCAAAGATATGAGATGTCAGGTGTTAGAAAAAAATGTGTTTTTACATAAGGATCCATAGGAACACATGTATAAATATATGTATGTATATAAATATATATGCATGTATTTCTATACCTATGTATTTACAGACATATACACATATAAAAAAGATACATAGGTATAGAAATGCATACAGTTGTGCCCATTTTTCAGAGAATATGAATGATAACACAAACTTTTCTTTCACTCATGGTTAGTGTTTGGCTGAAGCCATTTATTATCAATCAACTGGTTTTACTCTTTTTAAATCGTAATGACAAAAGAAACTACCCAAATGACCTTGATCAAAAGTTTACATATCCTGGTGATTTTGGCCTGATAACATGCACACAAGTTGACACAAGGGGTTTGAATGGCTATTAAAGGTAATCATCCACACCTGTGATCTGTTTGCTTGTAATTAGTGTGTGTGTATAAAAGGTCAATGAGTTTCAGGACTCCTGACAGACCCTTGCATCTTTCATCCAGTGCTGCACTGACGTTTCTGGATTCTGAGTCATGGGGAAAGAAAAGGAATTGTCAAAGGATCTGTGGGAAAAAGGTAGTTGAACTTTATAAAACAGGAAAGGGATATAAAAAGATATCCAAGGAATTGAAAATGCAAATAAGCAGTGTTCAAACTCTAATCAAGAAGTGGAAAATGAGGCATTCTGTTTGATAACATACTGCATTCATCTTGCCATCAATTCTGACAAAATTTCCTGTGCCTTTGTAGCTCACACATCCCCAAAACATCAGTGATCCACCTCTGTGTTTCACAGTAGGAATGGTGTACCTTTCATCATAGGCCTTGTTGACTCCTCTCCAAATGTAGCGTTTATGGTTGTGGCCAAAAGCTCAATTTTGGTCTCATCACTCCAAATGACTTTGTGCAAGAAGGTTTGAGGCTTGTCTCTGTGCTGTTTGGCGTATTGTAAGTGGGATACTTTGTGGCATTTGCATAGTAATGGCTTTCTTCTGGCGACTCAATCATGCAGCCCATCTTTCTTCAAGTGCCTCCTTATTGTGCATCTTTAAGCAGCCACACCACATGTCCTGTGTATCACCGGAAGTTATTTGTGGGTTTGTCTTTGCATCCCGAACAATTTTCCTGGCAGTTGTGGCTGAAATTTTAGTTGGTCTACCTGACCGTGGTTTGGTTTCAACAGAACCCCTCATTTTTCACTTCTTTATTAGAGTTTAAACACTGCTGATTTGCATTCTCAATTCCTTGGATATCTTTTTATATCCCTTTCCTGTTTTATACAGTTCAACTACCTTTTCCCACAGATCCTTTGGCAATTCTTTTGCTTTCCCCTTGACTCAGAATCCAGAATCGTCAGTGCAGCACTGGATGAAAGATGCAAGGGTCTGTCAGGAGTCCAGAAACTCATTGACCTTTTATACACACACACACTAAAACAATTCAAACCCCTTTGTGACAACTTGTGTGCTTGTTATCAGGCCAAAATCACCAGGGTATGTAAACTTTTGATCAGGGTCATTTGGGTAGTTTCTGTTGTAATTATGATTTAAAAAGAGTAAACACAGTTGATTGATAATAAATGGCTTCAGCCAATCACTAACCATGAGTGAAAGACAAGTTTTTGTGTTATCATTCATATTCTCTAAAAAATGGCCAAGAAATCATAAATTCTGCCAGGGTATGTAAACTTATGAGCACAACTGTAATGTTTGCATGAGCTAGTGACTGTTTTCTTTTGCTAAAAATGAAGCTTCATTAAAATATCATGGGGTAATACGATCCTGGTTTTTCAACTTCAAATCCTTTTTGTCTGCAAGTGGATGCGACCGTGCAAAAATATTACTTATGCCCTGTAATACATGCGCAACTGGATGTGCGATGGTTCTATAAAAAATATAAAAAAAAGGGTTGAGCACAGATAAAGCACTCACGGGAGCTTAAATTTGCGCTCCACTTATAATTTAGCCAATAGTCGGGTATAAAAGTGACCCTTTTCCCTTTATGTTTCGTTTCCTCTAATATTCTACTCTGCATTGTATTTTTAGCATTTTTAGTGGTCAAGAGTGGCCGCTAGTGTCATGCAGGGGTAAATCTTTTATTTCAGCATTTATTGTGTTCTAAGGGGATTACTAAACAAAGTAAAAATAGAAATTTATATTCCTTGTTACAATCAATGTTAGATATAGCCTAAAACTTACTAGGATGTTAAAAATCTGAGGTTTATGTGTTGAGACCCATGATTGGTCTCCTTGGTTTTAGGTTACCTTCTACTGTAATTTGATCCTAAAAGTGGCCTCCTGAGTTGAAAGGTTTACAGTTTGACAAGTCTTTTTTTTATGTTGTTTTATTGAAATTATTTCTAATGCTCTTTCTCTGCGCTATTGACAGCAACTAGGGCATGTCATTTTAAACGGCTTTCCAAATTTACTTTTATCATCAAGTTTGCTTTGTTCTCTTGGTATTCTTAGTTGATCGCTAAACCTAGGTAGGTTCACATGCTAATTTCTGAGCCCTTATAGGCAACCTCTTATCTGAATGCATTTTGAATTTTTTTTCACAACTAGAGGGTGTAAATTCATGTGTGCAATATAGATCATTGGTTCTCAAACCAAGTGACCTCAGGGCCCAGTAAATTTTAGCTGAACATGACCAGGGCCCAGTAGATAGTGTGTGTATATATGTTCTGCTAAATTTCACTGGGCCTTGAGGTCATGTGTGTGTGTAATAAATTGTGACATTTATATATTTTTCACTGTCTATTTATATTCCAATAGCAATTCCCCATGAAAAAGTGGAGAACCCCCCCCATAATTTATGCTTACCTGATAAATTTCCGGATATGTGAGTCCATGGAATCATCAATTACTCATGGGAATATTCCTCCTGCTGGCCAGGAGTGATATTCCCACTAGTAATTGATGAGTCCGTGGACTCACCATATCTTAGGAAAGAAATAATTGCATTCCAAGTTTGTGATGCTCCTGTAATTTGTAATTAAACTCACTTGTATCAATTAACAGGCGCTGACAATATAGAAATCACACCGGAAACCAGTTCAAATGGTGAATAATTGACTCAACTTTTCTGTTGTGTGTGCCATACTGAGCAGGGAGAACAGAAAGAGCAGCAAAAAAATGTCTGAGGATTTGAGAACAAAAATTTTGGACAGATTGCACAATCTCAAGGTTACAAGTCCATCTCTAGAGATCTTAATGTTCCTGTGTACACTGTGCTAACATTGTCAAGAAGTATACAGCCCATGGCACTGTAGCTAATCTCCCTGAATGTGGAAGAAAGAGAAAAATTGATCGAACATTGTTGAATGGTGGATAAAGAATCTTGATAAACTTCCAGGCAAATTCAAGCGGACCTTCAGGCATAGGGTACAACATATGTCAGCTTGCACTATACGTCACCATCTGAATGAAAAGGGATGCTATGGAAGAGACCCAGGAGGACCCCACTGCTGGCACAGAAACATGGTAAAGCCCATCAATCTACTGTTTTCAGAAAAAGAAATGAGGCTTTTAAAGAAGATAATACAGTCCCTACAGTCAAAAATGGTGGAGGTTCACTAATGTTTTGAGGTTGCTTTGCTGCTTCAGGCACTGGATGTCTTGACTGTCTGTATGGCATTATGAAATCTGAAGACTACCAAGGAATTATGTGGTGCAATGTAGGGCCCGGTGTCAGAGGTCATGGGTCTTATTTCTGCTACATATCTATAAATGCTGACAGCGATGTATCATTGCACAAGCAGGGGGTGTCAATCAACCCAATTGGGTTGATTTCTGTCTACGGCCTCAGAGCAGGTGGACAAGTTATGGAATAGTGGTCTTTAGACCGCTGCTTCATAACTTCGGTTTCCGGCGAGGCTGAAGGCTCGCATGGAAACAGGGGCATCAAGCTCCATACGGATAAATCAGCCCCCAGATCTCAATCCCATAGAGCACCTGTAGAAAGATCTCAAAACAGCAGGTGGGAAAAGGAACCCTTCCAATCTGAGAGACATGGAGCAGTTGGCAAAAGAAGAGTAGTCCAAAATGCATGGGTGCCAATATTTTTCACTGTATCTGTATATAAGTCACTCCCTTTGTAAAGTATTTTACTTTTTAGCATTTATTATTAGGTGCTCTCAATGTGTGTGTGTGTGTGTGTGTGTGTGTGTGTGTATATATTTTTTAATTTTATGTGTCAAAATTATTATTATTATTTTTTTTATTTAAATTTTTATTTGGTTTACAACATATATAATCAAACATTACAATACATTCAAAGATTGTACATGTAAAGACAGAGACCACTCCACAGTTGTTGTCCCCTGGTTGCAGACTTTAACAGTGAGAAGAGATAACAAAACACATAGGGATAAACATTTAAAGATTAAAGATAAGAGTGCTGCTGCCGCGCTTCTCCTTACTATCTACCACTTGCCTTGTTGTGTTGCTACCAGATTAGACTGCTCCTGTTCTTACACTCATAAACCTTTGTATCTATTCCCCGTAAATGTCTGTAAATGTCTAATGTATACACTTACATTCTCCTTTTCAGTGGCCCTAAGTAATCCTCCCAAAGGAATAGTATAGAATGGTACTCTTCCATGCGATTAGTTTGTTGGTAGTGGTACCTTTCCAGGGATAGTAATCTCGAAACCTGTTCCCATTCTTGTACTTTAGGGATTCATGTATTTTTCCATAGCCTTGGGATTAGTTGTTTTGCACAACTTAACATAATGTATAATAACATTGACCTTAGCTTACATTTTATTTTAGGAACTTTGTTAAACAAAAATACAGCTGGGTCGTTGCTTAAGTGGGTTGATATTACTTTCCCTATTTCTACGCGTATGTCTCTCCAGTATATTTCTAATAGCGGGCAGTTCCACCATATATGTGAGAGATTTCCTTCCTGACCACATCCTCTCCAGCAAAGTTTGCTGGTATTTGGGAATATATTAGATAATCGTGTAGGGGTTAAGTACCATCTGGTGAGTAGCTTCATATTTGTCTCTGTGATATTCATAGATGATGGGGCTTTTCCTTTTTGGTGGAAGATCGCTTGCCTCTCGCTCAGTGCTAAAGATACATTCAATTCCTCCTCCCACACTTTAGTATATGCTGGCAATTGCTGTGAGTGTCTTGTTAATAGTAATCTATATGACTGCGATAACCCTCTCCTCGACGAGTCTGTTGTATAACATATGGATTCAAATGTGGTGAGCGGCCTAAAAAGGTCTGTCCTATTCTTATTATGATTGATGTAATGTGAAAGTTGCAGGTATTCATACCAATTCTGGCTGCTGAATATGTGTCTGTCTACCATTTCTTTTTTTGTCAGCATCTTGCCATTATCTAGAACTGAGTATGTGGGTACACAACAATGTAGGTCCATGTTACCGCCTTCTATAATGTTATGGCTTACTGGGGAGTCTGCGTTAGCTAATAGAGGAGTTAGTGGAGATGGAACAGATGATATATCCTGTTTGTTTTTCAGTAATGTGTCCCATACTTCGAATGTTTCTATTACTATACTTGTAGCTGCATTACTAATATTCCTCTGCGATTTGCGTAACCAGCATTGACCGCTCAAGCTTGGTGACTGTGCTAATTCATGCTCTAATATTACCCATTCTTTATCCCTGAAATGTTTGCTCCAGTCTATTATTCTATTCATAATAGATGCTTGTTTATAATATGTTAGGTTAGGTACGCTCAAGCCCCTGTTATGTCTATCTCTGTATATAATTTTCTTCGATACTCTAGGCATTTTGTTCTGCCATATAAATATGTTAACTTGATTCTGGAGCCTATTTAGGTAAGATTTTGTAAGTGGAATGGAGACTGTCTGGAAAATGTACAGTATTCTCAGCAGAAATGACATCTTAAAGGCATGAATTCTACCAAGCCAGGAGAGATATTTGCTTCTCCATCCCTGTATCTCTATTTGTAGGTCTTTTAACAGTTTCATATAGTTTAATGTGAAAAGATCTTCTCTAGTTTTTGCTACATGTATTCCTAAATATTTCAAGGAATTTCTCTGAATAGAGAACTGAAATTGGTTGCTAATTTGTTGTAATAGTGTTTCGGGCACCGCTGCTCCTAGGACCTCTAATTTAGTTGTATTGATTTTAAAATAAGAGTATGAGCTATATAGGTCGAATTCTTTCTGTAGTGCTTTAAGAGATGTCACTGGGTTAGTCATTGTCAGCATAAGGTCATCCGCATACAACGATAGTTTATAGTGTGTGTCTCTAATCTTAATACCTTCAATGGCCGTGTTATGACATTTTTTGCAGGCTAATACCTCCATGGCCAGCACAAAAAGTAGGGGGGATAGGGGACATACCTGCCTGGTTCCATTTTTAATAGGGATGGCTTTCGATAGGGAATCATTTAGTCTAACCTAAGCTGAGGGATTGGAATATAGTGCAAAAATCTTGTCTATCATAAGAGGCCCTAGTCCGAATCTGATAAGAGAGTGGCGTAAAAAAGACCAATTGAGCCTATCAAAGGCCTTTTCGGCATCAATTCCTAGGAAGATTGTGGGGATTTTTTTTCTCTTTGGACATATTCCATGAGGTTTATCACTTTTACTGTGTTATCCTGTGCCTCTCTACGAGGCACAAATCCGGCCTGGTTTATATGTATTAATTCCGGCAGGTATCTATTGAGTCTCGCCGCCAATACTTTCGCATAGATTTTCACAGCTACATTTAACAAGGAGATGGGCCGAAAGTTAGATGGAGTAGTAGATGGTTTCCCAGGCTTTGGGAGCACTGTAATGTGCGCTTCTAGCATACTAGATGGGAATGGCGAGGTCTCTGATATTTGATTTAAAATTGTCTGTAAATGCGGAATTAAAATAGTAGAGAATTTTTTATAATATTGGACAGTATAACCGTCAGGTCCCGGGCTTTTCCCCGAATTTAAGTTAGCAATGGCCAATGTTATCTCTTCGGATGTTAATGGTTTTTCTAATTCTTTGGTCTGCTGACAATTGAGGAATTTGGCAACTTTCTAAGTATGACAATATATTTGGTGGTGATGTACTGTGATTATCTTTGTCCTCTATATTATATAAGTTTGAGTAGTAGTTCTCGAAGTGAGTAAGAATATCTGGTTTTGTTTTCACTTTATGTTTATCAGGTGTAACCAGCTCATGGATATATGTTTTGAGCTTTTTCAATTTCAATGCCCGTGCTAGTAATTTTCCACTTCTATTGCTTTCATAGTAATATCGCTGTTTAAGTTTTATGGCCATAAGATTGTGTTCCTTGGCTAAAAGATCTCTAACGGCCTCTCTAGTGTTTTGTAATTCTTTGAGAACCTCCTCATTCTGTGGATCTTGTTTATGTATATATTCTACGTGAGAGAGAGTGTTTGAGAGATCCATGTATTGCTGCCTGGCTTTTTTCTTCATCTGTAATTTAATTTTAATAAATTTGCCTCTCATGTAGCACTTGTGTGCCTCCCAAACCATGTATAGATCGGTATCTGCTTGTGTGTTTATCGTAAAGTATTCTTTCAGGGAGTTGACTAGTCTTTCTGTGTGATTAGGCGTGTTGAGTATGGAGTCATCAAGCCTCCATATAAAAGGGTGTATCGGAGTGTCGGGCCATTGTATTTGTGTTATTACAGCAGAATGGTCTGACCATGCAGTGTGTGAGATTTTTGAGGTCCGTATGGTTGTTAAACCACATTGATTGGTCATGATATAATCTATCTGGCTATACGTATGGTGTGGCGATGAAAAGAATGTGTAATCCCTTTTATGAGTGTTTATAAATCTCCATACGTCATATAAGTTATGGTCTCTTATTAGTTTCCCCAAGTACTTAGTTACATGTTTTGAGGTTCTATTTGTGGCGTATGAGTTATCCATGCTGGGATTAGTGCTAAGTTTAGGTCTCCTCCTAAGAAGGTCACTCCTCTAGAGAAGTCCACGATCTTGTTAAAGATTTTCTTAAAGAATGGTAATTGCCGCACATTTGGTGCATATATATTTATCAAGGTTACTGGGCTTCCATAAAGGAGCCCGAACACCCCTAGAAATCTGCCCTCAGTGTCTGACGTGGTTTGTATATGTTTAGAAGGGATATCCCTATGTATTAATATACTAACCCCACATCTTTTAGAATCTACTGAGCTATGGAAGTGTTGAGTGTACCTTGTCCCTAAATATTTAGGTTCATTCTTTCTCCTAAAGTGGGTCTCTTGGAGGAAAAGTATGTCTCCCTTTCTTTTATACAAATCTAGCAGTGCTATCAATCTTTTCTGTGGAGAGTTTAATCCCCTTGTATTTTGAGAGATGATATTGATTATTTTGCTCATCATAATCTTACAAATATGAAACCTATATGTGTCTTCAATGTATATATGATATGTCTTGTAAGTGGTATTGCAAGTCTGACTGTTTTAGTAGCGCAACAGCATATGCACACAGCTTTGAATCAAAATTACATACAAGAAACAACTAATAAGAAAAACAACCAAGAAAAGAAAATAAAAAGAGAAAAATAAGGTAAAACAAACAAAATTAACAGTAGCTTCTTCGCTTTCTTTTTGTTCCTTGTTTCTTAAAACAAATATAACTAAATTAGAAATTATTATTGAAAGACGCTCTGGGTTGTCTATAATATGACTGAAATATAATACTAGATCTTATTTTCACCTGTTAATAAAACAAGAGGCGTAAACCAACGTTGAACATATTTCCTATAAAACACATAACAATATAAAAAGTTCTATGAAACCTTTTACCTTTCCCTGAGGTTTTCCCCTAGATAACTGGGATATCTTCATATTATCTGTTAACACCTTGAGCCTTAGATTCTCTACATAACCCTGAACATTTCAATTAGTGGTTATAACTATTTATATAGGTTACAGCATATACATCTAACCTACTCAATACATTTTTCTATACCTTCATTGCATTATATAGTCTGTATGTAGCCCTTTTAGGTTCAGTAAACATAATGTACCCATCCAGACGTGTGTCAAGTCTTTTAATCATTGTCCTGCATGACAGTTTTCGAGATCTGGGACATATTTTTTGCCTGCGGTGGAAGATGTCCTCTAGTGGGACTGCCTCCCACGCTACGGGCATCTTTGCGTTATTTACTGGTATCCTTTTGTCTTTTCTTCCGTTGCGGTAGTGGTTGAGGGTCTGTATCTCCCTGTTCAAGGGGTGGTTAAAGGTCTAGAGCAGCACAAAAGTCCGGTATCTCTGAGATTTTGGTGCAGGAAAGCTTCCTGTTTCCGTGTAGCACATATAAATGGAAAGGAAAACCCCACCTGTATAATATTTTTTTACTTCTTAGTAAAGATGTTAATGGTGCCAATTCCTTCCTTCTCTGTAATGTCCGTTGAGAAAGATCAGTGTAGAACTGGAGCACATTGCCCCTGAACTTAACTGGTTGGTTTCTACGGGATAGGTTAAAAAGTTCTTCTTTTTTGAGGGGGCGGAGCCGACCAGCGCCTAAGATGGTCGTGTGAAAGGAGAGCTCCATGAGGCAGACAACCACCTTAATGTTTTTTGCTATCCAAAAGCAAGCAGAAAGCCCAAACTGCAACCGGGAAGCACTTAGAATACAGAGGACCGACCGGTAAAACGGCGAAGGAGTATTTTAAAGGCATTTTACACTATCGGCAAAGACTCCCAGCCGCGGCCTACTCACGTAACTCCCGGTGCAGCATGGAGGCGCAGAGACACTACAGAGAGCAGGTTTAGATCTTGGGCACCTGACACACGATCACTAACCTGAGGACTGCAGTCGCCATTCAGTCAGCACATACGCGAACCGCCAGAGCAGGTAAATTAAATACTTAACACTGCGGCTGCTTCATCTAGAAAGGGCGCGAAAGACGCCATATTGGCCTGCACAGCGGAGATACCACTGGGGTAAATACAGACTTAGGGTAAACTTACACACACAATATAGACTGCTTTGTTGCCGGAATGTGTGTGAGGCCCCTTTTGTTATTATACATCTATTGCAAACAGCGAAATAGCTGAAGACTTATACTACACCTTGCTACTGGCATGCAGATGAATGGCGCACTTAAAGCTTAAAGCATAATGAGGAAATTGGATACTGGGACTTACTCAAATAAAAATGACATACATTTTGGCATGGCATCTAGGCGACTTCCCAGAGCAGAAAAACCATCCAAGACTACAGGTACTCCCAATCCTAAAATGCATAATTTTTTTAAACTCAATGATAATACCGCTGTTGAGATCAGGGAAGAGGAAGATGCCACACATGATCCTACAGACTCAGACACAGATGCGGAGGTGCAAGCACCATTAACAAGAGCAGACCTCCAGCTGCTCCCGTCTAAAGAAGATTTCACTGCCCTGATTGCACAAATGAGCCAGATTATCAAATCCAGCATAGCAGAAGTAAAGAAAGATGTCCAGGAAATTGGCAACAGAATAGCTGCATTGGAGGAAGATGCAGAATTCACTAATAAATATCTTGACCAACAATCTAGGCAGTCCACACTTCACTACACTTTAATAACGCAGCTACAAGAGCAGGTTGAGGACCTGGACAACAGGGGCCGCCGCCAGAATGTAAGATTGCGGGGTGTCCCTGAAACAGTGCAGACGGGACAACTATTACCATATTTACAGAGACTGTTCAACTCTATTTCAGAAGATAAAGAGGAGATTGAGTTCCCACTGGATAGATATCATAGGGCATTGCGCCCGATCCCGAAAGAGAATGCACCACCTCGTGACATAGTCATTAAGTTCACTAGTTTTAAAGACAAGGAAAATATATTGTCTGCGGCTAGGAAAAAACACCCGATTCAATTTGAAGGCAACACTATCCTATTTTTTGCTGACCTCAGTCCTATGACTCTCTCTAAAAGAAAAGAGGCAAAGTACCTTACGCTACACCTGAGGGAACTGAAGATCCCATATAGATGGGGTTTCCCCTTCTGCTTGAAGGTCATTAAAGGAAGCACCATCGCTATATATAAATCACAAGAAGACATCGATCACTTCTGTGAACAGTTGGGGATATCAAAACCCACCATACCAAGCCTGAAAGATGGATCAGCAGACAGCGAAGAAACTCTGGGAAAGCTTCCAAGACCATCACATAGTGGCTGGAACATGGTCACCAAGAAAAGAAAAAATAAGACCCAAGCTGTGGGACCTGCTCCACCCTCTATACCAGGAGATCCTACTTGAACCCAAAAGGACTACCACAGAGGTTGTAGTATCCTAATGTTACTAGCTGACCCCCTATAACGGGGACTACATGAAAATGACTTCATTATGTTATGCATTTACCTTCTTTTGCCTTTTATAGTTAAAAGCCATATTTGGTTCATCCTTATTTAATTCACTTTTATGTCTATTAGACACCTAGCGGTTACGCTATATCCATAGATTTAAGAATGTTTATAGTAGCAAATTAGTTTTGATAGTTTTATTCTAGTTCTATAGGTTGTTATGTCACCGAAAAAAAAAGTGTGACATATACCCCCTCTTTTTCACTGTTGTAGCAGTGATTCAGTGTGGGATCCCCAAGATTAGGTGATCTCACGTGAATTACCTATTTTTTTTTTTAAATGTTTATGTATATTCATCAAAATGTTTTTTTGAATGCTAATGTTTTTTTGTTTTTGCAGTTACAACAACGACTTTGTGTACAATACGTATACTCCACACTCTTTTCCTGCTACCTCTTCCTACCCTTCCCTACTATTCCACTTCTCTCCAAGCTACTAACTAAGAAACAGACTGACGGGCATAGACCGACAGATGACACACAGACACCCAGGTATGCGACAAAGTGGCACGAACATTTGTTATCATTGATAATGCAGTCCCGCATCCCCTACATTAGTGATGGCTAATATGAAGATCAAATTAATTTCTCAAAATGCAAAGGGGTTAAATTCTCCTACTAAGAGGTCTGTTGCTTTATCTAGTTTTAAAAAATTAAAAGGAGAAGTAGTATTCATACAGGAGACACATTTTGTCAAAGATAAAGCTCCCCTATTCCATAACAAAGAATTCCCCGTAGGATATTTTACATCACACACGAAAAAAAAAAAAAACGGAGTAGGCATATTATTCAATAGAAAGACCCCTTTCCAATTACAGCACAAAGTGGAGGACACAGAGGGAAGATGGATTATTTTAGTGGGCAAATTATACCATAAACTTGTCACATTAGTTAATGTTTATGCTCCAAATAATAGACAGTCCAGATTCTTCCAGAGGCTCACAAACTCAGTACTAGCAGTACAAAAGGGCTCATTGATTCTAGCAGGGGATCTAAATGTTGCTTTAGAACCAGATAAAGATTGTTCCACTGGGCGTAGCCAAGTCTCTCCTGTTTCAATACGTAAAATTAGCGCTAATCTGAGGAGGCTGTCTGTGATAGATGTATGGAGAACCAGTCACCCAGGACAGAGAAACTTCACTTTCTACTCTCATCCCCATAAAAGTTACTCACGCATTGATTATTTCTTCATTGACCAACTTACATACAGTTTAGTTACAGATTCTAATATAGAGCATATTAGCTGGTCAGACCACGCAGCTGTAAGTGTAGATATAAAATGGCTAGAGAGGTCATACACATCCTACGTGTGGAAGTTGGATGAAACATTACTCCATAAACCACCAATGCTGAATAAGGTCACTGCGTCCTTGAGGGAGTTTTTTGACTTTAACCAATCCCACCAGACATCACCTATTAACACATGGGAAGCACATAAAGCAGTAATGAGGGGTGAACTAATTAAACAAAAAGCCATACTCAAAAAACAGTATAGAATTGCATATACGGAAGCCACACATATCTTACAATCATGTGAAGCCCAACATAAACAAAACCCTCGGGACATGAAGCTTAGTCAGCAATTACAACAAGCCAGAAGAAATCTTAACCACATTTTATATAAGGAAGCGCAGGATAAAGCTTTTTTCCTGAACAAATTATACTATGCTGAGTCAAATAAAACAGGTACCCTATTAGCTAGAATGCTACGAGCCAAAAGAAATAATTCATATATACATAAAATTAGCCCTCCTAGTGGAGGATACTGCCAAGATTCAGTGAGAATCGTAGAATGTTTCAAAACATACTACCAAAATTTATATAAACTTGCATCAAATATAACCTCTTCAAATGCCGAGGAGGACTACTTAGCTTACTTAAACGAGGTAGACCTCCCTACGATACCATTGGAAATCTCCAAAGAATTAGAAAACCCCATCACTCAACAAGAAGTAATATCAGCAATTAATAGCTTGCCACTCCATAAGAGCCCTGGGCCAGATGGCTTCTCCAATGCCTATTATAAGCAGTTTAAACAGATACTAGCTCCCCACCTCGTAGAAATATTTGCAGCAGTGGACAAAGGTGCTGAATGGCCTAAACACATTTTAGAAGCCCATATATCAATTATACCAAAGCCTGGAAAAGACAACACTAAAGTAGAAAATTATAGGCCTATATCTCTACTCAACTCTGACATTAAGATCTACACGAAAATTTTAGCAAAAAGAATAAATACCATACTGCCCAAGCTCATACATGTGGACCAATCTGGTTTTGTCCCTGGCAGGGAGGCCAGGGACAACACCATACGAACATTACACCTCATAGAGCATGTCAATAGGACTAGGGAGCCTACAATTCTTATCTCAACAGATGCCGAAAAGGCGTTTGATCGTCTAGACTGGGGGTTCCTTAAAGCATGTTTAATGAGATTTGGGTTTGGTACTAAAATAATAGATAGAATCTTTAGTGTATATAATAATCCTATAGCGAGAGTGAAGGCTAATGGGGCCTTGTCAGATAGTTTCCAGATACATAATGGGACAAGGCAGGGGTGTCCACTGTCCCCACTCCTGTTCGCACTCTCTATGGAAAGGTTAGCAGCACATATTAGAGCTAATGAGAAAATAGGCGGTATTAAAATAGGCCCCAATGAGTACAAACTTACATTATATGCAGATGACGTCCTAATTTCCATGACATCACCAACCACATCACTACCACATCTGCTATCAGAATTCGCAACGTTTGGCAGGCTTTCAAACTTTAAGATAAATCCACAGAAGTCCGAAATCCTAAACATTAACATGCAGGCCGAACAGTTCTTCAAGCTAAAAGATATATGCCCATACAAACTACAACTACTACAGCTTAGATATTTAGGCATAGAGTTGACACCCACCACGACCCAACTGTTTCAAAGCAACTATACACCCCTATTGCATAGGTTGAAATCAGAATTGAGAACATGGCGGGATAAACCTTTAACATGGTGGGGAAGGATACAGGCAATCAAAATGACCACACTGCCACAGATATTATATATACTGCAGACAGTTCCCATACGTCTATCCAGATCCTTCCTAACTAGTATTCAAGCAGAACTTAATCTGTTTGTGTGGGGGAAAATTAAACCCCGAATTAATAGAACAATTATGCACAGACCATTGGGATATGGAGGTATGGGAGTCCCAAACATAGAAAGGTATTATAGAGCTGTAACACTTCAACGCGTGTTAGAATGGCATGGGAACATTGAAAGTAAAGCATGGTCAACCATAGATTCCCATCTTTTGAGCGCCCCGTCCTTGGGTGCACTGTGCTGGAGCTCACCAAGCATTAGGTCGCCCTTAGCCAGAGTCTTCGAATTATACTCACACATCTTTGATGGGTGGGATTTCCTGAGGGACTCACATATGGGGGTCTCGTCGGGGGTGTCCCCCTTGTCGCCAATCTCTTATAATGCTGAGTTTCTAGGTGGCTTGGAACCACTTGCTAGCACAAGAGGCGAAATGGGGTATACCATACCATTTATAAAATTGACTGTTAATGGGGAACTAAAACGAAGACAAGATTTAGAGGAGATAGCCGGAGGAAGTTTTTCCTCCTGGCTGAAATATGCACAGTTAAAACATATGATACACAAATCCAAACACAAAGAGGACCTGTTGAGACCTCCAACGAGGTTTGAAAGGTTATGTTTATCTGAAGTCCTACCTAGGGGAACACTATCTATCTCTAGAAGCCTCTTGGAGGAAACATTAATCAACACTCTACCACCATACTCTGCACGTTGGCAGGCTGAATTAGGGATCACTTTATCCTTTCAAGAATGGGAAAATATATTTTTTAACACCCGTAAGTCCTCGGCATCACCGAAAACATTAGAACTCAATCACAAGATAGTAACACGCTGGTACCTAACCCCAGAGCGCCTGAGATATATGTATCCCAGCGCGGATGATAAATGTTGGAGGGGATGCGGGCTGAAGGGCACGATGTCGCATATATGGTGGCAGTGTGAGAAACTGAGGCCATTTTGGTCTCAATTGGAAATTGACTTGCGGACCTTTGTGGATACATCCCTCACCCTAACACCCACGATAGCCTTACTAAATCTTAGACCACAAAACCTATGTAAAATAAGATGGAATCTTCTAACAATTGGATTAAATAGCGCTAGGAACTTAATAGCCAAAAAATGGAAGTCTCCCATCCCCCCATCCAGAACAGAATGGATACAGAATACTACAACACTTATATCTCAAGAGGAGTATGTACATTTCAGAAGGAAAACCCTTAATCTGTATTATGATGTTAAGTTTTATTGGGAATCTTTTATAGGTACTCAGAGTAATACTTAAACTACCGAGAGAATGGCACCTCCACGTCCTTACAGAACTACTACCCCGACAAGCGCCCATAGGAAAGTTGCCCCCCCCCTCCCCCCCCCCCAGACTGCCTTCACCTCTCTAACCATATACTCCCTTTCATCCTCTCACCCCCCCAGGCCCTCTCTCTTTCTTACCTCTTCCCTTTTCCATTTTCTATTCCTTACTACTCTACAAGCTTTATTAGAAAACGTTATTTGAAAGGTGTGAGTATTCCTATAACTATTTGGTGAAAATGCAAGTCGTTGTGTTTATGTTTTTTTTTTTTTATGTTATTATATTTTTTGTATTTTTTAGTATTCTTATGTTTTTCTTTTGTTTAGTGTTCTCGTAACAATACGGAATATTGCATTGCTTGTTTATTCATTTTTCTCCTCTCACTAGTGAGATGAGAGGATTGGTTAAAATTTTAAGGTTCCATTATATACTACCGAAGGAGAAGGTGGAATATTGCATGAACAGTTGGGTTATCTTCTGTTTTCTTATTGTTACCCTAAAAGAAGGAAAGTGAAACACAACAACCCACCCATGGACTTAAACTACTGTGTACACCACATCCTGTCATGTATGCTATATATCTATACATATGTATGTTGTACTGGAATCTTCAATAAAAATTACATTTAAAAAAAAAAAAAAAAAGTTCTTCTTTTTCTCTGAATTGTTTAAATTGTATTATGATGTCCCTGGGTGGAGCTTTATCCGGTGGCCTGGGCCTCAGGGCTCTGTGTGCTCTGTCCCAATTTATTTCCATGGAGGATGTTTCGCCTCTGGGATGAGCAAATAGTGCTGGCAGATAAGTTGGTAAATCCTTGGGGAGTACTGATTCTGGAATTCCTCGTATTCGCAGATTTTTCCTGCGCCTTCTATTTTCAAGATCTTCAATCTTGTCTTGAAGAGCTTCTATCAGATCTGTTTGGGTGGCTGAGGTTTCTTGAATTTGGTGTTCTTCTTCTTGTATATTGTTTGTATAATCCTCTAAAGTGTCTACACGGAACCCAATGGTATGCATTTCCTGTTTTAAGTCTGCCATCTCCTCTCTCATGCAAGTTCTCACAATTTCTGCTATGTCCTGCTTTGAGGCTAGTGATGACAAAAAGGATGTAGGGATCTGCGAGAGGGAGTCTGACCCTTTGTTATGTTTATTGGGTGACTGTGAGATTGGTGAGAATGCTTCCATAGATTCGTGTTCTGTGGGAGTAGAGTGCTGGCTTGTGTGATTAAAGAAGGATTCCACTGTAGCACTTTTCATTTGGCCTGATGTATTTGGTTTTAAAGGTTTCAATAGTTTTCTAGACGCCATTATGAGTGCTTTACTTCTAGTGCAGTATCTACTTTTGTGTCCTTTACTGCTGAGACATGTGGTGTTCACACAAATAAATTCACAGTTTCACTTATATGTATTCCCTGGTTGTTGTCCCTCAAAGTGTGTACAGCTTTTTAGCGTTACATGTGTGCTTCCACATGTATTTCTCCCCTTTATATGGTATGGTTTCACAGTCTTTAAGGTTAGCAACAATCTGAATGTGTCCAACCTCTGTGGCCTCTAATGTCAGAGTCTGCTGTTTTTCCTCTCTCCTTTGATAGGGGTATGACAACTAGGCCTTTTCCTCCCACTCACTCCCTTATACACAGCGATGTAAATGCTGCTGCATCACAAATTTTACAGCCCAAATGTCCGTGTCCACCTTGCTAACTCTTCAATCTCCTCTAATCTATGTTGTCTCAGCCAAGGTTAATGTAAAAATCATCTGCTCCCCAGTGGGTATATACCGCTTTCTCTTGCTCTGTGTCCACCTTCCCCAGTATTAGTGTCGCACTTACTTTCTCATGCACACCACTTGTAACTCCCAGTGCGGTTTAGTTCCTCCGTTCGGTCCTTACATTTCCGCCACACAAAGTCGTTTCCCTCAGCTCTCACGAGGCGTGATTTTACTCCGCTTGTTAGGTACTCTGAGTGGCACGGACCTGTACTGCTTGCTTTCAGGCTCAGAGCTATTGCAGGCTTCTGCTCCGTTCACAAGCTCTCTAATGGCGGCTCCCTGCTGTTCTCATACTGTGCCGCTCCTGCCCGTGACAGCCTAATTAAGTACTCTCGCCTTGTATTTGGTACCTCCAGGATATTGGCTCATGGTCCCAGCTGGATCATTTAATGAATTCAAGTGGTATATCTAATTGTAGGCATGCTGGCTTACTGAGCTATGGGTTTATGCTGCCATCTTAGCAGCATCCGGCTCCGCCCCCATGTGTCAAAATTATTTAAGTTGTTGTTGTTTTTGCGGGGGGGGGGGGTCCACAACCCACCAGCAGGGCTGTCATGGCCCGGTACCAGGACATGACCTGGCTATTGAGAAACCAGGATAAAGATAACATTGTGCTCATGCATTTGGATTTACCTAGGAGTCAGCACTGATTGGCTAAGATGCAAGTTTGTCAAAATAACTGAAATTAGAAGGCAGTCTGCAGATGCTTAGATACAAGATAATTAGAGGTAAAAAGTCTTAATATAACCGTTTATGCAAAACTAGGGAATCGGTAATAAAAGGGAT
This sequence comes from Bombina bombina, assembly GCF_027579735.1. Taxonomy (NCBI): domain Eukaryota; kingdom Metazoa; phylum Chordata; class Amphibia; order Anura; family Bombinatoridae; genus Bombina; species Bombina bombina. The sequence goes on from NC_069507.1 coordinate 151,243,130, forward strand.
TATCTATCTTTTTAAAGGAACAGTCTACACCAGAAGTTGTATTGTTTTTAACAGATAGACAATCCCTATATTACCCATTCCCCTGTTTTGCATAAGCAACAGTTATATTAATATACTTTTTACCTCTGATTACCTTGTATCTAAGCATCTTCTGACAGAGCCCTAATCACATGACTAGTTATTATCTATTGACTTTCATTTTAGCCAATTAGTGCAGTGACTGCCACAAGCCACGGACATGATCACAATGTAACCTATATGGCTCACATGAACTAGCAGCCTCCTGTTGTGAAAATCTAATAAAAAAAGCATGTGATAAGAGGCTGTCTTGAATGGCTTAGAAACAGGCAGAAATTAGGTTTCAATGTTATAAAGTATATTATAAATATAACATTGTTGGTTGTGCAAAGCTGGGGAATGGGTAGTAAAGGCATTAGTTATCTTTTTAAACAATTTTAGGGTAGATTGTCCCTTTAAATAATAATTCTGGTGTAGACTGTCCCTTTAACGTGGAACATATTCACCTAAAAACCATATTGAAATGTAATTGTGTTCTATTGCAATACATGGTTTGTATGGCAAAACTTAAACCTCAAAATCTATAAAATAAACCACAAAACAAAAACAAAAAAAAAAAAACATACACGTCTGCAACCAACTTGGTATATATTGTTTAAATATGATTATTTTTATTAGAGCCATTAAAATTTCATAATTGCATGAATATATTTTATAGAGAAGCATAACATACACAAGCTAAACAGGATTGTTTACTAACCCACACATTTCAAACAAACACTAATAATCTTACCATTGTCATTGAAAAGTGTTAGGTTGTAAGACACTGGCATCATGCAATAATTTCAACATCCCTTGGTATTTAGATACACATTGTTCTTTCATAAAGTAATACAGAAAAAAGAACCTAAAATTATTTCATAGCTATAAAAATGAGAAAACAAGTGCTCTTTTTCTGAAAATTTACGGACCAGCTTATAAAACGTACCATCAATTACTGCTTTTTACAAGAAAAACAAAACAAATTAGTACAAGACAGGCCAATCGGTGGCTTTCCTGCTGTGTTTATAGGCCATAATCAGCAGCATCAATATGGTCTTCTGCGTATAATTCGACGAAACCTAAGAGAACTTCTGGTTCAGTATAAGTTGCTTTGACAGCTGAATCCTTCAGCATGAGTTGATACCATTCGTTGATCTGTGGTGTTTTATTTAAAGACCTGTAGAGCAAAAATAAATATATTTAAAAAAAAAAAAAAAGTATATACATACATATATATATATATATATATATATATATATATATATATACACATACACACATACATACATACATATATACCAGTATATACATACATACATACACACACACATATACATATACACACATATACATATACACACACACACACCATGACCTAGATTTGGAGTTTGGCGTTAGCCGTGAAAACCAGCGTTAGAGGCTCCTAACGCTGGTTTTAGGCTACCGCCGGTATTTGGAGTCACTCAAAATAGGGTCTAACGCTCACTTTTCAGCAGCGACTTTTCCATACCGCAGATCCCCTTACGTCAATTGCGTATCCTATCTTTTCAATGGGATTTTTATAACTCCGGTATTTAGAGTCGTTTCTGAAGTGAGCGTTAGACATCTAACGACAAAACTCCAGAAGAGGCGATCCGGACCGGCAACCATCTTGATCCAAGCGGCATCTTCTATCTTCATCCGATGACGACCGGCTCCATCCTGAAGACCTCCACCGCGGACCCATCTTCTTTCGGCGACGTCCAACTGAAGAATGACGGTTCCTTTAAGGGACGTCATCCAAGATGGCGTCCCTCGAATTCCGATTGGCTGATAGGATTCTATCAACCAATCGGAATTAAGGTAGGAATATTCTGATTGGCTGATGGAATCAGCCAATCAGAATCAAGTTCAATCCGATTGGCTGATCCAATCAGCCAATCAGATTGAGCTTGCATTCTATTGGCTGTTCCGATCAGCCAATAGAATGTGAGCTCAATCTGATTGGCTGATTGGATCAGCCAATCGGATTGAACTTGATTCTGATTGGCTGATTCCATCAGCCAATCAGAATATTCCTACCTTAATTCCGATTGGCTGATAGAATCCTATCAGCCAATCGGAATTCGAGGGACGCCATCTTGGATGACGTCCCTTAAAGGAACCGTCATTCTTCAGTTGGACGTCGCCGGAAGAAGATGGGTCCGCGGTGGAGGTCTTCAGGATGGAGCCGGTCATCATCGGATGAAGATAGAAGATGCCGCTTGGATCAAGATGGTTGCCGGTCTGGATCGACTCTTCTTCCCGGATAGGATGAAGACTTTGGACCCTCTTCTGGACTTCTTCAGTGGATGTCTAGCCCCCGCTTGGGTTGGATGAAGATATCGGAGCCAGGACGGATCGGTGATACCCGGTGAGGTGAAGACAAGGTAGGATGATCTTCAGGGGCTTAGTGTTAGGTTTATTTAAGGGGGGTTTGGGTTAGATTAGGGGTATGTGGGTGGTGGGTTGTAATGTGGGGGGGGGGGTATTGTATGTTTTTTTTTACAGGCAAAAGAGCTGAACTTCTTGGGGCATGCCCCGCAAAGGGCCCTGTTCAGGGCTGGTAAGGTAAAAGAGCTTTTAACTTTAGTAATTTAGAATAGGGTAGGGCATTTTTTATTTTGGGGGCTTTGTTGTTTTATTAGGGGGCTTAGAGTAGGTGTAATTAGTTTAAAATTGTTGTAATATTTTTCTTATGTTTGTAAATATTTTTTTATTTTTTGTAACTTAGTTCTTTTTTATTTTTTGTACTTTAGCTAGTTTATTTAATTGTATTTATTTGTAGGAATTGTATTTAATTAATTTATTGATAGTGTAGTGTTAGGTTAATTGTAGGTAATTGTAGGTAGTTTATTTAATTAATTTATTGATAGTGTAGTGTTAGGTTTAATTGTAACTTAGGTTAGTATTTATTTTACAGGTAATTTTGTAATTATTTTAACTATTTTAGCTATTAAATAGTTCTTAACTATTTAATAGCTATTGTACCTGGTTAAAACAAATACAAAGTTACCTGTAAAATAAATATTAATCCTAAAATAGCTATAATATAATTATAATTTATATTGTAGCTATATTAGGATTTATTTTACAGGTAAGTATTTATCTTTAAATAGTAATAATTTATTTAATAAGAGTTAATTAATTTCGTTAGATGTAAATTATATTTAACTTAGGGGGGTGTTAGTGTTAGGGTTAGACTTAGCTTTAGTGGTTAATACATTTATTAGAATAGCGGTGAGCTCCGGTCGGCAGATTAGGGGTTAATAAGTGTAGGCAGGTGGAGGCGACGTTGTGGGGGGCAGATTAGGGGTTAATAAATATAATACAGGGGTCGGCGGTGTTGGGGCAGCAGATTAGGGGTACATAAGGATAACGTAGGTGGCGGCGCTTTGCGGTCGGCAGATTAGGGGTTAATTATTGTAGGTAGCTGGCTGCGACGTTGTGGGGGGCAGATTAGGGGTTAATAAATATAATATAGGGGTCGGCGGTGTTAGGGGCAGCAGATTAGGGGTACATAGGGATAATGTAAGTAGCGGCGGTTTACGGAGCGGCAGATTAGGGGTTAAAAATAAAATGCAGGTGTCAGCGATAGCGGGGGCGGCAGATTAGGGGTTAATAAGTGTAAGGTTAGGGGTGTTTAGACTCGGGGTACATGTTAGAGTGTTATGTGCAGACATAGGAAGTGTTTCCCCATAGCAAACAATGGGGCTGCGTTAAGAGCTGAACGTGGCTTTTTTGCAGGTGTTAGGTTTTTTTTCAGCTCAAACAGCCCCATTGTTTCCTATGGGGGAATCGTGCACGAGCACGTTTTTGAGGCTGGCCGCGTCCGTAAGCAACTCTGGTATTGAGAGTTGAAGCTGCGTTAAAAATGCTCTACGCTCCTTTTTTGGAGCCTAACGCAGCCTTTATGTGGATTCTCAATACCAGAGTTATTTTTATGGTGCGGCCAGAAAAAAGCCGGCGTTAGTTTTTCGGGTCGTTACCGACAAAACTCCAAATCTAGTCGCATGAGACTGAAACAAGGATACATATTTTGTTAATAAATTTAAAAGCCATGTAGCTTAAAGGGACAGTCTACACCAGAATTTTTATTGTTTAAAAAGATAGATAATCCCTTTATTACCCATTCCCCAGTTTTGCATAACTAACACAGTTATAATAATATACTTTTAACCTCTGTGATTATCTTGTATCTAAGCCTCTGCAAACTGCCCCTTTTTTCAGTTCTTTTGACAGACTTGCAGTCTAGCCAATCAGTGCCTGCTCCCAGATAACTTCACGTGCACGAACACAGTGTTATCTATATGAAATACAAGAACTAACACCCTCTAGTGGTGAAAAACTGTTAAAATGCAATCTGAAAGAGGTGGGCTTCAAGGTCTAAGAAATTAGCATATGAACCTCCTCGGTTAAGCTCTCAACTAAGAATACCAAGAGAACAAAGCAAAATTGGTGATAAAAGTAAATTGGAAAATCGTTTAAAATTGCATGCTCTATCTGAATCATGAAAGTTTATTTTGGCCTAGACTGTCCCTTTAAAGGACCATTTGATTTGTATAATCAACAAACGCATAAAAAGACATACAATAGCACTTAGCTGCTGATTTATTCAGATACGGGTGGACAGAATTCTGCCCGACATCGCTAAATGCAGACGGCATACACTGGTGGCATCTTATATGGCACAAGCAGTTCCAGTGCAATGCTGCCCCCTGCAGATTTACAGCCAATCGGCCGCTAGCAGGGGTTGTCAATCATCCCGATTGGGCTGATTGCTGTCTTAAGACCGCTGATTCTTAACTTATGTTTCCGGTGAGGATGATGGCTAGCGCTGAAACTGCTACATTTGCAGCATGTTAAATCGGCCCCTATGTCTGAATTTTAAATAAGTAGTAGATTTTTTTTCTCTAACAAATTTCAAAGGTTATGTCTATTTCCACTCCCCCTATATCACGGACTGCCAACAGCCAATCACAAATGCATATACGTATATTCTGTGCATTTTTGCACATGCTCTGTAAGAGTGGGTGACTCAAAAAGTGTAAAAATAAAGACTGGACATTTTATTAATGGAAGTAACTTGGAAAGTTGTTTTTAAACTTTCATGATTCAGATAGAGCATGCAGTTTTAAAGTTGACTTGAGTATCCCTTTAACATGCTATATCTTACACCAGGGTTCGACAAACCCAGGGAGTCACTGGCTCTTAGAATTCTAGACCTGGCTCAAAGTTTTTGGGTTAATCTCCATATATCTATAAACATACAAATACCACTGTCTGGCTCAAACTTTTAAACAGATTTGTCGAGCACTAGCTTTACACATGGGGCTTCGCCCACAAAAGCCGGCGACGCCGGTTTTTATGTGATTTTGGTATTACATATACGGCGTAGCATACAAGTTACGCACAGAAGTTAAGGGAGTCGCCCGCAATTTTTACTCCCATAAGCTAACATGGGACCGCGTCACAAATCGGTATCTATTCAGTGTAATGACTTACGTGGCAAAAATGGAGAAATCTTACTCCATTTTCACCTCGTCATACTAAGGCAGCCGCAGCAGGCCTTGCGCCGAGTATGGGAGCACCGTGACTCCTGAAACTGCCTGCAAAAATAAACTAACACCTAACGCATGCGCAATATCTAGCTACCTGTCAACTGCCAACCACCACCGCAATAACTAATAATATATTAACCCCTAATCCACCATTAACCCACAACTCAAACTACCTATTAAAGTATTTACCCCTAAACCACCAAAGCCAACAACGCAAACTAGCTATCAAAGTATTAAAGCCCACAATGCAAATAATTAAATTACTAAGCCCCCTAACCTAACACCATCTAAATGGACCCAAATTACAAAATACTAAAGCCAGCCCAACTATTAGAATAAAAAACCTAACATTACTTTAAAAAAAAAAAAAAAAAAAAAGTATAAATTAAAGGGACAGTCTAGTCCAAATTAAAATTCTGGTGTAGACTGTCCCTTTAAGCTACAATTACAAAAAATAAAAAAAATCTAAGATTACAGAAAATAAACAAAATTATCAAATTTTAAAACAATTATACCTAATCCCTATGAAAATAAACACACCCCCTAATCTAATGCTAAACTACCAGTAGCCCTTAAAAAGGGCTTTTGCAGGGCATTGCCCCAAGATAAACAGCTCTTTTACATTAAAAATACACAAAGTCCCTCCTAACAGTAAAAAGAAAAAAACAAAATAAAAGAACCTAACACTAAAAAACCTAAACTACCCATTGTCCTGAAAAGGGCATTTGTGTGGGCATTGCTTTTAAAAGGGCATTTAGCTATTTTACAAAGTGCCCACCCTAATCTAAATAAACCCCCCAGAAATTTTACAAAAAAAAATTAGTCTAATCCCCAGGTTGATACTCCCCATTCCTGAAGTCCGGCGGAGAAGGTCCTGTCCCATGCAGTGAAGTCTTCTTCCAAGCGGCAACCTCTTCTTTCTTCGTCCAGGAACAATCCAGCGTGGAGCGGAGGGCGGAGCTGAAGACCGGCGACCGCAGAGTTATGGAGCGTGGAGGATCCTCTTCGTATGATCACTGCCGTACACTGGATAGTGAATTCAAGGGACGCGGTTAAAAATGGCGTCCCTTGAATTCCTATTGGCTGATTTGATTCTTCAAATTCAAATCAGCCAATAGGATGAGAGCTACTGAAATTCTATTGGCTATTCAAATCAGCCAATAGAATTTCAGTAGCTCTCATCCTATTAGCTGATTTGAACAGCCAATAGGATTTGAGTAGCTTATTCGATTGGCTGATTTGAATTTGAAGAATCATATCAGCCAATAGGAATTCAAGGTACGCCATTTTTAATTGCGTCCCTTGAATTCACTATCCAGTGTACGGCGGCAATCGTACGAAAAGGATCTTCCATGCTCCATGACTCCGCGGTCGTTGGTCTTCAGCTCCAGGGTCACTGGTCCGGGCCGGATTGCTCCTGGAAGTAGTAAGAAGACTTTATCCCATGGGACAGGACCTTCTCCACCAGACTTCAGGAATGGTGAATATCAACCTGGGAGTTAGACTAGGTTTTTTAAATAAAAAAAAATTGGGGGGTTTATTTAGATTAGGGTGGGCACCTTGTAAAAGTGCTAAATGCAAACAAATGCCCTTTTCAGGCAATGGGTAGTTTAGGTTTTTTTTAGTGTTAGATTCTTTTATTTTGTGGGGTTTGGTGGGTGGAGGGGTTTTACTGTTGGGGGGACTTTGTGTATTTTTAATGTAAAAAAAAGGAGACGTTTATCTTGGGGCAATGCCCTGCAAAAAGCCCTTTTAAAGGGCTACTGGTAGTTTAGCATTAGATTGGGGGGTTTATTTTTTTGGGGGGGGCTTTTTTATTTTTATAGGGATTAGGTATAATTTTTTAAAATTTGATCATTTTATTTTCTGTAATCTTAGATTTTTTTTTAATTTTATGTAATTGTAGCTTAATGGGACAGTCTACACCAGAATTGTAATTTTGACTAGACTGCCCATTTCATTTATACTTAGTTTTTTTTTATTTTAATAGTAACTTTTAGTATTTTGTAATTTGGGTTCATTTAGGGGGTATTAGGTTAGGGGGTGTTAGGTTAGGGGGCTTAGTAATTTAATTATTCATGTTGTGGGCTTTGGCAGTTTAGGGGTTAATACTTTAATAGATAGTTTGTGTTGTCTGTTAATGGCTGATTAGGGGTTAATAGTTTTATTAGGTAGTTTGTGATGTTGGGGTTGGCGGATTTAGGGGTTAATACTTTAGTTAGTACTTGCGGTGTGGGTTTGATGGCGGACAAAGGGGTTAATAGTTTAAATAGGAATATTGCGTTGTGGGGTGGGGGGTTGTCGGTTTAGGGGTTAATACTTTTATTAGTTCCGATGTCGGTTTGATGCCGGATATAGGGGTTTTACATGTCAGGCTTATTTTTGGGAGGCATGTTAGACTTTTACTGGAGATTTGATTTTTTTCCTCCACTTTTCTTAGGCGCTGGCAGTTTCTAAAGTGCCGCAAGTCACTGGCGACTCCAGAAATTTGTATTTACGTTCATTTCTGGATATCGCTAGTTTATCCATCTTACGGCACTTTATGAACTGCCGGCGCCGTAGATGTAATAGCCCGATTTGTGAGGTGAAATTAAGGGTGGCGCGGGTTGCAGCTCTTGCGCCGTATATATGTTTTCTCAACCATGGTCTTTTCTCCAAGTATAACTATGTATAGAATTCACTTAGGGCCAGATAACGAGTGGAGCACTAAAAGTTACGTACAAGCGGGAAAAAATAATAATAAAAAAAGGGTTTTTAAGGGTGTATTGGGTTTTTACAAGAAAAGACTATCGCTTAAGCGCAACTGAAGTTAACGCTTATCGGTATAGCACATCCTTAGAGTTCTGGTTAATGGTTTTCACAAAAAAAAAACAACACAAACACATTAAAGTACAGCTACACTCGAAATAGCACTATCTAAGAAATTATTTTGAAAAATATATTGTACAAAAAGTTATAAGGGCTCAAAGATATGAACTCTCAGGTGTTAGGGGAAAAAAAGCAGAAAAAGGGCTTTGACAGAAATCCATACATGTCTAAAGATGGATGATAGATAGATAGATAGATAGATAGATAGATAGATAGATAGATAGATAGATAGATATGCATTGTAGCCGTTTGCAGTTAAATAGATGAAAACATGAATCATTTAAGTATTTTTGTAAACATATTTCACATTCCAATGTTCTGCACATAGCAGAATATGGAGATTATACATACACACACACCTCTATCTATATATATCTCCACTTGTAATCTGGCCCTTGAAGGGACATTAAACACTAAATAAATGCTAGATAGAATGATGCATTTAAAGAAAAGATTAGTATGAGAATAACATGTAGATGTTTTTATTTTTAAAGTTTAATTACTTATTTAAAAGTGACGAAATAAGTGTAAATTATAATCTCTATAAAACAATGGGAGCTGCCATGTTGTAACTTAGGTTACCTTCTTAGGGACAATAATAAATAGGTCACTAGAGTGTGTAGCCATTGGCTTTGTGGAATATGATGATCTCTTGATATGGTAATGGTAACAGTAACAGTGTTCTGCACTTCCTTTTTTAACAGGATCTGAAATGCTAGCAATTTCAGAATAGAATTACATGTAAAGGGACAAAATAAATAAAAGTATATTGCAATTTTTTTATATATATATATATATAAATACGATTTATCATTTTATATTTAATATCTCAAAGTGTTTAATGTTTAAACTGAATCAGAGTAAATGAGTTTTGGTATTTCAAAATCAATCTCTCTGGTATTAAGGGTGGAGTATTTTCAGAAATTCATGGCAGAGTGATTTAAAATAAAATGCAAACTTTGATCTGGTACCACGCAGGAGGTTTAAAGAAAAAAAAAAAAAAGGGGAGTAGGGGGGGCAGGGACTTCCCGTGGCAGCTTTGCCACAGAAATCAATCTCCTTGCTCTTTCTTCCTGGTTTCTCCCACCCGAACGCAACAGCAGCATTACAGCCGACTCCCCCACTGGAGGGCTCTTTGATCTGCTGGAACTACCATGTAACTTGCAGGGGACCATGCTATAGTCCACAAGTGGAGAGACGGCACGGCCTTGCTATTCTCCTGCGCATATGTGATGGAGACAGGGTAGCAATCCATTCCTAGTCCTGCCTGTGGAGTTGGAAAGAAGGAGAGGCAGCACACATTAACCAAGTTAGTACAGTGCAGCTCCTCTGTTCCTGTTAGAGGAGCAGGATGAATCTTGTTACACTCTTAATAGTTTATTATAGCATTATAAAGGCTCAGATGGAGAACCTATCACAGAGGTGTTTGTGTACATTATGTTAACTCATTAGGCAGTTAGACTCTCCCTACAGTTGTGTGCTGGATAAATTAAGGGGACCATCTGTAGGGAGAGACTGTACATAATGTTAACTCATTATGCAGTATTTCATTATTAAAAAAAAAAATCCTCACAAATAGTTCAACTTATGTGCCTTAGTTTACTCAAACCAAATGCCTTCCTCCCTTCTCTCCCACCTTTTTCCTCTTCCTCGCTTCTTTCTTCCCTCGCTCCTTCTTGCAAGCTCTGGTTAACATTTACTTGGGAAATGCCATGATTTAAATTTAAAAAAAAAAAAGTGTAATGTTACACCCTGACCAAAAAATAATTATGGCTAAAAGAAAAAAGGCCCAAAACCTGGGGAGGCCTTTGTTTGCAGAAGTTTGAGAAGCTAGTGAAGCACAAAACCTAACTAGCCACAACCAAATAGTAAACTACAGGCGGGAACCACCACTCCCCCCCCCCCCACTCACAAAGCTGTAGTGCATGGTGTGGATGATATAATAAAAAAAAAGTTGCTGAGATCAATGCTGGCCATGTTTTGGTCTGGTTCCATTGCAACCAGAATAGAATGGAGTGACCTCTTTTAGAATTAAATGCAGGGCTTTGTATTATGGAGTTAAAATGCAATTTGAAGTGGAATCAGTCTAAAAATGTACCGACTCTGACTCAATTTAACATCTTAATAAAATACTACTTTATAAGGACATAAAAAGGAATAAAGGTAAAGATATTTCAATAAAAGTATATAAATCTAAAAAGTTAGCTTGTAGATTGTAATGGTGGTGATGAAAATTTCTCATGGTACCATAGGATATTAGTAAGTTCACAATTATTGATATATACACTGAGCATTTACAAAAAGCAACGGCCAAAACCAAAAACCACAAAAAAAAAACAACCCATAGGTGAAATAACACAAACTGCTACTAAGTGCATGACAGAACATAAAGCTGCAATGAGGAATAGGGACATTTATCAACCTGTCCCAAAACATTTTGTAGAATATGGTCATTCTCTGAGTCAACTAAAATTTCAAGTAAAAGACCATATACCAAATCTTAAAAGGAGGGGGGAGATAAAGGGTGATAAGAGGGAGGTATGGTGAATAAAGAAATTAGGAACTGTATATAATATCCAAAAGGGTCTCAAGAGATATGTATATATATATATATATATATATATATATATATCAAAATATATGTATATTGCAGTACAAATAGTAATGCACCTCTGTATGAATTTAATATAAATACATTACTAAGCATCGAGACACATTTTGATATACATAAATTTACGGACCTTAATGGTTAAAACAGATACAGACATAATGAAAGGGTTTTTGAATGCTGACGTGGAGGTGGGCGGCTTACATTGATTGTGACTGCATTTAAAGGAAGGTTCCAGTGGGCGTGAACATACCTCTGACGTAACCGTGAAACGCGTAAAGGCCAAAAAACAAGAGATTTAAAAGAGATTATCTTGAATTTATTGAAGATTCTAATCAAGAAATAGAACAAGAACTAAACATAGAACTAAACGGCGCAAACGTGAAACTTATTGGATACACACACTGAATACCCTTGAACCATTTGGCTTAAATAGAGAGGTTGACATACAAGCATTTCTAATAGATTGAACTAATATTATGTTACTCGGTTTATAAGTATGAAAAATATGTTTTTAATGATGATTTAGAGGTTAATAAAGATATATATATATATATATATAAAACACATTTTTTAATATAAAAATTATTATAAGCTATTATGAATGATGTCTTTTTATATAAGTTTTTTAAAATGAATTGAGAATTTATTTTAAAACTATGTATTGGATTTGAATGTATAGGTAAATAATAATATCTTATCTCTGTATGAATTTAATATAAATACATTACTAAGCATCAAGAGACATGAACTTTGTACACATTGGGATATACATAAATTTACGGACCTTAATGGTTAAACAGATACCAGACGTAATGAAAGGGTTTTTGAATGCTGACATGGAGGTGGGCGGCTTACATTGATTGTGACTGCATTTAAAGAAGGTTCAGTGGGCGTGGACATACCTCTGACGAAGAGGTGACTATATCTATCTATCTATCTATCTATCTATCTCTCTCTCTCTCTCTCTCTATATATATATATATATATATATATATATATATCTCTCTCTATATATATATATATATATATATATATATATATCTCTATATATCTATATCTCCTTATTTTCAAACTGGCATAAGATGGAGGTTTCCAAGGGAGGGATCAGGGGGAGGCTAATCTCTACACTTAAGCTAAAATTAACCTTTTAAAAAAAAAAAAAAAAAGATACCTAATTAACCCCTTTCACTGCCGGGAATAGAAGTGTGGTGTGCAACTGCAATTAGTGGCGTTAGAATAGCAAAAAAGCAATGGCAAAGCTATTTCTTTTACAAACATTTGTGCCATGATTGCACAAGTAGTATGTAAATAATTTGTGTGAGAAACCCAAAGTTTATGAAAAAAAAAGTACCATTATTTTTTTTATTTTTTTTTGCATTTGACGGTGAAATGGTGGCTTGGAATATACTGATAGGCCTAGATCAATACCTTGGGTTGTCTACTTAAAAATATGTATATAGTTTTGATAAGAAAAAAAACAAAACAAAAAAAACACACACAAGGCTCTTTTCCTGTTTTAAATGGAGTGATAGCAAAAATGCTCTATTATTTCAGACAAGTTTTTGTGAGAAAGTCCCGGTCGTGAAAGGGTTAAATAGATGTATTTAACTAAAACTGTAACATTATACAAATACCTGATAATAATAATAATAACATTATAGGTTTCAATTTCATTTTCAGTTTGCCCCTCTCTCACTAAAGTCCTTGTTCAGATCTATTTCACTCCAAGCAGTCTTCTATTCATTGAGATTATTGAAACTTAAAAAGGGTCAGTCGATTAAAATAGGTTCTGAATGCTACATATTAGGTTTAAATTGGTTATTATTTACCTATGTAGCCCAATTTTCTCCTATAAACCGTTTTAAAGTTTAAAAAAAATAATTAAAAAATACGATTTGCTCCAGTGTCATTTTGAAATGTCCGCCTTCTCCCTCCCCTATTTCGTCACCAGCACGTCATCTGCCTGTGATCATAGTAAACTTTTCTATCCTACACGTTCCCGTGTTTGGCGGATGCACAATGCGTCAATTTTAGTCAAGGGGTACCTTTGAATCCGGAACTTTATGTAACCGGTCAGTATCCTAGCGGTTTTCCTATGACAGACGTGACTAAAATCATTGCATTACACATGCGCCAAACAAGGGAACGTGTAGGATTGAAAAGTTTTCTGCAATCACAGGCAGATGACGTGCTGGTGATGAAATAGGGGAGGGGACAGGCGGACATTTCTAAACGACACCGGAGCAAATCGTAAGTCTTTTTACTTTAAAACTATTTATAGGAGAAAATTGGACTACATTGGTAAATAATAAAATCGGTTTAAACTTAATATGTAGCACTCAGACCCTATTTTGGGTTGACTGTCCCTTTAACAGTAGGGGATCAATAGGATTAAAAGGACAGTAAAGGTTAAATTAAAATTGCATGCTCGATCTGAATCATGAAAGTTTAAACAACATTCCAATATATTTCTATTATCTAATGTGCTTTGCTCTCTTGGTATTCTTTGCTGAAAAGCATAACTAGGTTGCTTTAGAAGCAGCAATGCACTAATGGTAGCTTGCTTCTGTGCATATCATATGCTTTTTTTCTTTTGCCCACCCAATGTGTTTAGCTTTCTCCCAGTAGCGCCTTCAACAAAGGATATCAAAACAATTTAGCAAATCTAAAAAAAGTGTTGTTTTTTTAAACGTCTATCTGAATCATGAAGAAAGAAAGAAACAGAGGCGCCACAATGGCCTAGTATCTGTCTATACGGTAATGGGCTATGGTTTTTTGCTCTTTATCCATACACAGATAATTGGACCGATTGCTCAGATCTACAGACCTGATAAGACTGTTGGTTGGTAACAGTGAGCTGGACTACTGCAAAGTTCCAGTCTGCCTCGCTAGCACCATTGGGTGCATCACATTTGTCAGTATATTTCCAACAACATCATCTGTTTCCGTGGTACTAGGTCATTGTGGCACCTCTTTTTCTTTTAGATTACCAAGTACCAGGATTTGACCATCCTTTGACAGAGAGCTGCCTTCTCCAGGATTATATGGACTTTTTGTTCAGTTTGTATACGCCGTGTATTCAGTTTGTATACGCCGTGTATTCAGTTTGTATACGCCGTGTATTCAGTTTGTATACGCCGTGTATTCAGTTTGTATACGCCGTGTATTCAGTTTGTATACGCCGTGTATTCAGTTTGTATACGCCGTGTATTCAGTTTGTATACGCCGTGTATTCAGTTTGTATACACCGTGTATTCAGTTTGTATACGCTGTGTATTCAGTTTGTATACGCTGTGTAGCATAGATTTTTAAAGTGGGAAGCTCCCCGGCCCCCTATGAGATTGTGAGTTTTGGCACATTATTCTCATTTTTTTCTTCAACTTTATATGCTTATTTTATAAACTCTTTGCCATGAGGAAGAAACTTTGTTTTATTTCTGCAGACACAAATTCAGTTGTGAAAATTACAAAACCAAGAATTTGTGCCAATATCTTCAACCCCAAAATATCCTAACAGAAACCTCTAGGAGAACATGACATTGTAAACGAACTAAACAGCTTCCTGCTACACAATTAAAAACTATCCCTTATTTCAGGGTGAATAACCTTTGGATTAAAAAGTATCTTAAAATTGAAAATGATCTTTAGATAGATTTTTGCCTAAACAAAATAAATAAAAAAAATCCTATTTAACCCCTTAATGACCAAGACGTACCCTGTACATCACTGGGCGTTACGTTTTTTACTGCCTATAATAGCTCAGATCTATCATAGCCTCCCTCCCACAGGCATCCTAAAACCTTGTATAACCATGCTACTGAAAAAAGAAGACTCATACAGAGACCAGCAACATACAGGATACATTGCTGGTCTTAAATCGACACTGAACCCAAATTTTGTCTTTCGCAATTCAGATAGAGCATGCAATTTTAAGCAACTTTCCAATTTACTTCTATTATCAATTGTTCTTCGTTCTCTTGCTAATCTTTATTTGAAAAGAAGGCATCTAAGCTTTTTTTGGGTTTCAGAACTCTGGACAGCAATTTTTTTATTGGTGGATGAATTCATCCACCAATCAGCAAGGACAACCCATGTTGTTCAGCAAAAATGGGCTGGCATCTAAACTTACATTCTTACATTTCAAATAAATATACCAAGAGAATTAAGAACATTTGATAATAGGAGTAAATTAGAAAGTTGATTACAATATCATGCTCTATCTTAATCTTGAAATAAAAAATTTGGGTTCAGTGTCCCTTTAATTTTTTTTTTTTTTTAAATCATTGATTTTTATCCATCCGGAACTTAGGACATTTATGTGTTAGGAAGGAGGGGGGAGGTCAGGTTAGCCATTATAGCAAATGTGTTTGTTTTATTACTTGAGAAAGGCATATACAGGCACAGTACTAAGTCCCAAAGTTGATACAAAGTGACAGAAGCCGTAGTTATGCAACCCAGGTGAAGAAACAAGTTTACCTCAGGAAAAAATGCACAGAAAACAGGAAGTGGGTGGGTTTGTATAGATAACGAATTACAGAATTTAGCTCACCTTAGAGAAGAACATGTGCAGAAGAAAAGAGATATAGGAGCGAAGACAACTCAGGCTAAATCTGACAGAAACCCCAAAGAACAAATACAGAACAATAGCCCCAGTCTAAATCTGCCTGTGTCAAACAGATTTATTTTTCACCTGGAAGCGACTGACCTACCATAATTACTAAGAAGCATGTTAGTTAAAGGGACACTGAACCCAAATTTGTTCTCATGATTCAGATAGAGCATGCAATTTTAAGCAATTTTCTCATTTACTCCTATTATCAATTTCTTTGTTCTCTTGCTATCTTTATTTGAAAAAGACATTTAAGCTATTTTTGGTTCAGACATCTGGACAGCCCATTTTTATTGGTGGATGAATTTATCCATCAATCAGCAAGAACAACCCAGGTTGTTCACCAAAAATGGGCTGGCATCTAAACTTACATTTCAAATTAAGATACCAAGAGAATGGAGAAAATGTGATACTAGGAGTAAATTAGAAAGTTGCTTAAAACGTCATGCTCTATCTGACTCACGAAAAATAAATAAAAAAAATTGGGTTCAGTGTCCCTTTAAAAAAGGGATAGGAAAGTCAAAATTAAACTTGCATGATTCCGATAGAGCATGTAATCTTAAAGGGACAGTCTAGTCCAAAATAAACTTTCATGATTCAGATAGAGAATGTAATTTTAAACACTTTTCCAATTTACTTTTATCACCAATTTTGCTTTGTTCTCTTGGTATTCTTGAAAGCTAAACCTAGGAGGTTCATATGCTAATTTCTTAGCCCTTGAAGGCTGCCTCTTCTCTCAGGGCATTTTGACCATTTTTCACCACTAGAGGGTGTTAGTTCATGTGTGTCATATAGATTACACTGTGCTCACACACGTGGACTTCAGGTAAGCCAGCTCTGATTGGCTAAAATGGATTTCTGTCAAAAGAACTGAAATAAGGGGGGAGTTTGCACAGGCTTAGATACAAGGTAATCAGAGGTAAAAAGTGTATTTATATAACTGTTGGTTGTGCAAAACTAGGGAATGGGTAATAAGGGATTATCTATCTTTTTAAACAATGAAAATTCTAGTGTAGACTGTCCCTTTAAAACACTTTTAAATTCACTTCTCTTATGTGCTTTGTTCTCTTGGTAAAAAAGTATATGAACATATCCTACACTAGTAGGAGCTGCTGCTAATTGGTGCTGCACAAATTTGTCTCTTGTGATTGGCTGTCTAGATATGTTCATCTTGCTGCCAGTAGTGCAATGCTGTTCCTTCAGCAAAGGATAACAAGAGAACAAAGCAAAATTGATAATGGAAGTAAATTGGAAAGTTGTTTAAAATTGTATGTTCTATCCAAATCATGATATAAAATGTTGGTTTCCTGTCCCTTTAACCCTTTCATGACAGGGTCATTTTGTCTACATTTGAAAACCTTCCGATGTAGACAAATTAAAAACCCACGATCGTGCACATGATCGCGAGATTTCAATGATGGGATTGGGACAGGGGAGCGTCTATGAAGCTAGGTATGTCCTCCAGACCACGATCCCATCCAGGAAGCACCGTTGGTTTCAGGACAGCCAAATGGCTCAGACGTTCTATTCTGTCCTTGGGGCACTAAAGCCTGGCGCGGTTTGGATGGAATAAAATGCCGAACATGATCGCGAGATTTCAATGATGGGATTGGGACAGGGGAGCGTCTCTATGAAGTTAGGCATGTCCTCCAGACCGCGATCCTATCCAGGAAGCACCGTTTGTTTCAGGACAGCCAAACTGCTCAGATGTTCTATTCTGTCCTTGCGGCACTAAAACCCGGCACGGTTAGGATGGAATAGAATGCAGCAGTGGCGTTAAAAAGGTTAAGGTAAGTTGTGATAAATAGGGGAATAAGGACATTGGTTTGGGTATTTTGCATTATGAGGTTCAGGAACACTTAGTTTAGTAATTCCCAGGAGGGGGAGGGAATCATGCTGTTAATTATAATATGGTGGACAGGTTGAGCGTCAGTTATGGTTAAAGTGAAGTGTATGCTCAAGGTTAGGTACCAGTGTATTAACCCATTAAATCTATAATATATGTTCTAGGGGTATAGTGCCTGGGGTTAGAATTGCCCTGACAGCTGGTCACAGCAATATCCAGTCAATAAAATAGCTACCAGGAAAATTATTGGTATCTACCTGTATGTCAGCTCTGTTTTAGTGACTTATATAGTATCTAGCCCAATGCATGTGTAGAAGAAAGTGGATTAATGGTGCAGTGAAAATATGGGTTTTCTAGAGGGGGTTTAGAAAAAAGAAATACAAAAAAAAACAAAAAAAACAAGAGATGACAGGGAAAAAAAAAACTGTATAGAGTGGATGGATAAGTAAAAAAGGACAGAGATCAAACAATATGAGGTATATTATTAGCAGGAGAACCAGAGCATTATCAGGTAGAGAGTAAAACAGTTTACAAGATGCTCCGACTCTTAAAGGGCTATAAAACCTAACATTTTTCTCTCATGATTCAGATACAGCATGCAATTTTAAACAACTTTCTATTTTACTTCTATTATCAAATGTATTTGTTCTCTTGGTATCTTTGGTTGAAAATCAGAGACATAAGCTTAAGAACCTACCCCTTTCTGGAGCACTTTATGGTAGTAGCTTTGCAAGAATGATACCCATTTTAAAAAGGACAATATGGCAGCACTATTTCCTGCCATATAGTAATCCAGACACCTACCTAGGTATCTCTTCAACAACTAATATCAATGGAATTAAGCCAAATTTGATTATAGAAATAATTTGGATTTTTTTTTATGTTTTGTCTGAATCACACAAGAAAAATGTTGTGTTTTTGTATCCCTTTAAGGATATCAGTTAATTCTGCTGAAATAACTAGAGGTGACCCTTACTCTTTCATATCAAACATTGTGAATCGCTCAAACCAGGGCCAGATCATGTAGTCAACCATCGACACAGAATCTCCTCCAAAGAACCGAGTGTTCAGTTTGCCTAAAAGCTGAAATGCAAAGGAATACAAAAAAATATAAATAAGGATTTCATGTTAAACTTTCTTTAAACAATGATGTAATAACCAGTATCGACTATTAAATAAATTAGACAATGGCACTCTATATTTAAAAGGGTCATTAAAAAAAAAAAATGTTAGATACAAAATATTGTATTCAAAGATTGCAGGTGTGTGTTTCAATTATATTTATTTCAGGATTGAGTGTAAAAGATTTAGTTTTTATAAAGTAATGGGTGTTGCCATGTTGAAACCCGGGTTTCTCTTATCAAATCTTTTTTGCAAAGGACAATTAGGGATAAATAAAAAGGAAAAAAAAATCAGTACAAACAATGGTTGTGTGGAATATACTAATGTTAAAATAATATTATTTATAAGGGTTTAAAGTTCATTTTCACATTGCTATACTCTCCACAACCCCTCGTTTGCACACTTTAGAAGAAAGAAATTATTTAAGATAAACCAAGATTCCAACAAAGCAGCACCAGTTACTGTAAAGAAACTCAAAAGGAATTAGAAAGTCCATTATTTTACAGAATTAAATTCCAGCAAAAGGGGAAAATATAAAAGTATATTGCAAAGATTTTTTTTGCTATACATAAATATTTGATATTACAATGTCTAAAGTGTTTAATGTTCCATAAAGGGACATAAACCCCCCCAATTTGTATTTCATGATTCAGATAATTAATACAATTTTAAGCAACTTTCCAATTTACAAAGCATCTGTTTTTATTAAAAACTTACCTTTTTTTCCCCTTTTCACAGCCAGAGCAACACCCCCCTCCTGGAAATCCTCTCTTCACACGTCAGCAATGACTAATCCGGTTTCCTCCAATCACAGCATGGCCTCAGGAAATGACTACCCTGGGGGGAAAGCCATGATTGGAGGAAGCCGGATTAGTCATTGCTGATGTGTGAAGTTTACAAAACAGCTACTTTGTAAACTTTGATGAATGAAAGTGCTCCTGTTTTTAATAGTATTTTTTAAAAAACGGGCTCTCATTCACCAAAGTTTACCTTCTCTTTAAGCAACTTTCAAATTTACTTCTAATAATTTCTTTGTTCTCTTGCTATGTTTATTTGAAAAGCAGGAATATAAAGCGTAGGAGCTGGCCCATTTTTGATTCTGCGCCATGGATAGTGCTTGATTATTGGTGACTACATTTAGCCACCAATAAGCAAGCATAACTCAGGTTTTGAACCAAAAATGGGCCGGCTCCTGAACTTTACATTCCTGCTTTTAAAATAAAGATAGCAAGAGGATGAAGAAAAATTAATAGGAGTAAATTAGAAAGTTGCATGCTCTATCTGAATCATTATAGAAAGAAAACATGGGTTTAGTGTCCCTTTAACATAATCAGATTTGCTGTATCATGCAGTGGTTGTGTGAAGAATTTCAGAATTTTGTATAGGAGCTTGGTCCTACCTACAAAGTCATATAGAAAATACCAAAAGGGAGAGGAAGTAGCTAGTGCTTTGCCATAAAATTAGGTTAATTAATAAAAAGTAGAGCCCATTTCAAAGGGAATAAATGGGCAAGGCTGGATTGGCCTACCAGAAGATTTCCCGGTGGGCTGCAGCAGCTGGATCCAATTGGGTTGTAGGGTGCCTATATAACAACAATCTGGCATTTAAAAAAAATATAAACTAATAGAATATAATTCTGAAAAAAATATTGGGAATGAGTATCCGAGTAATCCCCTATTAGAAAAAAATGGGGAGTGCGCATTCTACTGACTCAACAGAAAATAGGGCTGGTCTTCATATTTTGCCGGGGTGCTTCCGCCCCCAGTCCGTCCCTGTAAATGGGCACAATTAATTACACCTTCTAGATTTGAAGATCCACTTTTAAAGGGACAGTAAATATAACAAATGTTCTAGAATTCTGCACATAATGCAGAATTATATATAACATTAGCTTAGCACCAGCTTTCTAAAGCAAAGGATTACAGAGATATTTTACAGAACGCCGCTCTTGGCTCTGAGCGGGTTTGTTCTCTTTCTCCTAAGCGCATCGCAGGCACACTGTCCAGTCACAGCGCACCCGATCGCTCTATTAAATTTAAATGTAGCTCGCTCCCGCTCTGGTAGCAGGAATAAGCTACATTAAATTTTACAGCGCGTTCGGGTGCGCTGTGACTAGACAGCGTGCCCACAATGTGCTTAGGAGAAGAAAAAAAAACAGACCCGCTCAGCAGAGTCAGGAGCGGCGTTCTGTACAATTTTAATTTCAAAATAAAATCTCTGTAATCCTTTGCTTTAGAAAGCTGGTGCTAAGCTAATGTAATATAATTCTGCACTATAAGCAGAATTATATAACATGATGTGGTAGGTTTACTGTCCCTTTAAGTATCTTTTTGAAATGTCAAGTTGGATACAACACCATTCAAAATTCAACAAATCTAAAATACTGCAATGTTTATTGTGCTGCCTCAATGAGGCATAGAATATGACATAGCCTCTGTTAATGTTCATGTTGTTATAGTTAAGAAGTTATATATTTTTATGCCATTTTTCTCAAGGCTTCCCTGTGTTTGTTCTGTACTGCCATCTACTGACCATTTTTGGTAATGCTCCTGTTTTCTAGCATCTTACCTCTGACCTTATTATGCATTTCCTTTTTGTGTATTACTCCGCCCTTGTAGTTTGATGTTTTCCTGTGTCATGGCTGCAGCTAACAGGCCTCATGTAACAAGCACTCATGTTAATTCATTGCAAGCTACGATCAGTATCATCTTTTGAGCGCTTAAATACTTTAAGCATTCATCTGCTGTATTTTATTATCTAATGTAACCTGATATTCAGAATAAAGCAACTTTGTGGATGAACAAGGTATTGGTGAGTTCAGCTATCTGACAAGGATTGTCTGCAGTGATTGTATCTTCTTATACAGGCCAGGCATAGAGGTCTCAGCAAGGGATAGATCATTATTACAACTATCTGAGTCAGAATAGTCAAAAGATGTATAGAATTCCTACAGCCTGCTATGTATATGTGTGTGTTTAATCTGCAATCAAGCTCAGGGTCATCCGCCATCTTGTGAAAGCACATGTCGCACAAGTTTACTGCACTTCATCTGAATGTTGAAAACTGTTTCTCTGAATTGAACTGTTACCCCACCTGTCTAAGCTGCTGTTTGTCTTCTTAAAGAGACCGTACCATTTTTTGCAAAACTTGAAAAAATGTCTAGACAAGGCTCTGAGCACTCTTTTATAGCCGAACCTACGCAGACACATCAGGCCTCTGAACCCACAGATGTACAGGGAGCAGATCCTGCAGATATTGCTGAACAGAGTGTAAGACCCAAACGTACAATAAAACCGACACATAAACTCAGAGAAAACTATGAATTCACTAGAGATGAGTTCTCCAGCAATCTGTCAGACCTATGGGACAGAATTTCACAATGCATGTAAGTTTTGTCACACTTTAATGATCAACCAGCCAAATTGAGAGACTCTTATAGATCACCTATCTGCTGCGTATGAACGCTACCAGCGGCTGTCTGCAAAATACACAGCCTTCTTACAGGACTTTAACATAGAGGACTCTTCAGCAGAACTGACTAGGACTGATGCACTGGACCAACATAGAGATCTCTTAGTGCAAATGGCTAAAAAAAAGGCAGAGTTCCGCATTGCCCAACTGCAGGAGACCAGATCTCATAGATCCACATCAACTAAGCTCACTGCACGTTCTTCTAGATCCTCTCGCTCCAGAAGTTCAACATTAAGCGACAAGCTAATAGAGGCCCGTGCTGATGCGGAATCAAAAAAAGTGCAAAGCTCCTTTATCAGAAGGGAAGCAGAAATGGAAGCCCAAAGCAAAGCACAAAGGGCTGCCCAAGAGGCACAAATGGCTGCCCAGGAAGCACAAAGCAAAGCACAAAGGGCTGCCCAGGAAGCACAAATGGCTGCCCAGCAAGCAGAGGTGGATTCCCAAATAAAGGTTTTGCAAATGGAAAAGAAAGAAGCAGCAGCCCTAGCAAGGCTGAAAGTCCTTGAACAAGCAATGGGAGAAAGTACTAATTCAGATTGCCATATCCCAGCAGATCTGGAAGACCCAGTTGAACGCACTAGTAAATACGTGCTAAAGCATAATATTTGCAACGATACAGAGTCATCTCCTGTGCCTACTACTAACACCATCGTTCTCAATCTCAACACAGACACCTCTCAGCACCAAATGTCTGAGCCTCTTCAAATCCACAACACAAGTGCATCCAAGCAGCAAACCACATCACCTCCCGCTGACAATAAGGTGACTTTCAGTGACAAGCCACAGCTAGCAGAAGCCTTAGAGACTACACCACAGTTGAATGCTCTTGCAACATCATTTTATCCTGGTAAACTTCACCCTTCTTCACCAAAGAACTTTCACACCCAAGGGGTTCCTCAAGTTACTTTGGCACCAAAGAGTGAGAGATCAGACTTGACTGACTTTGCCAGATACATGATACGCCGTGAGCTCATTAACACAAGCCTCTCAAGGTTTGACGACTGTCCAGAGAGCTACAGGGCCTGGAGATTAACCTTCAAGGCTGCTACCGCTGATCTCAACCTTACAACCAAGGAGGAACTTGATTTGCTCATAAAGTGGCTGGGGCCAGAATCCGCAGATCGTGTTAAAAGACTGAGAACAGTACATATTGACCACCCAGATTCAGGCCTTGTTGCTGCATGGGCAAGACTTGAGCAAGCCTATGGTAGCTCTGAAGCCATAGAAAGCGCTCTGTTCAAGAGACTGCAAAACTTCCCAAAAATAGGAAACAAAGACTATCGCAAGCTCCAAGAATTAAGTGACCTCCTCATGGAGCTAGAGTTGGCAAAGACAGACCCACGTCTACCTGGACTAAGCTTTCTGGACACTGCTCATGGTGTCAATCCTGTGGTGTCTAAACTGCCATATAACCTGCAAGAGAAATGGGCACAACAGGGCTCAAGATACAAAAGAGACTATAACGTATCCTTTCCTCCATTCTCATACTTTTGCAGGTACATCAGCGATCAAGCCTGGATGAGAAATGATCCCAGCTTCAGCTTCTGCGAACCCAACTTGCCTGCTTCATCATCCTTACCAACATCATCAAGGTATGATAACACGGCAGCTAAACAAAGAGACTTTAATAGAGCAATATCTGTTAAAAGGACAGACATCTCATCACCCGTATCCTCTCCTGCAAACCAGAGTGACTCAGGCGAGAGAGATAAAGACCCTAATCATCAGTGCCCTATTCACAGGAAGCCTCACCCTCTTAAGAAATGTCATGGGCTTAGGGCAAAGACTTTACAAGAGTGCAGGGAGATTCTCCAGAAACTTGGAGTATGCTATAGGTGTTGTGCTTCTTATGGTCACTTTGCTAAAGACTGTAAAGATGTTATAAAGTGCACAGAATGCAGTAGCGACAGACACGTTACAGCTATGCATCCTACTCCACTTCCAGACAACCCACAGCAGCTGACTCCACCCCTGTCTCAATTCATGGTTGGGAGCAACAAAGTCGTGCTCCAGTCACAGCGAGTGTTTCCTCTGCATGCACAGAAGTCTGTGGAGAAGGCTTAGACTACAAATGCTGTGCCAAGGTATGTCTAGTCAAGATTTACCCACAGGATCAACCTGAGAAAGTTGCTAGGATGTATGCTATAATTGATTAACAGAGCAACAGATCCCTGGTTAAGCCTAAATTCTTTGAGATCTTTGGCATAGAGGGTCATGCAACACTGTATACTCTCAGAACCTGTTCTGGTCGTGTAGAGGCCTTTGGCAGAAGGGCCAATGGATTCATGGTCTCTCATATTAAAGGAAATGAAGGCATACCCCTACCAACATTAGTCGAGTGTGACCAGATACCAGACGAAAGGGAAGAGATTCCTACTCCAGAGGCTGCCTATCACCATCCTCACTTAAGGCACCTTGTTGATGAGATTCCGGCAATGGACATGAATGCTGAAATCTTGGTCCTGCTAGGAAGAGACATTCTCAGAGTACATAAAGTACGCGAGCAGTTCAATGGACCTGACAATGCCCCTTATGCACAAAGACTTGATCTAGGCTGGGTGATAGTGGGCGATGTAAGCTTGAATAGTATGCATACGTCATCCGAGATCCACTCCTTCAAAACTTACATATTAGAAAATGGACGTGCATCCCACTTCAAACAGTGCTCTTGCCATCATGAAGTAAGGGAGAAGCCTCCTGACATCATCCAAATACCCGATGTTACTCTTATCCTTTGTGATGACAATCCGGGTACCACAGTGTTTTCTACCACAAGTGATGACAACAAAATAGCCTTGTCAGTTGAAGACAGGAAATCATCTAAGCCCAAACAATGGCATTATGTTCAATCTTAAATTAATCCTGCAGATCATGCCACCAGGCCAGTGTCTGCAAGTGTCTTTGCAAATTCTTCTTGGTTAACAGGCCCTGAATTCCTGCTGGATCATCCAGAAGAAACCACAGCTGATGTCTTCAGTCTTCTAGAACCTGACAACGATCCAGAAATTTGTCCTGAAGTAAAAACCCTTGTCACCAGAACTGAAGACTCGTCTTGGGCTGTCAACGCTTTGAACGTTTCTCCAAGTGGACAAGGCTTGTACGTACCATTGAAAGGTTAGTCCACATTGCACACTGCTTTCACACAAAGCCCACAGATGCTCAGTGTCAAGATTGGCACGTGTGCCAAAGGTTTCTTTCTGCAAAGGATATTGCTGAAAGTGAACTGTTCATAATACGCATTGTACAACAGGATGTCTTTGGCTCAGAAAGTAAATGTATCCGTGACAAGAGGGACATTCCAAAAAACAGTCCTATAGCTAACCTGAACCCATTCTTTGACAATGATCATTCCAAGCCAGCTCCACTACTTCAAAAACTCCAAGAGTGCTGGTACCTGCCTTTCTTCGGAGTGTATCATCCACATAAGCCAAAACAAATCAGGGTAGTGTTCGACTCCGGTGGCCAAGCAAATAGCAAATGATGGGCAGTGCTGTTCACGTGCATGAGTGTGCGTGCAGTACACATTGAAGTAATAGAATATATGGATGCCTCAAGTTTCATAAATGCTCTAAGGCGATTCCTTGCCATCAGAGGACCAGTCAAAACATTAAGATCTGACTGTGGAACTAATTTTGTTGGAGCCTGTCGAGAGCTACATCTCAACTCTAGGCCAATTCAAGACCTTTTAACTGAAAAGGGCAGTAAATGGATTTTCAATCCTCCTCATTCTTCCCATATGGGTGGCTCCTGGGAGAGAACGATAGGCATCACACGTAAAATACTGGACTCCATGCTTATGGACTTGAAATCCACAAGACTCAACCATGAGATTCTAACCACCTTCCTGGCAGAAGCATCTGCCATAATCAATTCAAGACCACTTGTTCCAGTTTCTGTAGATCCAGAGGCCCCAACTCCCCTCTCTCCAGCTACTCTCCTTACTTAGAAGCTTGGGTCTGTTCCTGTTCCCCCTGGAGACTTTAAAACAGGAAATCTGTGCTACAATCAGTGGAAGCGAGTACAACACCTTGCCAACTGCTTCTGGAATCGTTGGAAGATGGAGTATCTCTCTACTCTGCAAGGACGCAGGAAATGGCAACGTCTGAACCCTAACATCAAGGTTGGAGATCTTGTTCTCCTCAAGGACCAGCAAGCTGAAAGAATCGAATGGCCCATGGGACTGATTGTAAAGAGCATTCCTAGTGATGATGGAAAGGTGCATAAGGTGGAGGTGAAAGTTGCAAGACAAGGGACTATAAAAACTTTCATCAGACCGATCACGGAACTTATCTTGCTCTTGCCCCTTGGAGACTGAACATACTTATGTATGCTGTTGGATTCTTCCTGTGACTTCAAGAAGGAAGTATCTTGAACTTTAATTGACACAACTTGAAGTCTTATATTATAGTTGTCCTTGCATTATATGTATGTTCTCCTTATATCTTTCAGGTCTTCAAGACATCTCTGCAAATTACATTGTTATGCATAACTTCCGTTATGATTTAAATAGTGATGTTTATTATGCCAGACGGGGAGTGTGCTGCCTCTATGAGGCATAGAATATGACATAGCCTCTGTTAATGTTCATGTTGTTATAGTTAAGAAGTTATATATTTTTATGCCATTTTTCTCAAGGCTTCCCTGTGTTTGTTCTGTACTGCCATCTACTGACCCTTTTTGGTAATGCTCCTGTTTTCTAGTATCTTACCTCTGACCTTATTATGCATTTCCTTTTTGTGTATTACTCCGCCCTTGTAGTTTGATGATGTTTTCCTGTGTCATGGCTGCAGCTAACAGGCCTCATGTAACAAGCACTCATGTTAATTCATTGCAAGCTACGATCAGTATCATCTTTTGAGCGCTTAAATACTTTAACCATTCATCTGCTGTATTTTATTATCTGCTGTAACCTGATATTCAGAATAAAGCAACTTTGTGGATGAACAAGGTATTGGTGAGTTCAGCTATCTGACAAGGATTGTCTGCAGTGATTGTATCTTCTTATACAGGCCAGGCATAGAGGTCTCTGCAAGGGATAGATCATTATTACAACTGAGTCAGAATATTTATAGACACAATATATATCAGCAACGATGTATGAGCGGCTAGAGCTAGCCCCTTAAGATTGCGTTGCAGCCTTCTCTGATAAAGTGTTAAAGGGAGAGACAATTTTAAGCAACTTTCTAACTTACTCTTATTATCAATTTTTCTTTGTTCTCTTGCTATCTTTATTTGAAAAAAACAGGAATCTAAGCCAGCTCCTAAGCTTAGATTCTTGCTTTTCAAATAAAGATAGCAAGAGAAGATAGCAAGAGAAGAAAATAGGAGTAAATTAGAAAGTTGCTTAAAATTGCATGCTCTATCTAGATTATGAAAGACAAAAATTTGAGTTTACTTTCCCTTTAAATGTCACCAGTGTTCCAGTGCAAAAGTTCCAGAATCAACAGTTGGTATTTCTTTAATTTTATTTAATCATTACATAAATTATTACCTCATCAAATTTAATGAACTTCTCCAGACATTCTGCTACTATTGGAGATGTATCCTCTTTATTTTTCTTTGCAGCCAGGACTTTAAACATCAAAGTAATTAACTGGAAGAAAAAAAAAAACATTAGCTTCTTGACAAGTGTTTCAAGTTGGGTAAAGACCTAGTAAGAAAAAAAAAATCTCTTTGAATATTAAAGCCAAAACTAATATTTCATGATGGTCAGTATAGAAATTTATAGAGCAGACATTCAAATATGCTCTCTGGAACATGCAGAAAAATAGCTCATGCTCAATTAAGTTGTTAATTGATTTACTTTTTATGGTTTTTATTTTATCATCAAAATTAAGACATTTACGGCTAGATTTAGAGTTCTGCGGCCAAAGGGGTGCGTTAGCTACGCGTGCTTTTTTTCTCCCGCACCTTTTAAATATCGCTGGTATTTAGAGTTCACAGAAGGGCTGCGTTAGGCTCCAAAAAGGGAGCGAATAGCATATTTAACGCCACTGCAACTCTCGATACCAGCGTTGCTTACGGACGCGGCCAGCTTCCAAAACGTGCTCGTGCACGATTCCCCCATAGGAAACAATGGGGCAGTTTGAGCTGAAAAAAAACCTAACACCTGCAAAAAAGCAGCGTTCAGCTCCTAACGCAGCCCCATTGTTTCCTATGGGGAAACACTTCCTAAGTCTGCACTTTACACCCTAACATGTACCCCGAGTCTAAACAACCCTAACCTTACACTTATTAACCCCTAATCTGCTGCCCCCGCTATCGCTGATCCCTGCATATTATTATTAACCCCTAATCTGCCGCTCCGTACACCGCCGCAAACCTACGTTATCCCTATGTACCCCTAATCTGCTGCCCCTAACACCGCCGACCCCTATATTATATTTATTAACCCCTAATCTGCCGCCCCCAACGTTGCCTCCACCTACTTACAATAATTAACCCCTAATCTGCCGACCGGACCGCACCGCTACTCTAATAAATGTATTAACCCCTAAAGCTAAGTCTAACCCTAACACTAACACCCCCCTAAGTTAAATATAATTTTTATCTAACTAAATAAATTATTCCTATTTAAAGCTAAATACTTACCTGTAAAATAAATCCTAATATAGCTACAATATAAATTATAATTATATTGTAGCTATTTTAGGATTAATATTTATTTTACAGGCAACTTTGTATTTATTTTAACCAGGTACAATAGCTATTAAATAGTTAATAACTATTTAATAGCTACCTAGTTAAAATAATTACAAAATTACCTGTAAAATAAATCCTAACCTAAGTTACAATTAAACCTAACACTACACTATCAATAAATAAATTAAATAAACTACCTACAATTATCTACAATTAAACCTAACACTACACTATCAATAAATTAATTAAATAAAATACCTACAAATAAATACAATGAAATAAACTAACTAAAGTGCAAAAAATAAAAAAAGAACTAAGTTACAAAAAATAAAAAAATATTTACAAACATTAGAAAAATATTACAACAAATTTAAACTAATTACACCTACTCTAAGCCCCCTAATAAAATAACAAAGCCCCCAAAATAAAAAAATGCCCTACCCTATTCTAAAATTAAAATAGAAAAGCTCTTTTACCTTACCAGCCCTGAAAAGGGCCCTTTATGGGAATGCCCCAAAGAATTCAGCTCTTTTGCCTGTAAAAAAAAAAACATACAATACCCCCCCAACATTACAACCCACCACCCACATACCCCTAATCTAACCCAAACCCCCCTTAAATAAACCTAACACTAAGCCCCTGAAGATCTCCCTACCTTGTCTTCACCCCGCCGGGTTCACTGATCGATCCAGAAGAGCCTCCGATGTCTTGATCCAAGCCCAAGCGGGGGGCTGAAGATGTCCATGATCCGGCTGAAGTCTTCATCCAAGCGGGAGCTGAAGAGGTCCATGATCCGACTTAAGTCTTCTATCAAGCGGCATCTTCTTTCTTCCGGATCCATGTAGTTAATCCCGCCGACGCGTAACATTTATCTTCACCGACGACTTCCCGTCCCTCGAATTCCGATTGGCTGATAGGATTCTATCAGCCAATCGGAATTAAGGTAGGAAAATTCTGATTGGCTGATGGAATCAGCCAATCAAATTCAAGTTCAATCCGATTGGCTGATCCGATCAGCCAATCAGATTGAGCTCGCATTCTATTGTATTTATTTGTAGGTATTTTATTGAATTAATTTATTGATAGTGTAGTGTTAGGTTTAATTGTAGATAATTGTAGGTAGTTTATTTAATTTATTTATTGATAGTGTAGTGTTAGGTTTAATTGTAACTTAGGTTAGGATTTATTTTACAGGTAATTTTGTAATTATTTTAACTAGGTAGCTATTAAATAGTTATTAACTATTTAATAGCTATTGTACCTGGTTAAAATAAATACAAGTTGCCTGTAAAATAAATATTAATCCTAAAATAGCTACAATATAATTATAATTTATATTGTAGCTATATTGGGATTTATTTTACAGGTAAGTATTTAGCTTTAAATAGGAATAATTTATTTAATAAGAGTTAATTTATTTCATTAGATTTAAATTATATTTAAGTTAGGGGGTGTTAGTGTTAGGGTTAGACTTAGCTTTAGGGGTTAATACATTTATTATAGTAGCGGTGTGGTCCGGTCGGCAGATTAGGGGTTAATAATTGTAGGTAGGTGGAGGCGACATTGGGGGCGGCAGATTAGGGGTACATAGGTATAATGTAGGTTGCGGCGGTGTACGGAGCGGCAGATTAGGGGTTAAAAAAATATGCAGATGTCAGCGATAGTGGGGGTGGCAGATTAGGGGTTAATAAATATAATATTGGGGTCGGCTGTGTTAGGGGCAGCAGATTAGGGGTACATAGGTATAATGTAGGTTGCGGCGGTGTACGGAGCGGCAGATTAGGGGTTAAAAAAAATATGCAGATGTCAGCGATAGCGGGGGCGGCAGATTAGGGGTTAATAAATATAATATTGGGGTCGGCTGTGTTAGGGGCAGCAGATTAGGGGTACATAGGGATAACGTAGGTGGCGGCTGTGTGCGGTCGGCAGATTAGGGGTTAAAAAAATTTAATAGAGTGGCGGCGATGTGGGGGGGCCTCGGTTTAGGGGTACATAGGTAGTTTATGGGTGTTAGTGTACTTTAGAGCACAGTAGTTAAGAGCTTTATGAACCGGCGTTAGCCCAGAAAGCTCTTAACTCCTGTTTTTTTTCTGCGGCTGGAGTTTTGTCGTTAGATTTCTAACGCTCACTTCAGCCACGACTCTAAATACTGGCGTTAGAAAGATCCCATTGAAAAGATAGGATACACAATTGACGTAAGGGGATCTGCGGTATTGAAAAGTCGCGGCTGTAAAGTGAGCGTTAGACCCTTTCCTGACTGACTCTAAATACCGGCGGTAGCCCAAAACCAGCGTTAGGAGCCTCTAACTCTGGTTTTGACGGCTAATGCCAAACTCTAAATCTAGCCGATTTTGATTTATCCAAGTTTTAAAGTGACGTTGATGTCTAAATAACCCAATAAGACTATTAAAAAACATTTTGGAATCAAAGCACATTAAAAAGGGATTTGAAACCCAAAAACATTTCTTTTGCGATTCAATACAATTTTTTTTTTTTTTTAAAGTTTCCAATTTTCCTCATCAAATTTGCTTTGTTCAGAATGGTATTTTTGTTGAAGAGATGCCTAGCTAGGTGTCTGGAGCAATACATGACAGGAACTAGTGCTGTCATCTACTTATCTTGTAAATTGCTTAAATTCTTGCAAAACTGCTGCCATATAGTGCTCTAGAGCGTACATCCTTGCTTTTCAATGAAAGATACCAAGAGAACAAAGAGAATTTAAAAAGGAAAAAATGGGAAAGCTGTTTAAAATTACATTCTCTGTTTCTTGAAAGAAAGAAATCTGGGTTTCATTTTATTTCCTTCTCAAATTTTCCCTTTTAAAGATTTCAAATCGGCACATTCATGCATTTTGATTGGCATTTATGCTCCATGCATACACACACACAGTGTTTCTTCCCAGGACCTTTTTAGTGGGTGCTCCACCCAGCTGGTTTTAACTTACCACCCAGCTAAAATTTTAGCCAATATTAAGGTTTAATTTTTATTGCACCAATTATCATTAAATACATTTACGTTCATTTATGCCATTAATTTGTGCTTTTAATAGGAGAAAATTATACAATATTAAAAAGTATTACACTGCCCCCACCCAGCTAATTCATAGTGCCACCCAGTTGGCAATATTTTCTGTTGAGAACGTACACATCTCTCTGAGACAACTATATGTCCCCACTCATGAAAAACCAAGACATCCCCTCAAACTGCATACACACCCACTGACCACCCAGACACACCCATAATCTACTCACTAACACCACATGACCCGCTGAGCTTCCGTAAGTGGGAGGAGCAGCCATAGGAGCGCAAAGGTAGTGTTTAGGATCCAAGCTACTCGATAAGCCTCCACCACCCACTTCGATCGTTTCCTTTGGTGTAGAGCGGATTCATGCTCCGGACTACTGCCGGGCAGAGAGAGAGAGGAGCCGGCAGCGGAAGCCTTGATAGCCATCCTGGCTCAGTCGCTGGAGCCACAGCCTGTCTTTTCTTCCCTTCTGTGGAGGGTATCAACCCCTTGCTGCATGGTGAGCCAAGTACAGCTGGTCCGCATCCTCGCAGGAAAACTGCCAGGTGGCGGGTTTACATAAAACGAATCTCGAAGCAGAAAGATTCTCCCAAAACTCCAGGGCAGTCTGAGCTGGGGAGGAGCGGGTAATACAGTCCCTCTCCAAAACGGGCTACCCGGGATAGGAGACTATCCCTGCCATTAACTCCATGCTTTTGGGTATTTGTAGAGCTGAGCGGAGGTCAGCCAGCACAGAAGGCTATTCGGATAAGGAGATCACTTTTACCATCCACCCAACGTTTTGGGTAATTGAAGAGCCAATAGGAGACCGGTCAGCACAAGAGGGCTGAGGAGGATCCCTAGCTGCTTCTATAACTCTCTTCCAGCATGCAAGGGTTAACCCATCAAAGATAAGTACTTGCCCTCATCTATTAAACTTCCTAATGAATTACAGTACGCCAGTACTTTAACATAAAATATTTTATTAGGAAGGTATATCAGCATGTAAAGGTTTTGCTTATTGTAATAAGACTTTCACGAGATGATCGCATACTGCAGCTCAACTGTGAGCAAAATACAAGAAAAGGATTAGAAGATTTTCTCTCGCAAATATTCTCAGAGTGGTGTTTTTCATACATATTGCCACGCTAGGGATTAACCCCTCTCCACTTGATCTGTTCCAGATTTGAGACTTTCCCGATACACGCTATATTATAGCTGCAGACTCTGCTCAATTTCACTGTTGACACACCAAGTTTATATGAGCAAAAGGAGCAGAACAGAGTAAACAAAATTATAATTCAGTATTAATTGGAGTTTTATATCATATATAATGTGTACGATTGTAGTTAACCATTTTGTTATGGTATTAGGAGGTATCTGACTTTATAAACTGCTTTTTCTAGGACAGAAAAAGGCTGTTGCTATAGTAATATATTACCCTTTAATTTTTGAATATAAGGTTGCTGTTATATAAACAACCGGCACATCTTAAAAGTTAAAATATACAAATTTACTGCTTTACTTAAAATGGCAAAAAGTCATGCTTTCTGTGTTGTGTAAATTGTAAAATGTGATATTGACGTTAAGGTGATACCTGGTTTATTGAATTGATAACCATAGTAGGAGAGCTAACTCCTGTTGGGAACAAGATTAGATAATACAGGTTAAGATAGTGCTATTACCTCAAATTTGGGAGGCTATATATATATATTTAATTAAAGGTTTAAGCCTGGTAAATCAATAGTTAAAGAGCGGAATTGCCAAAATGTAGGTCATTGTACAAAACTAAGATAAAGCCTTGGATAGAATGAAGGTATATTGCGTGTGTTAAAGGTGGTGTGACGGATACCCCCGGCTACCCCAACTGGGTAGCTCCGCCAAACGGGTCCTCCTTCCTCCCTGCCAACTGCAGCTATGTAGCTGGCAAGTGACCACAGCCTGTAGGCACCCCTGATGCCCAACAGCACCAGTACTCAGGGTCCCACCCTGTGGCAGACTCCAGCTACCCCGACTGTGTAGCTCTGCCAGAGGGTCCTTCCTTTGCCTGGAACAGGGTGCTATGTAGCCCAGGAAAGTGATTTTAGCTGGAGCTCACCCAAATAACTAGACAGACTAGCCTTCAGGTTAGACAAGAACTGATTTTTGTGAGAACACACACTCCTTTTATACACAGAGGTCATCTTGATAACACAAAGGACAATCCCACTATTTTCCCGCCATTCCCGCCTCTTCAGACAGCCCGGCACCTCCATAGGAGCCACAGTCCCATATAATCTCAATACCTATGGGTGGCAGTTTTGGGGTGATCCCATTGGAGCGGCGGCACTTCCAGTGTCATTTTAAAGCTCTCTATCCCCAGATTTCACAGTCCAAAAATCAGCATGATTCGTTACTGTGGACCGGAGTTACAGTCCATTGACGTTATGGGGTTAGGGGTGTCCAAAACCCCCGGTTCCCAAAGGAGCTCCCCTTCGGCAATTCCCCCACACCTTGTACTCCCCATGGGCTACTAATCCCCAAAAGAGCGGAGCTCTGGGGTACATGGTTGCTGAAGCAACCTGGGTTAAAGTTAGTGGGTGTTCTGCTGTGCTGTAGGCCAACCGGGAGTTCCAGGAGCCTGGCCAGCCTGAGAGGGGTTAGGCGGGTGTCCGTTGTGAGGCGGCCAACTGGGAGTTCCAGGAGCCTGGCCAGCCTAGGAGGGTTTTCCTGGTCATAAACCAACTCTTCTCTGAACACAAAAACAAGCCAACAAGAAGCAAACAAACAGTCTCCAGAGATGTTGGTTGCTCTGAGGAGCCCAAAACCACTGAGAAACAACAGGGGTGAGGTTGTAGGAGGGTGGGGGGTAGCCTTAGCCGACTGATATCTGTGACATCTGCCCCTCTCCAGTTCGGCAGACCCGGCTAGACCCTTTATGGGTCGGCCTGGGGCTGTCCGACGGTGGCCCTCCACTTCTCGGTTGCTGAGAGAGGTTATCCAATCTCTCCTGAGCTTGGGGCATCCTGGGGGGTTCCTGCTGGCGTTTAGACCCTGTGCCCAGGGCGCAGGGATAGTCACATAATGTCCCAAGCAAGTTTGCTAAGGCTGGCTCCCAAACAATTGCTGTTTCACAAGTTCCAGTGTCCTTAAGTTCCATAGCCAAACTGTCTCCCTCTGTGACACCGGCTGACCCACCCACAAACAAAGCCAGTACCGGTTTCCTGGCTGTATACATACCCCAGACTGTAGGTTGAGGTTGCTCCTTGGTGGGGCAGGCAAGACTCGGATGCCCAAACTGGTGGCACCAAATGCAGGGGCAGGTATCCAACAAAGACATTGCCGATTTTCCGGCTGTTGGTGGAAGTTGCTCCTTGGTGGGGGAAGGGAAAACTCGGGTGCCCAAACTTGTGGCACCAACTGCATGAGCGGGTACCCCCCTGGCCTGCCCCCTGTGAGATATACTCCAGGAAAAGAAAATGGTATAGACCCTGCCAAGCTACTGAGGGGAGAGACCTTCTGTCTCTTCTCCCGAGAAGGAGATCTACTGCTGGGGAGGGAGGTTTGCTACCACCGCTCCATGGGAAACTGTGCTGCCGCTGGGGAGAGAGACCGACTGTCTCCTCTCCTGGCTCTGCCACTGGGGAGAGAGACCGACTGTCTCTTCTCCCAGGAAGGGGTTCTGTTTACGGGGAGGGAGGACGACTACCTCTGCTCCCAGGGGATGGCTCTGCCACTGGGGAGAGATAGAGACCGACTGTCTCCTCTCCCGGGAAGGGGTTCTGCTGCTGGGGAGAGTTATTGACATCCATCTCTCCCTGCAAGGGGTTCTCTGTAAGGGGAGGGAGGACGACCTCCTCTCCCTGGTTTTCTGGAGCTGTTACAGGTGCTGGGCAGAGGCCGGTGGCTCTCTGCCCTGTGGCCAGCGCTTCTGCTGGGGTGGCTCCCATTGTTCAAGTCTATAAGCTTGGGGCCAGGCTGCTGATCTGTATCTAGCAGCTCATCATCTCTTATGCTCTGTTGCCACTCATCTGAGGACAACCTCCATGATTCCCAGAGTGCTTCACCACAGCTCCGTGCAGACTCCGTGGCATGCTGCAGAACTCTGTCTAGCAGCCTCTTGTATGCCTTTTCCAGTTCCAATTCTTGGACAATAAGCGATACCATATTGAATACCAGCCAGGGTACCCCCGAGAGATCCAACATCTGCTCTCGGGAGAGGTAAATGTTAATTGCTATCAGTTTCGCCCTGCTCCCAAATTCTGTGTCTTCTGTCAACTTTTCCAATAGTAACCCAGGGCCGCCAAATCCCTCTGTGGGGGAGCAATCCTCCAGCCATGGTCATGCTTGCATAGCGAGCCATCGGAGGTCCCGGTAGCCATCCTCCACCCACATCTCTGCCCGGACCAGTCAATCTAGATCCGATAGCCATTCCTCTATGGGCTGCTCTCCCAGGAAAAGCACTCGCAAGTCCCACCGGACCCAGTACCTCTCATCTGTGGGGAGGACCTTCCCATCACAATCCTTTTCTTGTTGAAGCCTCTTCCTCCATAGTTGCCGGCAGACAATGCTCCTACAGCTCAGCTGGTCCAGTAAAGAACCAGGATCGTCCAGCTGGGTCAGTGCCTCCTGTACTCTCCTTAGGTACTCAGCTTCCATAGTTACCAGCTACTATGGGCCTTCTCTGTCAGTAGGAATTGTGTGGAAGAAGCAGATCCCACCACTGCCAGCCAATGTGATGGATACCCCTGGCTACCCCAACTGGGTAGCTCTGCCAAACGGGTCCTGCTTCCTCCCAGCCAACTGCAGCTATGTAGCTGGCAAGTGACCACAGCCTGTAGCCACCCCTGATGCCCGACAGCACCAGTACTCAGGGTCCCACCCTGTGGCAGACTCCAGCTACCCCGACTGAGTAGCTCTGCCAGAGGGTCCTTCCTTTGGAACAGGCTGCTATGTAGCCCAGGAAAGTGATTCTAGCTGGACCTCACCCAAATAACTAGACAGACTAGCCTTCAGGTTAGACAAGAACTGATTTTATTGAGAACACACACTCCTTTTATACACAGAGCTCATCTTGATAACACAAAGGATAATCCCACTATTTTCCCGCCATTCCTGCCCCTCCAGACAGCCCGGCACCTCCATAGGAGCCACAGTCCCACTTAATCTCAATACCTATGGGTGGCGGTTTTGGGGTGATCCCATTTGAGCGATGGCACTTCCAGGGTCATTTTAAAGCTCTCGGTCCCCAGATTTTAC
Source organism: Bombina bombina (assembly GCF_027579735.1). NCBI lineage: Eukaryota > Metazoa > Chordata > Amphibia > Anura > Bombinatoridae > Bombina > Bombina bombina. The sequence goes on from NC_069507.1 coordinate 151,280,179, forward strand.
AGTCCAAAAATCAGCATGATTCGTTCCCAAAGGAGCTCCCCTTCGGCAATTCCCCCACACTTTGTACTCCCCAGGGGCTACTAATCCCCAAAAGAGCGGAGCTCTGGGGCACATGGTTGCTGAAGCGACCTGGGTTAAAGTTAGTGGGTGTTCTGCTGTCCTGTAGGCCGACCGGGAGTTCCAGGAGCCTGGCCAGCCTGAGAGGGGTTAGGCGAGTGTCCGTTGTGAGGCGGCCAACCGGGAGTTCCAGGAGCCCGGCCAGCCTAGGAGGGTTTTCCTGGTCATAAACCAACTCTTCTCTGAACACAAAAACAAGCCAACACAAAGCAAACAAACAGTCTCCAGAGATGGTGGTTGCTCTGAGGAGCCCAAAACCACAGAGAAACAACAGGGATGAGGTTGTAGGGGGGTGGGGGGGTAGTCTTAGCCGACTGATATCGGTGAAAGGTGGTATACAATTTTAAGCTGCCTGTCCTAGGCCCAATTTAAGCTCTAAATAAATCTTAAAAGGAGTGCAAGGCCGAACCATTTGAAGATATTTTTTAGAATCTAAAGCTAAGCCCCAAGTTAGATAGTGGGTACAGGTTAATTGAATCTTTTAAATAAACAGCCCCCCCCCCCCCCCTGCTTAGATTTTATAGGGATGAGCCTGTACAAAGCTTTTCTTCAATAAATTGAGAGGCTCCCAGATATTGCTTAAGGTTCAATTTAAAGGTAGAATTTTTTTATCATAAAGACAGAGTTCTGAACTGGAGACTTGAACCTGAACTTTTCTTCAACTATCTTCTATGTAGGTCCTTTTTTTGGGAATCAACCTGTTTTTATTGATGAGACCAGAATTAAGATTAATGTGTTAAGATACTAAGGGCTTAGTAAGAGGGAAGTGTAACTAGATTCGCTATTGTCTCACTGAACAAATAGTGGTTAGGATTTATACATGGCTCAGTGGTACAATATGTGAAATATTAGTAGATATGGTTAAAAGGCTATTCTTATATAAATTGAATTTTGGGAAGTCCGACAAAAGATAAAAGAAAGAATTTAAGTGCAATAAATAAAGACAAGATAAGCTAGAAGGTCTAGAAGCACAGGCTTTTTCTTTTTTCTTTTTCTTTTTTTTAAGTTTAGAGAAAATCTGTCCTTTGGATAAAGTTAGAATTTTGAAGTACTAGAGAGTACTAGAAAGCTAGGGAGCTAAGGGGAGTATAGCACAGGGACCCTTTTTTGGGGGTTCTTAGGTATACTGCACTCCAGTAGTTATTACTGACATAAATAATGTTATTTTGCACAATCACTGTTCACACGATTTGCATCAAAATCACACAAGCTTTGTATGTTCAATCCTAAAACACTGTAAATATTTGGCAATGCTAGGGGTATCTACCCTTCTTCCTTTTTTTTTTTTCCCCTTCTTTTTGCATTTCACTTCACGTTCCTCTCCTCTGTAGATTAGTCAATGGACAGATTCTTAGTCAGTACTAAAAATACTGTAGAAAATATGCCACCCAAACAATTAAAAGAGAAAAAACCTTGTAGCAGTATTGGTACCTTAGACATAGAACAAAGGGATAAAAGCCCAAACAGAAGTCAACATATTAATAGTGATGTCTCGAATTGTTTGCCGGCAAATAGTTCCCGGCGAACATAGCTTGTTCGCGTTCGCAACGGCGGGCGAACATGTGCGATGTTCGATCCGCCCCCTATTCGTCATCATTGAGTTAACTTTGACCCTGTATCTCACAGTCTTCCAGCCAATCAGCAGCAGACCCTCCCTCCCAGACCCTCCCAGCTCCTGGACAGCAGCCATTTTAGATTCATTCGGAAGCTGCTTTCTTAGTGAGAGGAGGGACAGTGTAGCTGCTGATGATTTAATAGGGAAATTGATAGCTATGCTAGTGTATTCAGTGTCCATTACAGTCCTGAAGGACTCATCTGATCTCTGCTGTAAGGACAGCACCCCAAAAAGCCTTTTTAGGGCTAGAACATCAGTCTTTTTTTCTTTTCTTTGTAATCTAATTGCATTTGCCTGCCTGCCAGCGTGTGTGTCAGGCTCACAGCGTATACTGTGCCCACTTGCCAAGTGCCACCACTCATATCTGTTGTAACAGTAGTGTAAATTTAAAAAAAAAAAAAAAAACTTTGACTGTGAAACATCAGTCTGCTAGTGTAATCTAATTGCAGTTGCCTGCCTGCCAGTGTGTGTGCCAGGCCCACTTGCCCAGTGCCACCACTCATATCTGGTGTAACAGAAGTGTAAATTTAAAAAAAAAAATTACTTTTTTGACTGTGAAACATCAGTCTGCTAGTGTAATCTAATTGCAGTTGCCTGCCTGCCAGCGTGTGTGCCAGGCTCACAGCGTATACTGTGCCCACTTGCCCAGTGCCACCTCTCATATCTTGTTTAATAGTAGTGTAAGTGTACATTTAAAACAAAAAAAACTTTTTGGACTGTGAAACATCTGTCTGCTTTTTTGTGTCAGGCTCACAGCATATACTGTGCCCACTTGCCCAGTGCCACCACTCATATCTTGTTTAATAGTAGTGTAAGTGTAAATTTAAAAAAAAAAAATTGTCATATATATATATATATATATATATATATATATATATATGACAGGCAGAGGCATGCCACCCCACAGGGGCCGTCGTGGTGCTGTGATTCCCTTTGGCCCTAGAATAATGCCCAGTGTTCAGAGGCCACGTACCATGAACTTGAATAGTTCTGAGGACATAGTTGACTTTTTAACACAGGACACCCAATCTTCTATAGCTTCCGCTCCGAACCTTGATGCACCATCCTCAGCTTATCTTCGGGCACCTCTCAAGTTACCACTCACCGGCCTGCCGCCACCACCAACACTAGCACCACAGCCGCTTCACTTGATCTGTCAGAGGAGGAGTTATTTACACATCATTTGGAAGAAATGAGTGATGCGCAACCATCATTGACAGAGGATGTAGATAACAGTGATATGTCTCAGTCAGGCAGCATTACAGACATGGACGTACGGTGTGATGATGATGATGATAATGATGTTGTACCCGCTGCTGCTTCCTTTGTTGATTTGTCAGATACAAGTGAAGCGGTTGATGATGACGATGTGTCCGTGGATGTCACATGGGTGCCCAATAGAAGAGAAGAACAGGGGGAAAGTTCAGATGGGGAGACAGAGAGGAGGAGACGAGTTGGAAGCAGGGGGAGGTCGTAGCAAGGAGCTAGTGGCACAGTCAGACAGCATGCATCGGCACCCGGGGTCAGCCAGATAGCATGCCAATCAACGCATGATGTTGCCACCACCAGAATGCTGTCATCGCAGAGCTCAGCAGTGTGGCATTTTTTTGTGTGTCTGCCTCTGACAACAGTGATGCCATTTGCAACCTGTGCCAAAAGAAACTGAGTCGTGGGAAGTCCAACACCCACCTAGGTACAACTCCTTTGCGAAGGCACATGATCGAACATCACAAACACCTATGGGATCAACACATAAGTACAAGCAGCACACAAACTCAAAGCCGCCATCCTCCTCCTGGTCCAGCATCTTCAGCCACGTCAACCACTGCTGTCCTCCTTGACCCCTCAACCATCCGCCACTCCGTCTCTCTTCCGGAGCAGTTCCTGCTCATCTGCCCACAGTCAGGTGTCTGTCAAGGTCATGTTTGAGCGTAAGAAGCCAATGTCACAAAGTCACCCCCTTGCCCGGCATCTGACAGCTGGCTTGTCTGAACTCTTAGCCCGCCAGCTTTTACCATACAAGCTGGTGGAGTCTGAGGCATTAAAAAATGTTGTAGCTATTAAGACACCGCAGTGGAAGGTAACCGGACGGAATTTATTTTCACAAAAGGCAATCCCCAACCTGTACTCGATTGTGTGAAAGGAAGTAATGGCATGTCTGGCACACAGTGTTGGGGCAAGGGTCCATCTGACCACTGATACCTGGTCTGCAAAGCATGGTCAGGGCAGGTATATCACCTAAACTGCGCATTGGGTAAACCTGCTGACGGCTGACAAGCATGGAATGCGTGGCTCTGCAGAGGAGTTGGTGACACCGCCACGACTTGCAGGCAGGCCTGCTGCCACCTCCTCTACTCCTCCTTCTCCATCCTCTTCCATAACCTCCTCGGCTAAGTCCTCTTCTGCTGCTGCATCTTGCTCCACATCAACGGCACCCCCCCAGCTCCCCAGGTACTATTCCACATCCCAGATACGGCAGTGTCACGCCATCTTGGGGTTGACTTGCCTGAAAGCAGAGAGTCACACCGGACCAGCACTCCTGTCCGCCCTGAACGCACAGGTGGATCAGTGGCTGACTCCGCACCAACTGGAGATCGGCAAAGTGGTTTCTGACAACAGAAGTAATTTGGTGGCGGCATTGAAATTGGGCAAGTTGACACATGTGCCGTGCATGGCACATGTGTGTAATCTGATCGTATAATGCTTTGTGCATAAGTACCCAGGCTTACAGGACATCCTGAAGCAGGCCAGGAAGGTGTGTGGCCATTTCAGGCGTTCCTACACGGCCATGGCGCACTTTTCACATATCCAGCGGCGAAACAACCTGCCAGTGAGGCGATTGATTTGCGACAGCCCGACACGTTGGAATTCAACACTCCTAATGTTCGACCGCCGGATCCAACAAGAAAAAGCCGCTAACGACAATTTGTATGACCGGGGTGCTAGGACAGCCTCTGCGGAGCTGGGAATTTTTTTTGCCACTTTACTGGACGCTAATGCGCAATGCCTGTAGGCTCATGCGTCCTTTTGAGGTGGTGACAAACCTAGTCAGTCACACCGAAGGCACCATCAGCGACATCATACCATTTGTTTTCTTCCTGGAGCGTGCCCTGCGAAGAGTGCTGGATCAGGCCATAGATGAGCGTGAAGACGTGAAGAGGAAGAGTTGTGGTCACCATCACCACCAGAAACAGCCTTATCAGCATCGCTTGCTGGACCTGTGGCAATGCTGGAAGAGGATTGTGAGGAAGAGGAGTCAGAGGAGGAATGTGGCTTTGAGGAGGAGGAGGAGGAAGACCAACCACAACAGGCATCCCAGGGTGCTCATTGTCAACTATCTGGTACCCGTGGTGTTGTACGTGGCTGGGGGGGGAGAAGATTCTAGAGCTAAAGAGAGGGTTTCAATGGCACTGCCTATTCTGTATTTAGGACTACACCCTTAGTTGATTACTTGTTATAATACATATAATCGAAGGGTAGTTGGTGCTGTGTATTTATTTTAATTACAGAGAGAAACATGGACAGAGATGACCATTAAAGAATACACTATTAGCACTCATGTAGACTTTTGACACAAATTGTGAATATATATTCTGAGAAGATAGACTACCAAATGGTAAAGAGAGTTCACTTGGAACATTAAAACATAACTTTTATTTAATACGCAAAAAACAGGAGATAAAATAAAGGGATGTGCAATTAAAAATAATAGCTTACTGGGGTGTGATAAAAGACAATCTCTTGTATCACATTAAATGCCTGGGTATAATGGCTAGTCAGCTTCTAACACGCAATAAAAAGCTTCCTGAAGCACGACGCGCGCACACCCCCTTTGAGAAAGCTGTGCAAACGGCGAAACATGTTAGGGCAATGGTGAGGAGTCAGAGAGCTCCTGTGTATGTTAGGGTTAGCTTAATCTGGGGTGACATTATTTGTTAATGGTATTATGGTACTTCTGGTTCTATCGGTATAACGCTCTACAAGTATTACTATATATTTACAAATTATCTTATACAAATAGTATTCAAGATTATGTAGGAAGTTACCGCCAGATATAACTAAGTAGACCATAACCGGATACTTGGGCCGGCATTCACGCTACATTTGAGCATATTAGAGGGTAATTAAATTTCACTCTCTCATCTACAGAGAGCTAACATATAAACTCAACACTGCTTGTATTACCGATCCACATGTGACACAGAGACAAGCTATTAGCATCTCTTATAGCAACTTACTTTATAATTTGGAACACACTAGATCAATAATGTATCTGCTTTGGTGAAACATGTGATATAACTAAACAGACAATTAGACTAGTGCAGCACCAGACATTGCATCACACAGCTAAAGAATCAGCTATAGATAAACATGATACTTTGTTATGGCAATACAGATTAATCTGGCGACAATAGCTATATCATTACAAACCAACAGGGCCAGGATTTATTTTTGCCTAAATAATATACTCAGATTGTAGTTACAACCAAAGATAGCAAAGTACCAGACACTGGTTTATGCCTATTATATGCGATCGAATAAGGCAATCATTCTCGCTATTTATATTGAGGCTGACTATCTTTAATCAAATATACTATGGCGGCATAAATATAGCTGTGTGTGAAGCAGTACGTGCAAATATAATTACCGCTAAGGATATCTGTAATTAAATTATGTATTACAATATATCTTATATACTAAACATATTAGTGTTCTTTATAAATCCTTTGCAATCTATTGTAAGAGAATTTACAATTGATTACTAAAGAACACTTTACAAAGAAACTATTCTTGCTCAAAAAGTCATAGCATTTACACCTTATTGATGGTTATATACTTCTATACTATGACTAAGCAAGGTAAAATATTCAATTCTGTGTTATTGTGAATCGATATATGGATACCTAAGTATGCACCAATCACACTGATCTTACAAACCAAACAAACCATGTTTTATGCAATACTATGTTAAATTGAACATATGTTAACCTGACACTCTGGGCATTACTCAGTCAATCTTAATTGGCCAAATTATTTTACTTAACCCAGCGTTGCCTGGAATTATCTATATGGATACTTGAGTATTCATTATAATATTGATCTCTTAAACCAAATAATTTTTATGCTTTATGCGCCGTGTTGCTAAATTAAAGCAACAAGATTTTGTGCTAACACACACTCTGGTAATATTCAGATGATTCTAGACACAACTTCTGAACCTGCAAGGCTTAGATACTAAATACAAGCTCCGCACAATAATTATCTACCTTGTGTTTATTGGAATAACACTGGTTAATTTTATTATTTCTATTGGCTGAGCGCAAATAAGTATTTGCAGGCTAAATTACGTATACCCAAGTATGCACAACAATTTTTAGCCATTATACCCAGGCATTTAATGTAATACAAGAGATTGTCTTATCACACCCCAGTAAGCTATTATTTATAATTGCACATCCCTTTATTTTATCTCCTGTTTTTTGCGTATTAAATAAAAGTAATGTTTTAATGTTCCAAGTGAACTCTCTTTACCATTTGGTAGTCTATCTTCTCAGAATATATATTCACAATTTGTGTCAAAAGTCTACATGAGTGGGGGGGAAGAAGATACCTTCAGTGAGATCACTGAGGACGAGGAACGGGACATGAGTAGCTCGGCATCCAACCTTGTGCAAATGGGGTCTTTCATGCTGTTGTGCCTGTTGAGGGACCCTCGTATAATAAAGCTGAAGGAGAACGACCTGTACTGGGTGTCCACGCTACTAGACCCCCGGTATAAGCATAAAGTGCCTGAAATGTTACTGAATTACCGCAAGTCGGAAAAGATGCAGCTGTTCCAAAATAAATTAAAAAGTATGCTTTACACAGCGTATAAGGGTGATCTCACAGCACAACGGGAATCTAACAGGGGAAGAGGTGAAAGTAATCCTCCGACTTCCACGACCACACCGGCAAGGACAGGACGCTTTACAGATGTGTTGTGTATGGAGGACATGCAGAGCTTTTTAAGTCCTATGCATCCCCACAGCCCTTCGGGGTCCACCCTCAGAGAACGACAGGTAGCAGACTACCTTGCCTTAACTGCAGATCTCGACACTCTGAGGAGAGATGAACCCCTTGACTACTGGGTGTGCAGGCTTGACCTGTGGCCTGAGCTATCCCAATTTGTGATAGAACTTCTGGCCTACCCCGCTTCAAGTGTCCTGTCAGAAAGGACCTTCAGTGCAGCAGGAGGTATTGTCACTGAGAACAGAAGTCGCCTAGGTCAAAAAAGTCTAGATTACCTCACCTTAAGATGAATGCGGGATGGATCCCGAAGGGACTGACATTGGGCGATACATTTGAGTAAAAAAGGCCTGATGAGATGAGCTGCCTTGGGCTAAAAATGGTTAGCTTGGTATCCAACCTTGTGCAAATGGGGAGTTTGCGGTTGTGCAAGTGGACTGTTTGTGGTTGTTTGCGGTGCGTTAAAGGGACAGTCTAGGCCAAAATAAACTTTCATGATTCAGATAGAGCATGTAATTTTAAACAATTTTCCAATTTACTTTTATCACCAATTTTGCTTTGTTCTTTTGGTATTCTTAGTTGAAAGCTTAACCTAGGAGGTTCATAAGCTAATTTCTTAGACCTTGAAGCCCGCCTCTTTCAGATTGCATTTTAACAGTTTTTAACCACTAGAGGGTGTTAGTTCACGTATTTCATATAGATAACACTGTGCTTGTGCACGAGAAGTTATCTGGGAGCAGGCACTGATTTGCTAGACTGCAAGTCTGTCAAAAGAACTGAAAAAAGGGGCAGTTTGCAGAGGCTTAGATACAAGATAATCACAGTGGTTAGAAGTATATTATTATAAATGTGTTCGTTATGCAAAACTGGGAAATGGGTAATAAAGGGATTATCTATCTTTTAAAACAATAAAAATTCTGGTGTAGACTGTCCCTTTAAACGGGGAGTTTGGTCTGTCACTTTGAAGCGGGCGTAACCCTTACACTACCTCATCGATACAACATCATACCTGATGTTTTAAAGCATGTTATTCCAAACAATTTAGCAAGGTTAGGTGATTTATGCCCTTTATGGCTTAAAAACAGACTCTGCATTAACTATGTAATTTTTCATGGGAGTTTTGCCATGGATCCCCTTCCGGCATGCCACAGTCTAGGTGTTAGTCCCCTTGAAACAACTTTTCCATCACTATTGTGGCCAGAAAGAGTCCCTGTGGATTTTAAAATTCACCTGCCTATTGAAGTCAATGGCGGTTTGCCCGTTCCCGAACAGTTGCAGAAGTTTGTGTCCACCGTTCGCGAACGCAAATTTTTAGGTTCGCTACATCACTACATATTAATACAGAAAGTCTGGTGAAACAAATCTCTGATATTGTTATGCCACAGTTTGATAATATAAAAAAGGAGATAGTTTCGCTATCTAATGAAGTTAAGCAATTTTCTAAGACTTGCTGAGATGGAAAATAGAATATCTGATATAGATGACTTACAATTTAGTCAAAAGTCCGCCCTTGACTCTCAAGCAAAACTTATCCAGACTTTGCAAATGCGAATAGATGACCTAGAAGATAGGTCCAGAAGGAATATTTTAAAGTTTGTCGGCATACCAGAATCTCAGGAATATACAAATATTATGGAGCTAATTTCCCTTATAATACCTAAAGCGTCGGCGTTTCCTTTAGAGCAACTCCCATTAAATATTGAAAGAGCTCACAGAGTAGGACTAGTTAAAGCAAAAGATGCTTCTTACGTCTCAAAGAGATCAATTATACATTTGAACTTAATAAACAGGTACTAATATTTCAGGAATTTTCTTCTGAGACCATTAATAAGAGAAGGGAGATGTCACCCCTCTGTACACAGGTGATTGACTTAGGGATAAAAGCCCCTATGATCTACCCAGTGAGACTTAAAATCTGGCAAAATTCTAAGGTTATATTGATAGATAACATTGAAGAAGCCAAACAATTTATAAAAAAATGCCAAACAACAACAAAATTTCGAAGTATAATAAAAAGTGGGTGATTAAAGAGTGTAACAGGCTGTTATATTATATGTGCGATGTGTTGTCTGTTTGTTTTTCATTTTTTTTTTCTCTTTTTTTTCTCCCACCTCACCACCTCAATCTATCAGTGTCTACGATGGGGTCAATATAGTATGTTTTTTTTCTGATAAATGAAGTTTAGTTAAAATTCTATCCTGGAATGTGGGGGGTATAACCTCCCCCATTAAGAGGAAGAGAATAATATATCAACTTAAAAAATCTGCCCCGGATATAATACTCCTACAAGAGACATCTGAATGAATATGAAGTTTCTAAATTAAATATGGGGTGGATTGGTGAGGTAGTAGCAGCTCCTGCAGTTGGCAGGAAAAGAGGTGTGGCCTGTCTCTTTAACAAAAAATGAGATTATTTTAATACTTAATGTATCCACACAAGAACGCAATTTTACTATTTGCAATATGTACGCTCTGAACGAATACTGTGCTACTTTTTGGAAGAATCTCTTTATTAAACTTATAGATTTTATAGATTCCAAATTAATAGTTGGAGGTGATTATAATAGTGTGTTTAACCCATATTTGGATTGTCTTAAATGCTCCCAAATCAATAAATATCGAAGGGAAGTAGAAGGCCTAGTTAAATTTGCCAAAAGTCTGAAATTGAAAGGATGTCTGGAGATTGCAGCACCCAGACGAGAGAGCCTTTATGTGTAAATCTAAGTCACACAAAAAATTTTCAAGAATTTACATGTTTTAATTTGTGAATCCCTTTTGGGGGCTGAGATTGTGACAGACATTGCTAACATAGTGATTTCAGACCATGCAATTATATCATTAATAATTAGGCAGTATAATGCTAAACAGAAAAAAAGGGTAGGGCTCTACTTTCCCTCATATCTTATTTCCAAAATTAAATTTAGGAATTGGATGCAATCTAAATAGAGGGAATTTTTTCATTTTAATAAAAAGTATCTTCCAAAAATAGAAATTTTCTGGGAGTCGGCAAAGGCTTTATTTAGAGGCCAAATCAAGGCGTATATGATTGCAAGAAGAAAGGCCCTAGCTAAAAGAGAAACCCAACTAGCAAACCAGTTAAAAAACAAGTATGCAAGATATCTGGAAAACCCCAACAAACTAAATTGGTCTAACTATCAGAGAGCAAAATTAGAGAGAAAAGTCTTTTTAAATCAACAACTATCAAAGTCTGATATTAACAATCATGCAAGATTCAATAGATTCTCACCAAAATTAGCCAAATCATTAGCTAATTTAGTAAAAAGTAGAAGGAGAAATAATTTTATTGGAGCCATTAAGGTTAATGATAAAAGATATACCTCTCCCAAAGATATAATATCTCAGTTTCATGTGTTTTTCCAAGCATTATATTCTGCTAACAAAGTTGATTTAGAGGCAAAAGAAAATTTTTGGAACAATATTACTATTCCTAAGATTAATGATGAGCAGCTTGAATCATTAAATAAGGAGATATCGAAGGATGAAATAGTACTAGTAATAAAGAAATCTGCTAATAGTAAAGCCCCAGATCTAATTTCAATGGAATTTTATAAGATATTACAGGAGGATGTCGGCCACATTCTTGAAAGACTTAATAATAGGTATTTTATGGATAATATTAAACCCTCTAAATACTTTTTAGCAGCAAATATTACATCAATACATAAAAAGGATAAGGACATAGAATCAATGGATTCTTATTGTCCAATTTCGTTATTAAATGTTGATTATAAAATTGTTGCAAGTATTATGGCAAACAGACTTAACCCCTTAACGACCAAGGACGTACGCCACACGTCCTCAAAAAAAATACACTTAATGACCGAGGACGTGTGGCGTACGTCCTTGGTCTGGAAAGCAGCTGGAAGCGATCCTGCTCGCTTCCAGCTGCTTTCCGGTTATTGCAGTGATGCCTCGATATGGAGGCATCCTGCAATAACCCCCCTTGGCCATCCGATGCAGAGAGAGCCACTCTGTCGCCCTCTCTGCACCGGACATCGATGGCCGGTATCGTTGGTGGGTGGGAGCTTACGTGGGAGGCGGGTGGGCGGCCATCGATGCTCTGTATGAAGTGGAGGGGGGCGGGATCGGGGGCGGGACCCACGGGGGCGCGCACGGGAGCACGCGCGTGCACGGGGGTTGGGGGGGGGGGCGCGTGCACGGGGCGGGAGCGGGTGGGAACTGCTACACTACAGAAAAACATAAAGTAAAAAGTAAAAAAAAAAAAAGAAAGATTAAACTTAATAATATAATCTAAGGGATCTGGAAGGGGTGGGGGGTTGGTCTTGGTGGGGGGGAAAGCTACACTACAGAAAAGGGCTTTTTTTTTTAATAAAAAGGCAAATTTTTTGCAAAACTGGGTACTGGCAGACAGCTGCCAGTACCCAAGATGGCGCCCATTAAGGCAGAGGGGAAGGGTTAGAGAGCTGTTAGGTGGGGGATCAGTGAGGTTGGGGTCTAAGGGGGGATCATACACATCAGCATATGTAAATATGCTTTTTTTTTTTAAAAAAAAAAAAAAGGGCCAAATACCTTTTATTTTAGTACTGGCAGAGTTTCTGCCAGTACTTAAGATGGCGGGGACAATTGTGGGGTGGGGGAGGGAAGAGAACTGTTTGGGAGGGATCAGGGGGTCTGATGTTTCAGGTGGGAGGCTGAGCTCTACACTAAAGATAAAATTAACCCTGCAAGCTCCCTACAAGCTACATAATTAACCCCTTCACTGCTAGCCATAATACATGTGTGATGCGCAGCGGCATTTAGAGGCCTTCTAATTACCAAAAAGCAATGCCAAAGCCATATATGTCTGCTATTTCTGAACAAAGGGGATCCCAGAGAAGCATTTACAACCATTTGTGCCATAATTGCACAAGCTGTTTGTAAATTTCAGTGAGAAACCTAAAATTTAGAAAAATTTAACTTTTTTTTTAATTTGATCGCATTTGGCGGTGAAATGGTGGCATAAAATATACCAAAATTGGCCTAGATCAATACTTGGGGTTGTCTACTACACTACACTAAAGCTAAAACTATCCCAAAAAGCTCCCTACATGCTCCCTAATTAACCCCTTCACTGCTGGGCATAATACACGTGTGGTGCGCAGTGGCATTTAGCGGCCTTCTAATTACCAAAAAGCAACGCCAAAGTCATATATGTCTGCTATTTCTGAACAAAGGGGATCCCAGATAAGAATTTACAACAATTTATGCCATAATTGCACAAGCTGTTTGTAAATAATTTAAGTTAGAAACCAAAAGTTTGTGAAAAAAATTGTGAAAAGTGAACGATTTTTTGTATTTGATTGCATTTGGCGGTGAAATGGTGGCATGAAATATACCAAAATGGGCCTAGATCAATACTTTGGGTTGTCTACTAAAAAAAAATATATACATGTCAATGGATATTCAGAGATTCCTGAAAGATATCAGTGTTCTAATGTAACTAGCGCTAATTTTGAAAAGAAATGGTTTGGAAATAGCAAAGTGCTACTTGTATTTATGGCCCTATAGTTTACAAAAAAAGCAAAGAACATGTAAACATTGGGTATTTCTAAATTCAGGACAAAATTTAGAAACTATTTAGCATGGGTGTTTTTTTGTGGTTGTAGATGTGTAACAGATTTTGGGGGTCAAAGTTAGAAAAAGTGTGTTTTTTTCCATTTTTTCCTCATATTTTATATTTTTTTTTATAGTAAATTATAAGATATGATGAAAATAATGGTATCTTTAGAAAGTCCATTTAATGGCGAGAAAAACGGTATATAATATGTGTGGGTACAGTAAATGAGTAAGAGGAAAATTACAGCTAAACACAAACACCTCAAAAATGTAAAAATAGCCTTGGTCCCAAACGGACAGAAAATGGAAAAGTGCTGTGGTCATTAAGGGGTTAAGGGAATTATAGGGGAAATTATACATACAGATCAAACTGGATTTATCCCAGGCAGGACCTCTCAGAAAAACATTAGAACTGCCATTTTTTTGATAGAACAGGCAATAAGGGTAAAGAGTAATAAGGTGAATAGTTATGCAGATTTTACCTTGTTAACGGTCAATGCTGAAAAGGCATTCGACTGTATTACATGGGACCATCTCTTTACAGCTTTGAATAGTTTTGGGATAGTAGGAAATTTCACTAACTATAGTAAACTAATTTATCAAACCCTATCTCTTACATAAATATTAATGGTCTAAGTTCTCCGGGTCTAATACTTCAGAAAGGAACAAGACAGGGATGCCCGTTGTCACCATTACTTTTTAATTTATTGTTAGAACCGTTGGCTATTAGTTGCAGGGATAAATTAGAAGGGGTCTTATTGGGTGATAAAAGAATTATGCTGTTTATGTACGCGGACGACATCCTTTTCTATATAAGTAACTCCAGGGTCAATATACCATGCATCACTGACATAATTGGTGAATTTAGTAAACTTTCAGGATACAAAATTAACTTAAGTCTGAGATCCTGTGGATCAAAAAAAAAAAAAAAAACATAAAAAAACCACAGAGAATCCGTTTGAATTAGCAATGGGGAAAATTAAGTATCTTGGGATTATTTTATCAAAAAACCCAGCCGACTGGTACAGCCTAAACTATGTACCTATATGGCAGAAACGTATTGATACTCTAAAAAATTGGGCCACATTTCCACTCTCCCTTTCGGCAAAAGTACTTCTTATTAAAATGATGCTCTTTCCAAAAATCTTGGGGTCGATCCGATATAAATCGTCGCCCGCAAAAGCCGGCGACGCCAATATTTGCGCGGGTTTGGTATCACATATACGGCGTAACCTAGAAGTTACGCCCGTATATTTCTGCCGTTGCCCGCAGTTTTTTGGGCCATAGGCAGGTATACCAAACCAGCGCAGTTTGGTATCCAATATGCAGCGTAAGGACTTACGTGGCGAAAATGGAGAAAACTTACTCCATTTTCACCTCGCCACAAAAAGCAGCCGTAAGAAGCCTTACGCTGACTATTGGAGCCCCGTAACTCCCTAAACTAACTAGAAAATAAACCTAACACCTAACGCATGCGCAATGTCTATCTCCCTGTCAACCGCGATCTGCTAAAATAAACCTAACACCTAACGCATGCGCAATGTCTATCTCCCTGTCAACCGCGATCCCCCCCCCCCCCCCGAAATCCCTAATAAAGTTATTACCCCCCTAAACCGCCGCTCCCGGACCCCGCCGCCATCTACATAAACTAACCCCCTACTGTGAGCCTCTAAAACCGCCGCCATCTACCTTATCTATCCCCTAATCTGACCCCTTACACCGCAGCCACCTATATAAAAATTATTAACCCCTAATCTAATCCCCCTATACCGCCGCCAGCTATATTAATATTATTAACCCCTAATGTAAGCCCCTTACACCGCCGCCATCTCTATTAAAATGATTAACCCCTAATTTAATCTACCTACCCCGCCGCCAGCTATATTATCTATATTAACCCTAAGTATATTATAGTTAATATAGTTATTACATTATATATATTAACTATATTAACCCTAATTATATTAGGGTTAATATAGTTAATATAGTTACTATAGTATTTATATTAACTATATTAACTCTATCTAACCCTAACACCCCTAACTAAATTTATATTAAATTAATCTAATTCATTTATAAACTAAAATATTCCTATTTAAATCTAAATACTTACCTATAAAATAAACCCTAAGATAGCTACAATATAATTAATAATTACATTGTAGCTATGTTAGGGTTAATATTTATTTTACAGGTAAATTGTTAATTATTTTAACTAGGTATAATAGATATTAAATAGTTATTAACTATTTAATATCTACCTAGTTAAAATAATTACCCAATTACCTGTAAAATAAATCCTAACCTAAGTTACAAATACACCTACACTATCAATAAATTTAATAAACTACAAACATCTATCTAAAAATACAATTAAATTAACTAAACTAAATTACAAAAACAAACAAACACTAAATTACAAAAAATAAAAAAAAGATTACAAGATATTTAAGCTAATTACACCTATTCTAAGCCCCCTAATAAAATAATAAACCCCCAAAATAAAAAAAATTCCCTGCCCTATTCTAAATTCAACAAATTTCAAAGCTCTTTACCTTACCAGCCCTTAAAAGGGCCTTTTGTGGGGCATGCCCCAAATAATTCAGCTCTTTTGCATACAACAAATACAATACCCCCCCCCCATTACAACCCACCACCCACATACCCCTATTCTAAACCCACCCAAACCCCCCTTAAAAAAGCCTAACACTACCCCCCTGAAGATCTCCCTACCTTGTCTTCACCACACCGGGCCGAACTCCTGATCCGATCCGGGCGGTGTCTTCCTCCAAGCGGCAAAGAAGAATTCTTCCTCCGGCGATGTCTTCCTCCAAGCGGCAAAGAAGAATTCTTCCTCCGGCGACGTCTTCCTCCAAGCGGCAGCAAAGTCTTCATTCTTCCGGCGGCATCTTCAATCTTCTTTCTTCGCTCCGCCGCCGCGGAGCATCCATCCCGGCCGACTGCTTAACTTGGAATGAGGTACCTTTAAATGTCATCCAAGATGGCGTCCGCCGAATTCCGATTGACTGATAGGATTCTATCAGCCAATCGGAATTAAGTTAAAAAATCTGATTGGCTGATTGAATCAGCCAATCAGATTCAAGTTCAATCCGATTGGCTGATCCAATCAGCCAATCAGATTGAGCTCGCATTCTATTGGCTGATCGGAACAGCCAATAGAATGCAAGCTCAATCTGATTGGCTGATTGGATCAGCCAATCGGATTGAACTTGAATCTGATTGGCTGATTCAATCAGCCAATCAGATTTTTTAACTTAATTCCGATTGGCTGATAGAATCCTATCAGCCAATCGGAATTCGGTGGACGCCATCTTGGATGACGTCATTTAAAGGTACCTCATTCCAAGTTCAGCAGTCGGCCGGGATGGATGCTCCGCGGCGGTGGAGCGAAGAAAGAAGATTGAAGATGCCGCCGGAAGAATGAAGACTTTGCTGCCGCTTGGAGGAAGACGTCGCCGGAGGAAGAATTCTTCTTTGCCGCTTGGAGGATGACATCGCCGGAGGAAGAATTCTTCTTTGCCGCTTGGAGGATGACATCGCCGGAGGAAGAATTCTTCTTTGCCGCTTGGAGGAAGACATCGCCCGGATCGGATCAGGAGTTCGGCCCGGTGTGGTGAAGACAAGGTAGGGAGATCTTCAGGGGGGTAGTGTTAGGCTTTTTTAAGGGGGGTTTGGGTGGGTTTAGAATAGGGGTATGTGGGTGGTGGGTTGTAATGGGGGGGGTATTGTATTTGTTGTATGCAAAAGAGCTGAATTATTTGGGGCATGCCCCACAAAAGGCCCTTTTAAGGGCTGGTAAGGTAAAGAGCTTTGAAATTTGTTGAATTTAGAATAGGGCAGGGAATTTTTTTTTTATTTTGGGGGTTTATTATTTTATTAGGGGGCTTAGAATAGGTGTAATTAGCTTAAAAATCTTGTAATCTTTTTTTATTTTTTGTAATTTAGTGTTTGTTTTTTTTTGTAATTTAGTTTAGTTAATTTAATTGTATTTTTAGATAGATGTTTGTAGTTTCTTTAATTTATTGATAGTGTAGGTGTATTTGTAACTTAGGTTAGGATTTATTTTACAGGTAATTGGGTAATTATTTTAACTAGGTAGATATTAAATAGTTAATAACTATTTAATATCTATTATACCTAGTTAAAATAATTAACAATTTACCTGTAAAATAAATATTAACCCTAACATAGCTACAATGTAATTATTAATTATATTGTAGCTATCTTAGGGTTTATTTTATAGGTAAGTATTTAGATTTAAATAGGAATATTTTAGTTTATAAATGAATTAGATTAATTTAATATAAATTTAGTTAGGGTTAGATAGAGTTAATATAGTTAATATAAATACTATAGTAACTATATTAACTATATTAACCCTAATATAATTAGAGTTAATATAGTTAATATATATAATGTAATACCTATATTAACTATAATATACTTAGGGTTAATATAGATAATATAGCTGGCGGCGGGGTAGGTAGATTAAATTAGGGGCTCACTTTAGGGGGTTATAGATATAATATAGCTGGCGGCGGGGTACGGGAGCGGCGGTTTAGGGGTTAATAACTTTATTAGGTTGCGGCGGGGTAAAGGAGCGGCGGTTTAGGGGTTAATAGCTTTTTTATTGTTAGGCTAGTGAGGGGGGATAGCGGATAGAGGGTTAGACAGTGCGGGCTATGTTAGGGAGGCGTGTTAGACTTGTCGGGCTATGTTAGGGAGGCGTGTTAGACAGTGCGGGTGTTTTAAACTTTAGTCAGGTTTTATAGGCGCCGGCAGTTTCTAACGTGCCGCAAGTCACTGGCGACGCCAGAAATTTGTACTTACGCAGATTTCTGGACATCGCTGGTTTGTGAGACTTACGGCACGTTAGCATCTGACGGCGACTTATATGGGATGGCTCGAGTTGCGAGCTGAAACTGCGGGCGACGCCGGTTCCCTCGCTTGCGCCGCAAACTGCGATCGATATCGGATCGCGCCCCTTATTCCTTATGCAAAATATTCCAGCTTTTATTTTAGCAAGGGACCTTCAAAAATTTATTTCTCAATGTACCCAATTTTTCTGGGGTAGAGGGAAGCCACGCATAGGTCTTAAGAATTTATCACATTTAAGATGTGACAGGGGACTTGCCCTTCCCAATTTAAAAGTTTATAACTGGGTCTGTTTAGCCAAAATAGCGTTAGACTGGATAACAGGTGCAGAATACATATCTAACTACCAAAATGAGGAAATAGCGGTATCCCCCCTATCTCCCAGAGTTCTGTTACATTCTCCATTGGTAAAGCCAGCTGAGAGAAATAATTTCAAATATACAATCTATAATATAATCTTAGTTTGGAAGAAAATATGTCAAGTGCTTCAAATAGATTATAAAATATCACAATATTTGCCTATAAGGGGGGAATCCCTATTTTATAAGTGGAATGGAAACGCTTGTATTTTGTGAGTGGGTTAAGAAAGGATTAATATGGGTTACACAATTAATTGACATTCAGACTAAGACCTTTAAATCTTTTGATTCTTTGGTGAAAGAATACAAGCTGGAAAAAACAATTTTTTTTGCGTATTTGCAAGTTCGACACTTTATTGATACTAACAAATTAAAAGAGTTTCGCCCAAACAACTTGAGAAATATAGATTCAATTATTAATATCTATCGGTCGGGGAATCATTCCATTTCTTTTTTGTATAGAAGTATTATCTCCTCAAAAGCTAAATAAAAAAAATTTAAATTTATTTGCTAAATGGTGTGGAGATCATAGTAATGTAAGTTTAGGCTATTTTAAAAAAAAAAGTTTGATTCAGATTATTTCCAAGAAACTTCTTTCAGAGAATCTCACATTAAATTATTGAATATAGAGCGTTTCTCACCCTGTCTTCTATGTCAAAATGGAAGAACTCAAAAGTTATAAAATGTACAAGATGTAGCTCCTTAGAGGCGGATCTGATACATGCCTTTTACTCATGCCCTAAAATTTATCATTTTTGGTGCAAAGTAGAATATTGGCTTAAAGGGACAGTCTAGGCCAAAATAAACTCATGATTCAGATAGAACATGTCATTTTAAACAATTTTCCAATTTACTTTTATCACCAATTTTCAGCTAACCCTGTTAAACAAATACCAACATTTGGCAAAATGACCAAATCAAAAGGTGTGAGGGGGTATGGAGAGGGGGAGGAAAAACAGCCCCCTTTTTTCTTTTTTTTTTTGATTGTCTGTTTACTGGTTGGTTGATTTGTTTGTCTGTTGGTATGTTCGTCATGTCTGTTAGGTTTAGGTAAATATACACCAACAGTATAAGATGGGAACTTAGTGAGTCTTAATACTGTATCATTACATCCCATGAGGGATAATGTTAGCTAGCTTAAATTAGAGGCTGGCTGCCTTTATGTCGTGGTTTTTTTTTTTTTTTTTTTTTTTTTCTTATCCATATGTTTTGAAGTACTCACCCAGCAAGGTGAAATATAAGCCTGATTGAGAGGCTGTCTTTATTTTTCTGTTTTACCTTTTTTATTTTACAGTTAAACACCCTGGCCTAGATTTGGAGTTTGGCGGTAGCCGTGAAAACCAGTGTTAGAGGCTCCTAACGCTGGTTTTAGGCTACCGCCGGTATTTGGAGTCAGTCAGGAAAGGGTCTAATGCTCACTTTTCAGCCGCGACTTTTCCATACCGCAGATCCCCTTACGTCAATTCCGTATCCTATCTTTTCAATGGGATCTTCCTAACTCCGGTATTTAGAGTCGTGTCTGAAGTGAGCGTTAGAAATCTAACGACAAAACTCCAGCCGCAGAAAAAAAGTCAGTAGTTAAGAGCTTTCTGGGCAAACGCCGGTTCATAAAGCTCTTAACTACTGTACTCTAAAGTACACTAACACCCATAAACTACCTATGTACCCCTAAACCGAGGCCCCCCCCACATCGCCGCCACTCGATTACATTTTTTTAACCCCTAATCTGCCGACCGCCACCTACGTTATACTTATGTACCCCTAATCTGCTGCCCCTAACACCGCCGACCCCTATATTATATTTATTAACCCCTAACCTGCCCCCCACAACGTCGCCGCCAGCTACCTACAATAATTAACCCCTAATCTGCCGACCGCCACCTACGTTATACTTATGTACCCCTAATCTGCTGCCCCTAACACCGCCGACCCCTATATTATATTTATTAACCCCTAATCTGCCCCCCTTGACCTGCCTACACTTATTAACCCCTAATCCGCCTCACTCCCGCCTCAATAACCCTATAATAAATTGTATTAACCCCTAATCTGCCCTCCCTAACATCGCCGACACCTAACTTCAATTATTAACCCCTAATCTGCCGACTGGAGCTCACCGCTATTCTAATAAATGTATTAACCCCTAAAGCTAAGTCTAACCCTAACACTAACACCCCATAAGTTAAATATAATTTTAATCTAACGAAATTAATTAACTCTTCTTAAATAAATTATTCCTATTTAAAGCTAAATACTTACCTGTAAAATAAATCCTAATATAGCTACAATATAAATTATAATTATATTATAGCTATTTTAGGATTAATATTTATTTTACAGGTAACTTTGTATTTATTTTAACCAGGTACAATAGCTATTAAATAGTTAAGAACTATTTAATAGCTAAAATAGTTAAAATAATTACAAATTTACCTGTAAAATAAATCCTAACCTAAGTTACAATTAAACCTAACACTACACTATCAATAAATAAATTAAATACAATTCCTACAAATAAATACAATGAATTAAACTAACTAAAGTACAAAAAATAAAAAAGAACTAAGTTACAAAAAATTAAAAAATATTTACAAACATTAGAAAAATATTACAACAATTTTAAACTAATTACACCTACTCTAAGCCCCCTAATAAAATAACAAAGCCCCCCAAAATAAAAAAATGCCCTACCCTATTCTAAATTACTAAAGTTCAAAGCTCTTTTACCTTACCAGCCCTGAACAGGGCCCTTTGCGGGGCATGCCCCAAGAAATTCAGCTCTTTTGCCTGTAAAAAAACCATACAATACCCTAATGTGGGTGGTGGGTTGTAATGTTGGGGGGGTATTGTATGTTTTTTTTTACAGGCAAAAGAGCTGAATTTCTTGGGGCATGCCCCGCAAAGGGCCCTCTTCAGGGCTGGTAAGGTAAAAGAGCTTTGAACTTTAGTAATTTAGAATAGGGTAGGGTATTTTTTTATTTTGGGGGGCTTTGTTATTTTATTAGGGGGCTTAGAGTAGGTGTAATTAGTTTACAATTGTTGTAATATTTTTCTAATGTTTGTAAATATTTTTTTATTTTTTGTAACTTAGTTCTTTTTTATTTTTTGTACTTTAGTTAGTTTATTTCATTGTATTTATTTGTAGGAATTGTATTTAATTTATCTATTGATAGTGTAGTGTTAGGTTTAATTGTAACTTAAGTTAGGATTTATTTTACAGGTAAATTTGTAATTATTTTAACTATTTTAGCTATTAAATAGTTCTTAACTATTTATTAGCTATTGTACCTGGTTAAAATAAATACAAAGTTACCTGTAAAATAAATATAAATCCTAAAATAGCTATAATAATTATAATTTATATTGTAGCTATATTAGGGTTTATTTTACAGGTAAGTATTTAGCTTTAAATAGGAATAATTTATTTAAGAAGAGTTAATTAATTTCGTTAGATTAAAATTATATTTAACTTAGGGGGGTGTTAGTGTTAGGGTTAGACTTAGCTTTAGGGGTTAATACGTTTATTAGAATAGCGGTGAGCTCCAGTCGGCAGATTAGTGGTTAATGTTTGAAGTTAGGTGTCGGCGATGTTAGGGAGGGCAGATTAGGGGGTTAATACTATTTATTATAGGGTTAGTGAGGCGGATTAGGGGTTAATAACTTTATTATAATAACGGTGCGGTCGGCAGATTAGGGGTTAATAAGTGTAGGCAGGTGAAAGCGACGTTGTGGGGGGCAAATTAGGGGTTAATAAATATAATATAGGGGTCGGCGGTGTTAGGGACAGCAGATTAGGGGTACATAGGGATAATGTAAGTAGCGGCGGGTTTACGGAGCGGCAGATTAGGGGTTAATAATAATATGCAGGGGTCAGCGATAGCGAGGGCGGCAGATTAGGGGTTAATAAGTGTAAGGTTAGGGGTCTTTAGACTCGGGGTACATGTTAGAGTGTTAAGTGCAGACGTAGGAAGTGTTTCCCCATAGGAAACAATGGGGCTGCGTTAGGAGCTGAACGCGGCTTTTTTGCAGGTGTTAGGTTTTTTTTCAGCTCAAACAGCCCCATTGTTTCCTATGGGGGAATCGTGCACAGGCACGTTTTTGAAGCTGGCCGCTTCCGAAAGCAACTCTGGTATCGAGAGTTGCAGTGGCGTTAAATATGCTCTACGCTCCTTTTTTGGAGCCTAACGCAGCCATTCTGTGGACTCTCAATACCAGAGTTATTTTAAAGGTCAACGCGGTTCGTTACCGACAAAACTCTAAATCTAGCTGCCTGTGTGGTGAAATGCAAGCCTAAATTAGAGGTTGTTCATAAGTTTTGATATACCCTGCGAGGTGAAGTGTAAGCCTATGTCAAATGTGTGTATTACTTTTGGTGTATTAATAAAAAAATAAAAAAAAACACATGGCCCCACCCCTCCCAACATGGCTCCACCCAAAAACCAGAGTGCCTTACAACCATAAAAATTTTAAAAAGATTTTGAAGCATTTATTTTTAAAATTAGATAACTTATACTTAGCTACAACTTGACCAGTACCTTCAACTGGAATTAAAAATGCTGTAATTCAGAACATACGTATTGCACTTAAGGGATAAACCTCCTATTACGTCTTCCTGTACCCAACATGACTTAAATGAAATACCATACTTGACAATAGATTAAATTAAATAAGACACTTGACAACAGGTTAAATGGGCAAAAGACTGGTCACGGTCACATTTATTAACACATAAGCCTTTAAAACTAGGCCTATGTAAATATGCCAACTAGGCAACCAAAATTACTTCAATAGGAGAACTGTAACAGTTCTTCGCTGGTGGTGGCAATGAACTAGCTAAAATTAACCCCTACTAACAGACGGCCAGGGCCCTACACGGTGTGTGCAGCGTGGCACGATTGCCACACCCAATTGGCAGAGAGAGAGAGCTGTAAGCTGATAGAGGTATTTGCCTAAGATTCGTAGGGGGGAGTAACCCCTAGGTCGGCACCTAGTGAGTGTCACCTCCCCCATCCCATGACATCACTCATCTCTCTCCCTGCCCGCTCTCTGGGCCCTGACCGACCGCCAGCTAGGGCACATACGACCAGCCCAGTAAGGCGACCCCCCCGGGACGAGTCGTAAAAACACGCTCCAAGAGGGTGGAAGACTAAATTACCCCCTGGTCTTATTGGGCTAGTTCAATTAAATCTACCCAAGCCAGGGTGAGCCCTAGACCTTACCCTAAGCCTCCACATCTTCATCCAGGAACGGGTGGGCGGGAAAAATTCTTCCTTGAAGTCTGGAACCAGGAACAAAAGAGGGCTGGATTCACAGCAGTCAGGACCTATAAAGGTAAGCAGAAACACCCGCCCCTCCACTTGCAACAATGTAACATCTAGTACCTTCCAGACTTCAACTCAGTTATCCCTTAATTTTGTTACAGGCCTAGTAGAGGGCCCTCCACTTCCAATTGTTTGCCTATACCTGTGTATACCTGTTCAACACTCATATGCTTAAAAGGGGCATGAAACAGAATTTTATTTTACGATTCAGAAAGAGCATGCAGTTTTAAACAACTTTCTAATTTACTTCCATTATCCAAGTTGTTTTGTTCTCTTGGTATCCTTTGTTGAAAAGGACACCTAGGTAGGCCTAGGAGCAGTCGATTGGTGGCTGCACATAAATGCTTCCTGTTATTGGTTCAACCAATGAGTTTAGCTAGCTCTCAGTGGTACACTGCTGAGTCTTCAATAAAGGATACCAAGTGAATGAAGCAAATTTGAGGATAAAAATTAATTTGAAAAGTTGTTTAAAATGTGTACTCTATGAATCATGAGAAAAAAAAATTGTGTTTCATGTCCCTTTATGTATGTGGGTTTTGAACACACAGGTATAGGCAAGCAATAGGGCAATAAGAATGTTCTAATGCATTACAGCAATGTCTTAGTGCATTTTAAAGTTGTGACTCAGTTTCATATCCCTTTAATGCCGTTCTATTCCATCATAATTACACTGGGCTTTAAAGCTGTTATGACGGAATAGAACTTCATAGCCAATGGCTGTCCTGATGCCTTCTGTGCTTCTCAGATTTGATTGCGGTCTGGAGGACGTACCTAGGGTTATAGGGATGCCCCCCAGACCCGATCCAATCATTGAAATCTCGCGATCGTGTGATTTCAATTTGTCTACATTGGAACAGTTGTTCCGATGTAGACACTTTAACCCCATCAGGAAAAGGTTAAAGTAAGTACTGGAGCAAAAATTATGATTACACAAAAACCATGTAAACAAGAATATAATGACTCCAGTTGGTGTCTGTGACAGAAGAAATAAAATGTTGATTTTCCATTGTTCCCTCCAAGTATTGACCTTTGAGTAAACAAAACACAAAAAAAATAAATAAAAAATTATGAGGACAACTGCTCAACAATGAAAATGTTTGATGTACTTAGTTTAGAAATTAGAATAGGACATTTAATTTAAATCTGTTAGCTCTCGTTTACAAGCTATAGCCTATTTACGAGTACAAGAATGAGGAGTCACTGTAGGTCATTTTGTTTTTGGTCTCTGTATCACTAGCATGAAAAGGTGATTAGTTTTGTTCCTTTCATTGCTTTACTGTAAAAGCCAGGATGCCACCTAAATGTGTTCATGAAGAACTTTGTAAATAGTGATGTCGCGAACAGTTCTGCCGCGAATAGTTCGCAGCAAACATAGCATGCTCGTGTTCGCAGCGGACGGTGAACATATGCGATGTTCGATCGACCCCCTATTCGTCATCATTGAGTAAACTTTGACCCTGTAGCTCACAGTCACAAGACACATTCCAGCCAATCAGCAGCAGACACTCCCTCCCAGACCCTCCCACCTCCTGGACAACATCCATTTTAGATTCTTTCGGAGCCTGCATTCTTAGTGAGAGGAGGGACAGTGTAGCTGCTGCTGATTTAATAGGGAAATTGAAAGCTAGGCTAGTGTATTCAGTGTCCACTACAGTCCTGAAGGACTCATCTGATCTCTGCTGTAAGGACAGCACCCCAAAAAGCCCTTTTTAGGGCTAGAACATCAGTCTGCTTTTTTTTTGTTTCCCTG
Source organism: Bombina bombina (assembly GCF_027579735.1). Classification (NCBI taxonomy): domain Eukaryota; kingdom Metazoa; phylum Chordata; class Amphibia; order Anura; family Bombinatoridae; genus Bombina; species Bombina bombina. Next base: position 151,305,819 of record NC_069507.1, read on the forward strand.
TGTAATCTAATTGCAGCCTGCCTGCCAGCTCAGGCTCACAGCGTATACTGTGCCCACTTGCCCAGTGCCACCACTCATATCTGGTGTAACAGTAGTGTACATTTAAAAAAAGAACAAAACTTTTTTTAATTTGAAATAATAGCAGTCATTTTCCTTCACACGTGTGCGTTTGAGGTCCTGCCAGGGCATAGTTTGACACCAGTGCAAGTCATGTCTGCTAAAACAGTAGTGTACATTTGAAAAAAAAAAAAACCCTTACACTACCTGAACGAAACAACATCATACCTGATGTTTTAAAGCACGTTATTCCAAACAATTTAGGAATGTTAGGTGATTTATGCCCTTTATGGATTAAAACCAGACTCTGCCTCAACTATGTAATTTTCCATGGGAGTTTGCCATGGATCCCACTCCGGCATACCACAGTCCAGGTGTTAGTCCCCTTGAAACAACTTTCCATCACTTTTGTGGCCAGAAAGAGTCCCTGTGGGTTTTAAAATTCGCAAAATTTTAGGTTTGCAACATCACTATTTGTAAAGGGGATGAACACGATGGAGAAGCTTTTAGATACCCGAGAGTAAAATTTGCACTGCTGAGTGAGGCTAAAAAGTTAACAAAGGAATCTTTGTTGGTCTGCAAATTCGTCATCTTATAACGGATGAATAGTTTGGGCGAGTCCACAAATGTAATGAGGAAGCGACTTGGGAAACTTTTAAACGTCTTGTTCATGGGTTCTTGGGTAACTGAGGAGCTGGAAAATGTTGAGTTTGCAAACAACCTTCTAAAAATGTATCAATTAGGCTTCAACATGTCACTCAAAATCCATTTTCTTGGCTCTCATCTGGATTTCTTCCCTGACAACAGCGGTGCAGTGAGTGATGAGCATGGTGAGCTGTTTCACCAAGACATTTTAGCAATGGAACAAAGATATCAGGGTAGGTGGAACGCTTCTATGCTTGCTGACTAATGTTGGAGAGTGACAAGAGATGCCCCAGAAGAGGAATACAAGCAAAAAACAAAAAGGTGCTCTCGTAAATAAGCTACTATTTCAGATAGTATTTTCAATTGTTGTACGATTTTTGGTTTTGTTTTATTTGTGATTGATTGAATGAAAACAAACTCATTTATGTTGCATCAAGACAATAGATTGTTGTAATATCGCTTTTCACTAGGACTATATTACTAAATGCAAGTAGTGTATCTCAAAAACTAGAGCTAATAAAATAATTCTGAAGTCAATTTACTAATCCTAGATAAAAAAAACAAACAAATATTTTTAGTAAGGGGGAAAAAAAAATAAAATTGTTTAACAGTGTAATTAGCAGAAAGATGGATAAGGAGGTCTGCTTTCCCTGCTAGCTCATCCCACTTCTTTGGGTTGTTGCTTTAAGTAGCAGCTATTTCATATACAAAATTATACAGAAAGGTGCGATTCCCATGCATTATAAAATCGGCAGCTGGTATAGCAAGTCATTGTAAACACATTATTTTACTGTTCACTGGCCCTTTAAAGTCATCACTGGAGCAGTAATACTCTGCTGTTTTTCACCTCAGGATCAGCAAATGGCAGCTACATACATATGCTGCCCTAATTGGAACAGTGGCCGTGTTCAGCTCCATACTAGTAGTGCATTTCCGCTCCAGAGCTAAGTTTATTAATGTTTTAACTTCTTTGTTGAGGTCACAATATAACAATTAGAAAGTTCTAAAGCATTAGATGATTTTCTTTTAGGTTTCAGATACAGCAGGCAATTTTAAGCAACTTTCTAATTTACTCCAATTGTCATTTTTAATTTGTTTTCTTGGAATCCATTTGAAAATGCATACAGAAAGAAGCTCTCTACCAGGAACGAACAACAGCTCAGTAGCTTGTTCTATAGCAAGTTACCACGCAGGCGCAGACTTTTAGCCACCAATCAGCAAGCTGTACCCAGGTGCTGAACCAAAAATGGGCCGACTCGTAAGCTAACATTCCTGCTTTTTCAAATAATGATAGCAAGAGAATAAAGAAAAATTGATAACGAGTAAATTTGAAAGTTGCTTAAAAATTGCATGCTTTATCTGAATCATGAAAGAAAACATTTGGGTTCAGTATCCCTTTAATGTATTCCTTGTTATACCTGCTGCAGAGTATAAAATGTATGAGAAAACATAATTTATGTAAGAATTTACCCGATAAATTAATTTCTTTCATATTGGCAAGAGTCCATGAGCTAGTGACGTATGGGATATACAATCTCACCAGGAGGGGCAAAGTTTCACAAACCTCAAAATTCCTATAAATACACCCCTCACCACACCCACAATTCAGTTTAACGAATAGCCAAGAAGTGGGCTGATAAGAAAGGAGCAAAAAGCCTCAACAAGGAATTGGAATAATTGAGCTTTATATAAAAAAAAATCATAACCACCATAAAAAGGGTGGGTCTCATGGACTCTTGCCAATATGAAATAAATTAATTTATCAGGTAAATTCTTACATAAATTATGTTTTCTTTAATGTAATTGGCAAGAGTCCATGAGTGACGTATGGGATAGCAAATACCCAAGATGTGGAACTCCAGACAAGAGTCACTAGAGAGGGAGGGATAAAAATAAAGACAGCCAATTCCGCTGAAAAATTAATCCACAACCCAAATCAAAAGTTTTAATCCTATAATGAAGTACTTTCCTACCAAAAAAGTGCTTCTGAAGAAGAGAAATCAAAATGGTAGAATTTAGTAAAAGTATGCAAAGAAGACCAAGTTGCTGCTTTGCAAATCTGATCAACAGAAGCTTCATTCTTAAAAGCCCAGGAAGTGGAAACTGACCTAGTAGAATGAGCCGTAATCCTGAGGCAGGGATTTACCCAACTCCAAATAAGCATGACTAATGAAAAGCTTTAACAAAGATGCCAAAGAAATGGCAGAAGCCTTCTGACCTTTCCTAGGACCAGAAAAGATAACAAATAGACTAGAAGTCTTCCTGAAATCTTTAGTAGCTTCAACATAATATTTCAAAGCTCTTACAAAGAATGTAAGGATCTCTCCAGAGAATTCTTAGGATTAGGACACAAAGAAGGGACCACAATTTCTCTACTAATGTTGTTGGAGTTCACAACTTTAGGTAAAAATGTAAAAGAAGTCCGCAAAACCGCCTTATCCTGATGAAAAATCAGAAAAGGAGACTCACAAGAAAGAGCAGATAATTCAGAAACTCTTCTAGCAGAAGAGATGGCCAAAAGGAACAACACTTTCCAAGAAAGTAATTTAATGTCTAGTGAATGCATAGGCTCAAACGGAGGAGCCTGTAAAGCCTTCAAAACCAAATTAAGACTCCAAGGAGGAGAAAATGATTTAATGACAGGCTTGATACGAACCACAGCCTGTACAAAACAATGAATATCAGGAAGTTTAGTAATTTTTCTGTGGAACAGAAAGAGCAGAGATTTGTCCTTTCAAGGAACTTGTAGACAAACCCTTATCTAAACCATCCTGAAAAAAAAAATGTAAAATTCTAGGAATTCTAAAAGAATGCCAAGAGAATTTATGAGAAGAGCACCATGAAATGTAAGCCTTCCAAACTCGATAATAAAGCTTTCTAGACACAAATTTACGAGCCTGCAACATAGTATTAATCACGGAGTCAGAGAAACCTCTATGACTAAGCACTAAGCGTTCAATTTCCATACCTTCAAATTTAATGATTTGAGATCTTGATGGAAAAACGGGCCTTGAGATAGAAGGTCTGGCCTTAACGGAAGTGGCCAAGGTTGGCAACTGGACATCCAAATAAGATCCGCATACCAAAACCTGAGTGGACATGCTGGAGGCACCAGCAGTACAAACTAACGCTCCATTATGATTTTGGAAATCACTCATGGAATAAGAACTAGAGGTGGAAAAATATAGGTAGGTTGATAACTCCAAGGAAGTGACAACGCATCCACTGCTTCCGCCTGAGGATCCCTGGACCTGGACAGATACTTGGGAAGTTTCCTGTTTAGATGAGAAGCCATCAGATTTATTTCTGGAAGCCCCCACATCTGAACAATCTGAAAAAACACATCTGGGTGAAGAGACCACTCTCCCGGATGTAAAGTCTGGTGACCGAGATAATCTGCTTCCCAATTGTCTATACCTGGGATATGGACCACAGAAATTAGACAGGAGCTGGATTCTGCCCAAGCAAGTATCCGAGATACTTCTTTCATAGCTTGAGGACTGTGAGTCCCACCCTGATGATTGACATACACCACTGTTGTGACATTGTCTGTCTGAAAACAAATAAATGGTTCTCTCTTCAGTAGAGGCCAAGACTGAAGAGCTCTGAGAATCTCACAGAGTTCCAAAATATTGATTGGTAATCTTGCCTCTTGAGATTTCCAAACCCCCTGCACTGTCAGAGATCCCCAGACAGCTCCCCAACCTGAAAGACTCGCATCTGTTGTAATCACAGTCCAGGTTGGACAAACAAAAGAGGCCCCTTGAACTATACGATGGTGATCTAACCACCAAGTCAGAGATAGTCAAACATTGGGATTTAAGGATATTAATTGTGATATCTTTGTATCATCCCTGCACCATTGGTTCAGCATACAAAGCTGAAGAAGTCTCATGTGAAAACGAGCAAAGGGGATCGCGTCCGATGCAGCAGTCATGAGACCTAAAACCTCCATGCACATAGCCACTGAAGGAAATGATTGAAACTGAAGGTTCCGACAAGCTGCAACCAATTTCAGACGTCTCTTGTCTGTTAGAGACAAAGTCATGTATACTGAATCTATTTGGAATCCTAAAAAGGTTACCCTAGTCTGAGGAATCAAAGAACTTTTTGGTAAATTGATCCTCCAACCACGTCTTTGAAGAAACAACACTAGTTGATTCATGTGAGATTCTGCAGAACGTAAAGACTGAGCAAGTACCAAGATATCGTCCAAAAGGAAACACCACAATACCCCGCTCTCTGATTACAGAGAGTAGGGCACCGAGAACCTTTGAAAAGATTCTTGGAGCTGTCGCTAGGCCAAAAGGAAGAGCAACAAATTGGTAATGCTTGTCTAGAAAAGAGAATCTCAGGAACTGATAGTGATCTATATGAATCGGAATATGAAGATATGCATCCTGTAAGTCTATTGTGGACATATAATGCCCTTGAACAAAAAGGCAGAATAGTTCTTAGTCACCATATTGAATGTTGATATTCTTACATAACGATTCAAAATGTTTAGATCTAGAACTGGTCTGAATGAATTCTCCTTCTTTGGGACAACGAACAGATTTGAATAAAACCCCAGACCCTGTTCTTGAAAAGGAACTGGCACAATTACCCCCAGATAACTCCTGGTCTGAAACACACTTCAGGAAAGCCTGAGCTTTTTCTGGGTTCACTGGAATGCGTGAGAGAAAGAAACCTCTCACAGGCGGTCTTACTTTGAAACCTATTCTGTACCCCTGAGAGACAATGTTCTGAATCCAATGACTTTGGACTGAATTGATCAAACATCTTTGAAAAATCTTAGTCTGCCTCCTACCAGCTGAGCTGGAATTAGGGCTGCACCTTCATGCGGACTTGAGGGCTGATTTAGATCTTTTAAATGGCTTGGATTTATTCCAGACTGAAGAAGGCTTCCAATTGGAAACCGTTCCCTTAAGGGAAAGATTAGGTTTCTGTTCCTTATTTTGTCAAAAGGAACGAAAACGGTTAGCAGCCTTAAATTTACCCTTAGATTTTTATCCTGAGGCAAAAAAGCTCCCCTCCCCCCAGTGACAGTTGAAATAATCGAATCCACTGAGAACCAAATAATTTATTACCTTGGAAAGGAGAGATAGCATGTTGATTTAGAAGTCATTTCAGCTTTCCAAGATTTAAGCCATAAAGCTCTTCTAGCTAATATAGGCTAAATACATATCTAACATCAATTCTAATGATATCAAAAATGGCATCATCACAAATGAAATTATTAGCATGTTGAATTAACTTAAAGCTATATACATTATGATCTGGTACTTGTTTGCGCTAAGGTTTCCACCAAAAATCTGAAGCAGCTGCAACATCAGCCAAAGAAATAGCAGACCTAAGAAGATGACCTGAACATAAATAAGCCTTCCTTAGATAAGATTCAAGTTTCCTATCTAAAGGATCTTTAAAAGAAGTACTATCTGCTGTAGGGAATAGTAGGATGAGTAGAGATGGCCCCATCAACTTTGGGGATCTTTTCCCAAAAACTCCAATCTATCAGTCGGCAAAGGATACAGTTTCTTAAACCTTGAAGAAGAAGTAAAAGTACCCAATTTATTCCATTCCCTAGAAATCACATCTGAAATAGCATCAGGAACTGGAAAAAAACTCAGGAATAACTACATGAGGTTAAAAACGAATTTAAAACGTTTACTAGTTTTTAATATCAAGAGGACTAATCTCCTCCATATCTAATGCAATCAACACCTCTTAATAAGGAACCAAATATACTCCATTTTAAAGAAGTATGGAGATTTGTCAGTGTCAATATCTGAGGCAGAATCTTCTGATAGATAGATCCTCATCAGAGAGATAAATCAGAAGTTGGTCATTTAAAAATTCATCAATTTTATGAGAACTTTTTAAAAGACCTTTTACATTTATTAGAATGCGGAATGACAGACAACGCCTTCTGAATGGAATTAGAAGCAAATTCTGTCACATTAACAGGAATATCATGAGCATTAGATGTTGAAGGACCAGCAACAGGTAATGTACTACTACTGATGGAAATATTGTCTGCATGTAAAAGTTTGTCATGACAACTATCACAAACTACAGCCGGAGGAACAGTTACCACAAGTTTACAACAAATGCACTTAGCTTTGGTAGAACCGACATCAGGCAGCAGGATTCCAGTAGTAGATTCTGAAACAGGGTCAGATTGAGACATCTTGCAATATGTAAGAGAAAAAATAACATATAAAGCAATATTATCAATTTTTTTATATGGCAGTTTAGGAATGGGAAAGAAATGCAAACAAAATAGGCCTCTGGAAACCAGAAGCAAAAAGAATTGAAGTCTTAAATAATGTCCAAAAGTTTGGCACCAAGTATGACTCCCACAACTGACAAAATATTTTTTGGCGCCAAAAACGTCTGCAACAAACACGAGCATCATAAATGACGCAGCCACATGAATAAACTCGGCGCCAACTAAGATGCCGGAAATGACAAAATTACGTCAACAAACTTAATTCTCACGCCAAAAAAGTCTCGCACCAAGAATGACGCAATAAATTATAGCATTTTGCGCTCCCGCGAGCCTAACAGCCCACAATTTAGAAAAGAGACGATTTGAAAACTTCAGGTAACAATTTTTTTTATGCATTTCCCAGATATGAAACTGACAGTCTGCAAAAAGGAAATATACTGATGAACCTGAATCATGGCAAATATAAGAATAAAACATATATTTACAACTTTAAATATAAAGTGCCAAACCATAGCTGAGAGTGTCTTAAATAAAAAACACATACTTACCAAAAGACACTCATCTACATAAAGTAGATAGCCAAACCAGTACTGAAATGAGAATCAGCAGAGGTAATGGTATATACGAGTATATCGTCGATCTGAAAAGGGAGGTAGGAGATGAATCTCTACGACCGATAACAGAACCTATGAAATAGATCCCACATAGGATGACCATTGTATTCAATAGGTAATACTCCCTTCACATCCCTCTGTCATTCACTGCACTCTGAGAAGAACCGGGCTTCAAAAAGCTGAGAGAGCGCATATCAACGTAGAAATCTAGCACTAACTTACTTCACCACCTCCATAGGAGGCAAAGTTTGTAAAACTGAATTGTGGGTGTGGTGGGGGGTGTATTTATAGGCATTTTGAGGTTTGGGAAATTTTGCACCTCCTGGTGGGATTGTATATCCCACACGTCACTAGCTCATGGACTCTTGCCAATTACATGAAAGAAATTGCATTTTCAAGTTTTGTATATGAATAGCTGGTTTTGTGCTTGAATCCACAACCTAATTAAAACGAGTTGAACTTGCAGGGACAAAAATGATTATTTTATCACTGTGTATTCACTTCTTTATCAAGAGAGAATATTGGAAAATATAATTATTATCTCTCTCTCCAACACCCCACTGGGAGTATAATTTATTTTGTTGGGTATGTATGCACAGCTTGTCAATAGCCTATACATAAAGTACAGAAATGTTTTATTATATGTAGGGATACCACAGGCTAAATCAGCTATTTCAAATGCCAAAATAAGAGTAAAGGAGCTACTTGTAAACAAAGTAATATACTCCAGCAGTTAAAAATGGATCATTGAGAACAAATTCAAAGATAGAATATTTTGGGGTAAACTGTCCGTTTATTTTAAAGTGAGGGAGAGGAAATACACAAAAAAAAAAAAAAAAAATTTGGTTTACTACCTTTGAGAAATGTTCTACTATCATCCGCTGCTGTGCTCGTTGAAAGGGATCTTCAGGGTTTAACTTCTTTCCAGGAAAAGCCTCATCCAGGTAGTCACACACTATGGGTGATTCATAAATTAGCTGACCCTTACTTGTCTCCAGAGAAGGTACCAAACCGAGTGGGTTCTTCTCCACAAACCACTCAGGCTTGCTCTTTAAGTTGATGTTTACTACTTCATGGCTTTAAAAAAAAATAAAAAAAAAAAAATTATATGGATACACAAAAATATATTAAATAAAAACACATACAAAGTCTTGCACTCTAATGGCACAAAGCCAGATTAAAAGTTGCTACAGAAGAGGGGGGAGGGGGGTTTAATACCAGGAATATTCCCAAGATACTGAAATTATATATATTTTACAATATTTTTGGAATTAAAACATTAATATATTTGTGATATTTTTTACAATATTCTTTTTGAGCTATACTCAAGGTAATGGTATTAGGATATTGCTCTTATTTTTGAGGGAACAGTGAAAGAAGATGATAGAACTCTGTCACTATGGTCATTCTGCGCTATCATGCATAAGACAGACAAGCAATTAAAACCGGGAAAAACTTGTATGAAAAATGTCCTTTAAAATTAAACTGATTTGAAACATACAAGTGTGCCTGTTTTTCAGGAGGCTCATGCCTAGGGACAGATAACTGATTGGCCAGTAAAGACAACACCATCAGCTATATTGGTTCACTGTGACACTCCACAACCACTAAAGTATTTTACCCCAGCGCAACCATCAGCTTCTTAAAGAAAGAAAAATAAAAAAATAAAGATATTTATATCAGGTTAAAAACGTGAAAGGAGAAAAAAGAAAAAAAAAAAAAAGATTAAAAATAAATACAATAAAAAAAAACCCTCATAGATTTTATTAGTTAAAAAGATTTTCAAAGATTTCTACTAACATCTGTAGGTGGGCATGAAGCAACATAGGACATATTTATTCAAAAATGTACAGTATTGTGTTCCTCCTGTACCTTAAAGGGACAGTAAACCCAAAAATGTTCTCATTATTTAGATAGAGAATACAATTTAAAAAAAAATTAAAAATGAACTTTTATTATCAAATTTGCTTAGTTCTCATGTTATTATTTGTTGAAGGGCTACCTACGTAGGGTAGCGTGGCACATGCCTGAAGCACTACATGACAGGAAATAGTGTTGCCATCTAGTGCTACTGTATTACACTGTTGCAAAACTGCTGCCATATAGGGCTGTAGACACGTGCACACTTATGAGCTTACATGCCATCTTTTCAACAAAGAATAACAAGAAAATTTGATAACAGAAGTAAATTGGAAAGGTGTTTAAAATTGTATGTTCTCATTCATGAAAGAAAAAAAAAAAATTGGGTTTTATGCCCCTTTAATGGGACAGTCTAGTCAAAATTAAAACGGTCATGATTCAGATAGGGTATGCAATTTTAAACAACTTTCCAATTTACTTTGATCATCAAATTTGTTTGGTTCTCTTAGTATTCTTTGTTAAAAGCTAAACCTAGGTAGGCTCATATGATAATTTTTAACCCCTTGAAGGCCATATTTTATCTCAGGTGCATTTTGACAGTTTCACAGCTAGACAGTACTAGTTCTACAAATGCAAGTCTGTCAAAGAACTACAAGAAGGGGCAGTCCAATTTACTTCTATTAACAAATTTGCTTAAAGGATTACCAACTTTTGCTTTTTTGGTTTCAAAACAGAACACATTTTAAATAACATCAACCCAATCCATTGTACCTTATTTTGTCTTCAAATGATGCTCCCTTATCTTAATAAAATGTACTTTTATTTTACCCCGCATAACATCACTTCATCCAGCCCTCAAATATGGGCTGTACATGGGTATACCTCAATTTCCAATCGGATGGCGACTTTTTGCATATAAATTATATTACAATATCAACCTACCGCATGCGCAATTGGATTGGTCTATTCACGCATGCTCAGATTGCTGCACAGATGCCGATATTACCCATTACGGTTGAGCTATCTTGTGCATGCAACTGTCGCCATCTTCCAACTGGAGTTGCCCGCCCCGCATTGGGGAAACGAGTACAGCTAGCAAATGAGTGGGTTTGGAAACCTTGAAAAAATGTGTCACTCTTTTTCTTGAAAACGGTATTTGTAAAATGATGGGCATTGAAAATCTATTTATTTTGATGCATTTTTTTTAATCTTCTGATTAATTATTTTTTTACTACAGTGTCCCTTTAATTTTATTGGTATCATTGTTGAAGGAGCAGCATTGCACTTCTGGGAGCTAGCAGAACACATTGAGTGAAACGTAGTCATATTTGTGTAGCTACCAATCAGCAGATCATTGATGATCCTACCTAGAAATGTTTTTCAACAAAGGATACTAAAAGAACAAAGCAGGTTAGATAATAGAACTACATTTTAAACTTGCTAAACTTTTATGATTAAGATAGATCACTGGTTTTCAAACCTGCTGTCCTCAGGCCTCCCTAGTCGGCCATATTTTGCGAATATCTGATCTAGATCACAGGTGAAATAATCAGCAGAATAATAAAACATGGTTATTTTACCTGCTCTCATCCAAAGTAATCCTGGAAAAACCTGGCCTGTTGGAGGAGGACAGATTTGAAAACCAGGGAGAGAGCATGCAATTTTAAATTTGACTTAAAATGTCCCCTTTATATGCAATCACTTGCAACTGCAAATACAGCTCTCACTAATCATCAACAACTCAATCAACATTTACTTCAGTAAACTGTGAAGGAGAAAACCCAGAAGTAAAAAACAAATACATATTTCTTTGTTTTCAAACAAGAAAAGCAGACAAGATATTATCTAGTATCAGTTTTATTGCAAAACATAGTTTTGAGCATATTCAACATTTGTTCTTGTGCAATTTTTAGTTAATGACTAACGCCTAGATTTAGAGTTTTGCGGCCAAAGGGGTGCGTTAGCTAGGCATGCTTTTTTTCTGGCCGCACCTTTTAAATACCGCTGGTATTTAGAGTTCACAGAATGGCTGCGTTAGGCTTCCAAAAAAGGAGCATATAGCATATTTACCGCAACTGCAACTCTCGATACCAGCGGTGCTTACGGACACGGCCAGCTTCAAAAACGTGCTCGTACATGATTCCCCCATAGGAAACAATGGGACAGTTTTGAGCTGAAAAAAACCTAACACTTTGCAAAAAAGCAGCGTTCAGCTCCTAACGTGGCCCCATTGTTTCCTATGGGGAAACACTTCCTATGTCTGCACCTAACACCCTAAACATGTAACCCGAGTCTAAACACCCCTAACCTTACACTTATTAACCCCTAATCTGCCGACCCTGCATATTTTTTTAACCCCCTAATCTGCCGCTCCGTACAACCGCCACCCACCTACATTATCCCTATGTACCCTAATCTGCTGCCCCTAACACCGCCGACCCCTATATTATATTTATTAACCCCTAATCTGCCCCCCACAACGTCGCCGCCAGCTACCTACAATTATTAACCCCTAATCTGCCGACCGCACCTCACCGCTACTATAATAAAGTTATTAACCCCTAATCCGCCTCACTCCCGCCTCACTAACCCTATAAGAAATAGTATTAACCCCTAATCTGCCCTCCCTAACATCGCCCAACACCTAACTTAAATTATTAACCCCCTAATCTGCCGACCGGATCTCGCCGCTACTATAATAAATGTATTAACCCCTAAAGCTAAGGTCTAACCCTAACACCTCCCTAAGTTAAATATTAATTTAAAATCTAACGAAATAAATTAACTCTTATTAAATACATTATTCTATTTAAAGCTAAATACTTACCTGTAAAATAAACCCTAATATAGCTACAATATAAATAATAATTATATTGTAGCTATTTTAGGATTAATATTTATTTACAGGCAACTTTGTATTTATTTTAACCAGGTACAATAGCTATTAAATAGTTAAGAACTATTTAATAGCTAAAATAGTTAAAATAATTACAAAATTACCTGTAAAATAAATCCTAACCTAAGTTACAATTAAACCTAACACTACACTATCAATAAACTAATTAAATACAATACCTACAAATAACTACAATTAAATAAACTAACTAAAGTACAAAAAATAAAAAAATATTTACAAACATTAGAAAAATATTACAACAATTTTAAACTAATTACACCTACTCTAAGCCCCCTAATAAAATAAAGCCCCCCAAAATAAAAAAATGCCCTACCCTATTCTAAATTAAAAAAGTTCAAAGCTCTTTTTACCTTACCAGCCCTGAAAAGGGCCATTTGCGGGGCATGCCCCAAATAATTCAGCTCTTTTGCCTGTAAAAAAACAACAACATACAATACCTCCCCCCAACATTTACAACCCACCACCCACATACCCCTAATCTAACCCAAACCCCCCTTAAATAAACCTAACACTAAGCCCCTGAAGATCTTCCTACCTTATCTTCACCATACCCAGGTTCACCGATCCGTCCTCCGAAGTCTTCATCCAAGCCCAAGCGGGGCTGGCGATCCATAATCCGGCTGAAGTCTTCTATCAAGCGGCGGCTGAAGAGGTCCAGAAGAGGCTCCAAAGTCTTCCTCCTATCCGGGCAGAAGAGTAGATCCGGACCGGCAACCATCTTCTTCAAAGCGGTGACAAGCGGCCTCCATGTTGAAGACCTCCGGCGCGGATCCATCCTCTTCTTGCGACGTCCTAAGAGTCCCGAATGAAGGTTCCTTTAAGGGACGTCAATCCAAGATGGCGTCCCTCGAATTCCGATTGGCTGATAGGATTCTATCAGCCAATCGGAATTAAGGTAGGAAAATTTCTGATTGGCTGATGGAATCAGCCAATCAGATTCAAGTTCAATCCGATTGGCTGATTGGATCAGCCAATCAGATTGAGCTCGCATTCTATTGGCTGATCGGAATTTTCCTACCTTAATTCCGATTGGCTGAAAGAATCCTATCAGCCAATCGGAATTCGAGGGACGCCATCTTGGATGACGTCCCTTAAAGGAACCTTCATTCTTCAGTTGGGACGTCGGGAAGAAGAGGATGGATCCGCGCTGGAGGTCTTCAAGATGGAGCCGTTCGTCATCGGATGAAGATAGAAGATGCCGCTTGGATCAAGATGGTTTCCGGTCCGGATCTACTCTTCTTCCCGGATAGGAATGAAGACTTTGGAGCCTCTTCTGGACCTCTTCAGCCGTCGCTTGATAGAAGACTTCAGCCGGATTATGGATCGCCAGCCCCCGCTTGGGGCTTGGATGAAGACTTCGGAGGACGGATCGGTGAACCTGGCATGGTGAAGATAAGGTAGGAAGATCTTCCGGGGCTTAGTGTTAGGTTTATTTCAGGGGGGGTTGGGGTTAGATTAGGGGTATGTGGGCGGTGGGTTGTACTGTTGGGGGGGGTATTGTATGTTTTTTTTTACAGGCAAAAGAGCTGAATTATTTGGGGCATGCCCCGCAAATGGCCCTTTTCAGGGCTGGTAAGGTAAAAGAGCTTTGAACTTTTTAAATTTAGAATAGGGTAGGGCATTTTTTATTTTGGGGGTCTTTGTTATTTTATTAGGGAGTTTAGAGTAGGTGTAATTAGTTTAAAATTGTTGTAATATTTTTCTAATGTTTGTAAATATTTTTTTATTTTTTTGTAACTTAGTTCCTTTATTATTTTTTGTACTTTAGTTAGTTTATTTAATTGTAGTTATTTGTAGGTATTGTATTTAATTAGTTTTATTGATAGTGTAGTGTTAGGTTTAATTGTAACTTAGGTTAGGATTTATTTTACAGGTCATTTTGTAATTATTTTAACTATTTTAGCTATTAAATAGTTCTTAACCTATTTAATAGCTATTGTACCTGGTTAAAATAAATACAAAGTTGCCTGTAAAATAAATATTAATCCTAAAATAGCTACAATATAATTATTCGTTATATTGTAGCTATATTAGGGTTTATTTTACAGGTAAGTATTTAGCTTTAAATAGGAATAATTTATTTAATAAGAGTTAATTTATTTCGTTAGATTTAAATTATATTAACTTAGGGGGGTGTTAGTGTTAGGGTTAGACTTAGCTTTAGGGGTTAATCCATTTATTATAGTAGCGGCGAGATCCGGTCGGCAGATTAGGGGTTAATAATTGAAGTTAGGTGTTGGCGATGTTAGGGAGGGCAGATTAGGGGGTTAATACTATTTCTTATAGGGTTAGTGAGGCGGGGAGTAAGGCGGATTAGGGGTTAATAATTGTAGGTAGGTGGCGGTGACGTTGGGGGGCAGATTAGGGGTTAATAAATATAATATAGGGGTCGGGCGGTGTTTAGGGGTTCATAGGGATAACGTAGATGGTGGTGGTATACGGAGCGGCAGATTAGGGGTTAAAAAATGTAATCGAGTGGCGGCGATGTGGGAGGACCTCGGTTTAGGGGTACATAGGTAGTTTATGGGTGTTAGTGTACTTTAGAGCACAGTAGTTAGGAGCTTTATGAACCGGCGTTAGCCCAAAAAGCTCTTAACTACAGGTATACCTCACTTTACAGCGCTTCACTTTACAGCGCTTCGCTAATACAGCGCTTTGTGAAGCTGAAGTTCAATCTCCAAGGATTTTGAAACAGTGCTGTAATCATTATGAGATTGCGAGAAAAGTGACTGGCACCATTTTGTTATGCGCAGTTCACTTTGTTTACAGCATTACAGTGCAATCTTTGTCTCAGTGTTATAGCCTGGCAAATTTTACTACATTAATTGTCACTATTTTACAGGTTATTAAACTAAACATAGCACTATTGCTCCCCTAATATATGTTAGTTCAAACATGTTTTCAAGTCTTTAAACACACGGGCAAGTGAAAAGAAAGCTAAAACTGCCTTGTTTCACTTTAAGGCGGTTTTCACTTTACAGCGGGACTCCGGTCCCTAACCCGCTGTATGAGCGGGGGTTATACCTGTACTGACTTTTTTCTGCGGCTGGAGTCTTGTCGTTAGATTTCTAATGCTCACTTCAGCTAAGACTCTAAATACCGCGTTAGAAAGATCCCATTGAAAAGATAGGATACGCAAATGGCGTAGGGGGATCTGCGGTATGGAAAAGTCGCGGCTGGAAAGTGAGCGTTAGACCCTTTCCTGACTGACTCCAAATACCAGCGGGCAGTAAAAACCAGGGTTAGGAGCCTCTAACGCTGGTTTTGACGGCTACCGCCCAACTCTAAATCTAGCCGTAAGTTTCTTTGATAGATACTGAATAGCAAGACTTTGTTAACTTTATAAATAAAAACAAAAATATTTTACCTAAAAGCAAGCAAGATTTGTTAAAGGGCAGTAAACGTGAAAAAAGACAAGAGCGGGAGAGAGCTAGATTCAGTTCAATAGCGTGATCGGTCGCGCTGTAAATAGAACATAGTGCAGAATTATAACATTATCTTAGCAACAGCTTTCAAAATCAAAGGATTTTAGAGATTTAAAATAGTTGAACATACCTGTTCTGCTCTCCACGATCATCTGATTAGGTCTTTTTCAAAAACGCTTTGCGGGTGCGCTGTCTACAGCGCTTCCGATCGCGCTATTGAACTGAATGTAGCGCTCTCCCACTCTGGTAGCAGGAGCTCGCTACATTCAGTTCAATAGCGCTTTTGAAAAAGAAGACCTAATCAGAAGATCAGAGTGCAGAACAGAAAAGTTCAACCTTGACAGCTAAAATCATTTGATTGTGAAAGCTGTCGCTAAGATAATGTTATATAATTCTGCACTATTTGCAGAATTATATAACTTTTTTTTTTTAGGTTTACTGTCCCTTTAACATTTGTGACCCTGGAATGCTATGTGTTTAACTCCCACAAAAGGGTTTAAATGATCAGTACTGTTCAGGAACCACAGGCAACTGCAAGTCCAGAGAAGACACAGCCACTGACCCAATAAGCAGCAAGAGTTGCACAACCCACCTGTGCAACTACCGCTGGTGATTGGTTGACAGTTTTTCGATCAGGACCTTCTGAGGCTCCCAAGTGGTTAATAAAAGGAGGATTTAATGCAGTAGAATTGCATAATTAACAAGTGCATAATAAAAAGACAATGCAATAACACCTACTCAAAATTCCCTTTTTAATTTCAAATAAGCAGTAGATTTTTTTCCACACAAATTAATTAATTCCCCCCCCCCCCCATTTTCCGGCACCCTATATCATGTGACAGACATCAGCCAATCACAGACTAGTATACATATACCACGTGAGCTTGTGCACATGCTCAGTAGGATCTTGTTCCCCAGAAAGTATGAATATAAAAATAATGTGCAAAATGTGATATTGGAAGTAAAGTGGAAAGCGTGCTCTTTCTGAATCATAAAAGTTTGGACTTGAGTGTCCCTTTAACCAAATGTTTAACTCCTTTGCAGAGGTTAAAAGGGGCAGTAAAGAAAAATTAAACTTTCATGTTTCAGATACAGCATGCAATCATAAACAACTTTCCAATTTATGTCTCATTTGCTTTGTACTCTTGAAATTCTTTTTTGAAAATCATAACTAGGTAGCCTCAAGAGTGACAATGCACTACTGGAAAGCTAGCTGCTCATTGGTGACTGTGCATACTGTATATGCCTCTTGTCATTGGCTCACCTGTGTTCAGAAAGCTACCATTAGTACATTGGTGCTCCTTTAACAAAGGATATCAAAAGAAAGAAGCAAATGTTATAATAAGGAAAGTTGCTTACATTTACATGCTCTATCTGAATTATGGTGGAATAAAAAAAAAAAAAAAAAAATCTGGGTTTCCGGTCTCTTAAACACATAGCATTGCAGGGCTCACTTAAATTACATGCTGTAATGAAAAATTAACGCAATTCAGTCTTCCACTAGAACAGCTCTTTTAAAGAGAACATTTTACAATGTTTGACAAGAAAATATTGACTTATTTATTAAATAGTAATAATTGGATAGTTGTGCCACCAATGGAGCTGCCAACCTTCTCAATAGCAAGTGGGCAATAAATAGGAAGTACAGAATTTAAAGAGTGGCATTAGTGTAAATTTTAGCTTCAACAGCGGTTAAAAATGTTTTTTTTTAATCAATTAAAAAAAGATGTACAATATATCATAAGTGCTTTAGAGGGACCGTATACTGTAAAATTGGTTTCCCCTTAATGTATTTCTAATGACTGTTATACCAGCAGTAGAGTGTAAAATGTATGAGTAATTGATCTGTGATGTTTATTTTTGTATATGAAATTGCTTGTTTGTTACGGAGCGCTTGTAATAGGGGCCCTGATTTTTCAATATCTCTCCACTAAAGTGAGATATTCTAAAATGATGCTCCAGCACTGCAAGATCCCTAGTGAAATATTCAAAAGGCAGATTTTGTTTTGCTTCTCCAAGGGGCGTTCCCTGCATTTCTGCATTTTTCTGGTATTGAAAAATCAGGGCCCCTATCACAAGCACTCCGTAACATACAGACGCCAAACGGCGCATTGAAGTTTGCCGGTTTTTGCTTCTGGTCAGATTGAATGAGATCCGCTGTGAATCCTATCTAAAAAGACTGCCAATCTGGAAACTAAACTTTAACCAACCCAGAGAGTCGTCAGACACCATCCGGTGTAAGTAATACATTAACACCATATATTTGGAATTGTATTTGCTGGTGACAACTTAGTAACCCTCATTAGTGTACCTACATTGTGTATGCTGCTTTTATGTAATTTCTTTGTGCAAATTTTCTGTGTCAATTGATTTTATTAAGTTTGGTGTGTAGTGTTTGTTGTGCAAACACCACTACATAGACTGTATATTTATTGTGTAGTCTTTTTTATACAATTTAGCATGCTTTTTATGTGTATTTCATTTTAGTGCACAATCTGTACTTTAACTTAAATTAATTTTAATACCCTTTTATCCCACTTTATAAAATAAATGGAAAATCATCATCTGTAGCCATACTAGTTTATATTAAGCTATCTGAAGCGCCACAGATTTAAGTTTGTATTAGCTCTGTTAGAACTAATACCGCTAATTATGTTTCTTATCACTTTCCATACACACACATTCTTCCTTATCTCTGTCTGTAGACCAAAGCCAAATAGCCAGAGAGAACTTCTCTCCTACCAACCATTCAAAGTGTAATTTGTTCTGCTGGCTATGTTTACATATCTTTTCTATAGCCAACACCTAAGTATTTTAGTTTCCAGTATAGGTGGAGATACCACAGACAAAATCAACTTCAAAATGTCAAAATAAAGGTAACAAAGTAATTAGTAAACAATTTAATACACTGTCAGGTAAAATGGATAACTGGGAACAAATTAAAGAGTAACATGTTACAGCACTGTCTGTTTAAATAGCAGACTTTAAAAGAAACAAAACAAAAGAGAAAAAAAACCTAGGGTTATACAACTTTGCTTACTTAATTCCCTTGGCAACTAGAACCAGCTTTGCCCTGTGGGCATAAGGGCAAAATCTCATATTATAAAGGCGAATTGATCCATCAGCCACAGGTCCTGGAGCTGAACTACCTAAATAAAATAAAGATATTAAAGTTTTTAAATAAGTCTATACATAATCATGTTTAACAAATATCTGTGAAACAGATGACTCGTTCACATTTAAAGTGATAAAAGGATATTAAATTTAATAAAAATGTGCATATAAATAGAGCATTGCATAAATAGGTTAACAATTAATTCTTGCAAATTATTTTAAGCTAAAAGGAGACATTAAAAACCAACTTTTGTTTTAAAATTCAAAATGCTGCAGATTGCCTAAACTTGCTATTCGATTTGCAGGTTACAGCATATGAGTTTTGGGGTCTTTAAGGAGAGTGGGGCAAGTGTGGTTTGCTTCACAAAAGCAAGAGGTGTTTAAAATCACATTAAAAAATACACACACACAAAAAAAATAAAAAGCAGCTGTGTGTTTGTTTTAAGTAAAATTAGTTGTTGGTAAAGTAATTCACATTAAAGGGTCCATTGAACACAAAATGTCTCTCTTTCGTAAATTTAGATAGATCATGCAATTTTTTAAACAACTTTGTAATTTACTACTGTTATTAAATTTGTCTTCATTCTTTTGGTATCTTTTTGATAAAAAGCAGGGTGGTAAGCTCAGAAGCCTGCATGTGTCTTGATACTATAAATTTTTTTTTTTTTTTTAATTGTATGCTCTGTCTGAAATCACAAAACATTTTTTTATTTCTATTTCATATCCCTTTAAGATTCAACAGCTCTTCCAAACGCAATACAGTGATGCATTAAGATGTCCTATAATTTTTACCCCGTTATTTTTTGTGATTATCTTACATATACCAATATACCATCCTTGGTTCCTTAAAAAATACAAAGTATGCACATAATATATTATAATTATGTGGCTCATAATTTAACATAAATTTGTTCTGGCACTCATTCTTACAATGCAATGTTAAACATACAAGATCTGCTCCTCTACAATTAGTCAGATGTTAACCATGTGTATGCTATAAACAGGTTGCAGGTGCATTGCATAACTGGTTTACAGCCAATTTGACAGCTAAATATGATATTTATTAACAAGCCAACTAATATTTAAACACTAACAACGGCTAGCTATGCAAATTTGATTTGCTAATAACATAATGGAAATGAAGAAAGCTTTTCAGCCATCCATGGTATATATAAGCAGCAACTGACAAGTATTTAATTGTGTTTATGTTAAATGCATTATGGAAACAAGCAGATTATTAAACAAAAAATTCAGGGGTCACACCTCCCCTTTTACACAGGATTTGTTAAAAAAAAAATGAATTGATTAGAAGCTACACTATGGACAGGTGTACGGGTGTATCCTAAGAGATGTAACTATAGCACAAGGTGATACTTATTTCTCAAGCACCTAACATAAAAGGATAGAAAGGTCATAGCTGAAATATGAATGGATATACATACATATGCTGTGACTGTTCATGCACTAGTATTGAAGAACAGAGAGCTGGAGGTGGTGTGCATTTTGCCCGTAAAAGGTTTAAAGTGTCATACAAGCTACTGGTGGCTGAGAAAGTGTAGAGTTTTAATATGGGTCCCTCACAGAATATGTGTGTATGCTCCTGAAACATACATTTTACTAGGAGCATGTTTGCTAATGGAGTTAAATTGAAATACACCTATGCACATTTCAAATTGAACCTTTCTATCCTTTAAACCTGTTATTTTTATGACTATCATATATTTACCTTTTCTCAAACTCTTTTCTGATCCAGTCATTTCTTCAGACTAAAGGATGATACAGGGAGTGATGCAGTCTGCACAAACACACAAGTAATACAGCTTGCTTCTCACAGTGTCTGTGTGGTTGTGTAATATACCAGTCCTTCCCTGTCAAAACCAGTGCTGAAGCAAACTCTGTGAACTAGGAACTGCTCTCCCTGCAGTTTATAATCTCTTGAGGAACTAGGCCCGCCCCCCCCCCCCCCGCAAACACAATACGCCCACTGACTATCTGGCATTCTAACAACAGAACTGTTATTTGTTTTCAATTAACCCTTTCGTGTCAGGGCTAAAGTGCCTACATCGGAACAACTGTTCCGATGTAGATAAATTGAAACCACGCAATCGTGCACACGATCGCGAGATATCAATTATTGGATCGCGTCTGGGGGGCGTCCCTACAACCCTAGGAACACCCTCCAGACTGTGATCAAATCCTGAAAGCACAGAAGGCTTCAGGACAGCCGTTAGCTATGACGTTCTATTCCGTCATAACGGCTTTAAAGCCCAGTGTAATTATGACGGAATAGAACGGCATAAACGGCTTTAAAAAGTTAACTGTGCTCACTACCATAAAGAATGTGTTTATAAGGTCATATATTATTATGAACAGAGTCTCTACGCAACTGAAAAAAAAAAAGGCGGCTGAAAAATAAGTATAGCTTAGCATGACTCTTTTCTTTCATTTTGCAGAAAATGTTCCCTTCTTAAAGCAATATGTTAATTGTGTGAACTACTGGAGAGACAAATAACAGAGGTGCTCTGTTATAAATCTTCTGGGCAGGGCACCCACCCAGGGCCCGTGCTTTGGGGCCCCCGCACTTTCAGGGGTGAGAGTAGGGGAAGGTGCAATGTATACCCTATATTTTGTTTGTGAATAAGTATTTATGGTATCAGGAGGTGCAATATATATTGTTATTCTTTTATATATATATATATATATATATATATATATACAGAGAGAAATGCACTCACAGGAATGAACAACAAGCTCAATACCATTGTTAGCCTGTTCTATGGCGATTTACCACCTGGGTGCAACTTCTTTTAGCCCAGCAATGCTTTTCACAGAGTAGAACTTTCCTGTAGTATATCAGTCTGATCCCGCCTATTATGGTCAGTCCAGCGCCGAAATACCAGGCTATTCTTCTCTGAACAAGGAACACAGCAACCCCAGACGTTTGGCCTTCATTGGGCCTCGTCAGTGAGGTGTAGCCATATTCCTCTAAGCACACTGAGCAAGGAGTCAACGTCTGGTTGCCCCTTTTTCCCCTACGGAGACTAAATACATACAGAGAGAAATGCACTCACAGGAACGAACAACAAGCTCAATACCATTGTTAGCCTATTCTATGGTGATTTACCACCTGGGTGCAACTTCTTTTAGCCCAGCAATGCTTTTCACAAGTAGAACTTTCCTGTAGTATATCAGTCTGATCCCGCCTATTACGGTCAGTCCAGTGCCGAAATACCAGGCAATTCTTCTCTGAACAAGGAACACAGCAACCCCAGATGATCATTTCGGCCTTCATTGGGCCTCGTCAGTGAGGTGTAGCCATATTCCTCTAAGCACACTGAGCAAGGAGTCCACGTCTGGTTGCCCCTTTTTCCCCTACAGAGACTAAATACATACAGAGAGAAATGCACTCACAGGAACAAACAACAAGCTCAATACCATTGTTAGCCTATTCTATGGTGATTTACCACCTGGGTGCAACTTCTTTTAGCTCAGCAATGTTTTTCACAAGTAGAACTTTTCTGTAGTATATCAGTCTGATCTCGCCTATTACGGTCAGTCCAGCGTCGAAATACCAGGCAATTCTTCTCTGAACAAGGAACACAGCAACCCCAGACGATCGTTTCGGCCTTCATTGGGCCTTGTCAGTGAGGTGTAGCCATATTCCTCTAAGCACACTGAGCAAGGAGTCCACATCTGGTTGCCCCTTTTTCCCCTACGGAGACTAAATACATACAGAAAGAAATGCACTCACAGGAACGAACAACAAGCTCAATACCATTGTTAGCCTGTTCTATGGCGATTTACCACCTGGGTGCTACTTCTTTTAGCCCAGCAATGCTTTCCACAGAGTAGAACTTTCCTGTAGTATATCAGTCTGATCCCGCCTATTACGGTCAGTCCAGCGCCAAAATACCAGGCAATTCTTCTCTGAACAAGGAACACAGCAACCCCAGACAATCGTTTCGGCCTTCATTGGGCCTCATCAGTGAGGTGTAGCCATATTCCTTTAAGCACACTGTATATATATATATATATATATATATATACATAGGTAACACTGTTGGGACAGGAGTGGGCCATACAGAATGCAGGGCATACAGGGGGAGGAGAAAAAAGCACTGGACTGTGGGGTCCCTCAAATCTGTCTTGCCCAGGTCTCCGCAAATGTTAAAGGGATAGCCATGTCCAGATCAAACTTTCATGATTCAGATACGGCATGTAATTTTAAACAACTTTCTAATTTACTTTTATGGTCAATTTTGCTTTGTTTTCTTGGTATTCTTAGTTAAAAGCTAAACCTATGTAGGCTCATATGCTATTTTCTAAGCCCTTGAAGGCCACCTCTTATCTGAATGCATTTGACAGTTTTTCACAGCTAGAAGGCGTTAGTTCATGTGTTTCATATAAATAACACTGTGCTCATGCATGTGGAGTTATTTAAGAGTCAGCACTAATTGCCTGAAATGCAAGTCTGTCAAAAGATCTGAGATAAGGAGGCAGTCTGCAGAAGCTCAGATACAAGGTAATCATAGAGGTAAAAAGTATATTATTATAACTGTGTTGGTTATAAAAAACTGGTTAAATAAAGGGATTATCTTTCTTTTTAAACAAAAACATTTTGGTGTTTACTATCCATTTAAGGGTTCCCCTGCATTTAGGGGTGTTCCAAATTAAGTTCACTATGTAAAAAAGAGGAAGAGATTTTGCTCAATTAAATACATGAGACTAGAGTAGGAACACTAACTCTGATATAGTATATGATGAACAAGCGAAGCCATTGAACTAGAAAACAGATTGGTTAAGAGAGGATATAATAAAAATTCCCTCACCAAATGTAGAGAGCTTGTAAAAAGATCATATGCTAATCAGGTTAATGAGTCCACCAAAAAGCAAAAAGATATAAATTTCAGTGATTCGGTTGTCTTTACCACTGAGTATACTGCCCAATATGACTCTATTGTTAAGATACTAAAAAAACATCTTCATCTTCTATCTGGAGATGAAACTTTAAAACCATTCACTAAAAATTGTAAGTTCGTTCCAAAAAAACCCAAAACACTGGCACAATCACTATCTTCCAGTATGGTTTATAAATGGGTCCCCGCTCAATAAGCTAACTGGTTGAAACACGTGGGCAATTTTCAATGTGGTAGTAAAAACTGCTTCACTTGTTCAAAAATATTGAAAGGTAATTCCTTTTTTCAAGCACAACTACCCAAAAATTTGATATTTCTTTTTATGCAAATTGTGGCACCCAATGGGTAGTATACCTACTCACCTGCAATCTTTGCAAATGCCAATACATTGGACAAACCTCTAGAGAGCTCAGAACGAGAGTAGGGGAACACATTAGAGACACTAAAAACTATGTAAAAGCATCTGCAGTAGCTAACCACTTTAATAGTATACATTTTTCTCATAAAGCTGATCTTTCGGTCCAGGTAATTGATTTGGCACGCTCGCCTGTTAGAGGCGGTGACCTTAGCAAGATCCTCAATAGGAAAGAACTATTTTGGATCTTAAAATTAAAAACAAGGTCTCCATCAGGAATGAACAAAGAGTTTGACATTAGCTACTTTATAGACAACTAAGCCCTCAATAATCCCTCCCTCCAACTAAGAAGTTACGTGCTTTTTATCATTTCCACTCTCTTCTAAAAATATTCTCTGATTTAGTTTAGTGTGCACCTTTTTCATCATAATAGGTCACAGCAACTTTTTAACGTTTAAAGATTATGGGTATTGTTTCTTACTTAAGCATTTTCAAAATGATGCTGATTTCAAATAGAATCTTCACTCATTTTTCTTTGTTTCTTTTTGATTTTTCTTTCCCCTTAAACAATAATATTATATCTTCTATGCTATTTATGTCCTTTTTAGGATTAAAATGTAGTTAGTATATTTCAGTGTACTACTTTCCCTTAATTTTATAATAGTACATATTAGCATTCCAGATATATATTTTCACATAGTGGTGTTTAGTTGTTGCTATCTGGTATTTAATATATAAATAACACTGTTTTGTGAAATAATATATGTATTTTTTCTTTAACATGTATATATTGTTTGTAGCAGCTTTTACATCTGCTGTTTCTAAAAATCCTTTTCCTTTGTGATCGTTATTTTAACTTTCATTATTGATTTTAATTCACCAATTATTTGTTCTTAAATGTATATGTATAGAAGAGGTTAAACATTTATACAGCAAGGTATAAATTGTCTAGTCCTGTCCACACTCTTCAGTCTATGAGGAAGCGCCACTAGGGGGCGTGAAACGCGTCAGACTGCCTTTGTCTTTGCCTGCCCTCTGTTTGAGGAGTCACTTGTACTTTTTAATATTACTAATAAAGGTATGTTTTTAATGTTCACCTAACCAAGTAGTGCCTGCCTCCTTCTTATGCGTTTTACATATTACGGCCTGATCAACCGTTTCGCTATGGCACTCCAGATCCACATATAGCAGTGCTTGATTATATTGTGCATGCACGGGCCGTTGGTTTAGCCCGTGTTCCGGATACCCCTTCACTCTGCAGTTAATAAATATAATGTAGGTTTCGACGACATTGGGGGCATCAGATTAGGGATTAATACATATAATGTAGGTGGCGGCGGGGTCTGGAGCGGCAGATTATGGGTTAATAATATAATGCAGGTGTCGGCGATGTTGGGGGTGGCAGATTAGGGGTTAATAAGTGTAAGATTAGGGGTGTTTAGACTCTGGGTTCATGTTAGGGTGTTAGGTGTAGACTTAAAAAGTATTTCCCCATAGGAATCAATGGGGCTGCGTTAAGAGCTGAACGCTGCTTTTTTGCAGGTGTTAGGTTTTTTTTCAGCCGGCTCTCCCCCATTGATTCCTATGGGGAAATCATGCACAAGCACGTTTTGCCAGCTCACCGCTACCGTAAGCAGCGCTGGGTTTCTAAAAACCCGTAATACCAGCGTTGTCTGTAGGTGAGCAGTGATGGAAAACTGCTCATTAGCACCGCACAGCATTACCGACAAAACTCGTAATCTAGGTGTAAGTTTTTTCATGGGATTCATCATTCAATAGAATTAGAGCTGCTTCAATCCTATTGGCTGATTAGAACAGCCAAAAGGATTTTAGCAGCTCTAATTCCTACTGGCTGATTCAAATTTTTCAGCCAATAGGAATGCAAGAGACACCATTTTGAAACGGCTCCTGGATGAAGATAGAAGAGGCCGCCTGGATGAAGACTTCTCACAGCCTGGATGAGTACTTCGCCGCCTGGATGAAGATAGAAGAGGCCACCTGGATGAAGACTTCTCGCCGCCTGGATGAAGATCGTTCAAGCGGGACAAAAACTGTAAGTGGATCGTCGGGGGTTAGTGTTAGGTTTTTTTAAGGGTTTTTTTTGGGTGTTTTTTTTTAGATTAGGGTTTGGGCAGCAAAAGAGCTAAATGCCCTTTTAAGGGCAATGCCCATACAAATACCCTTTTCAGGGCAATGAGTAGATTATGTTTTTATATAGTTTTTTTATTTTGTGGGTTTGGGGGGGGTGGGGGTTTGTAATGTTAGTGGGTCTTTGTAAAAAAAAATTCAGGTAAAAGAGCTGTTTAACTTAGGGCAATGCCCTACAAAAGGCCCTTTTAAGGGCTTTTGGTAGTTTATTCTAGATTAGGTTTTTTATTTTGGGGTGTTTTTTTTAAAATGGTTATTAGAAAATGAATCATTTTAATTATTTTTGATAATTTGTTTGTTATTTTGTGTAATGTATTTTTTTCGTTTTGGGGTGGGTTTTTATTTTTAGATTAGGGCTTGGGCAGCAAAAGAGCTAAATGCCCTTTTAAGGGCAATGCCCATACAAGTTCCCTTTTCAGGGCAATGGGTAGATTAGGTTTTACTTTATTTTTATTTTGTGGGTTTGGGGGTGGAGGTTTGTATACTGTTAGGGGGTGTTTGTTTTGTTTTGTAGCAAAAGAGCTTTTAACTTTAGGGCAATGCCTTACAAAAGGCCCTTTTAAGGGCCCCCAAAAGGCCCCTTTAAGGGCCCTTGGTAGTTTATTATAGACTAGTCCTAAAGCCCGTTTACACAGGCCATTTTTTGCAATACAGCGGTCCCACCCCTTGCTCTCTCTCCCTCCCCTTCTCTTTTGCTCTCTCTACCCCCTCTCTTTTGCTCTCTCTACCCTTTCTTTTGCTCTTTCCCCTCTCTTTTGCTCCCTCTCTCCACCCTCTCTTTTGCTCTCTCTCCCCCCCTCCTCTTTTGCGCTCTCTCCCCCCTCTCTTTTGCTCTCTCTCCCCCTCTCTTTTGCGCTCTTTCTCTCTGCCTCTCTTTTATGCTCTCTCTCTCCCCCTCTCTTTTGCGCTCTCTCTCTCTTCCCCTCTCTATTGCGCTCTCTCCCCCTCTCTTTTGCACTCTCTCCCCTTCTCTTTTGTGCACTCTCTCTCCCTCCTCTCTTTTGTGCTCTCTCTCTCTCTCTCTCTCTCTCTCTCCCTCCTCTCTTTTGCGCTCTCTCTCTCCCCCTCTCTTTTGCACTCTCTCTCTCCCCCTCTCTTTTGCACTCTCTCTTCCCCCTCTCTCTTGTGCTCTCTCTCTCCCCCCCCTCTCTTTTGCACTCTCTCTCCCCCCCTCTCTTTTGCACTCTATCTCCCCCCTCTCTTTTGTGCTCTCTCTCTCCCCCCTCTCTTTTGCGCTCTCTCTCCCCCCTCTCTTTTGCGCTCTCTCTCTCCCCCTCTCTTTTTCGCTCTCTCTCTCTACTTCGCTCTTTCCCCTCTCTTTTGCTCTTTCCCCTCTACTTTGCTCTCTCTTCCCCTCTTTTTAGCTCTTTCCCATCTCTTTTTGTCTCTCCCCCTCTCTTTCTATCTCTCTCCCCTTTTTCTCGTACCGCCCCCGCCACAACCGGTCACGACCGGCCCCAGCCACATCGGCCATACTTACTTTCGCCGCACCGTGCTGCAAACAGCAGATCAGGTAAAGCCAGGTGTGTTTGTCCTCGTGCTGTCTTTACTGCACATGACAGCTTCGGACAAACACACTTGGCCTTTTATATTATAGGATTAGGGTTTTTTTGATTTTGGTGTTTTTTTTTTTTAAAGGGTATTATAATAGCAATCATTTTTATTGTTTTGGATAATTTAATTTGGTATTTTTTGTAATGGTAGGTTTTTTTATTTTTTGTAATTTTAGTGTTTTTTATTTTTTGTAATGTTAGGTTTTAGTGTAAGGCAGCTTACCTTTTATTTGCAAGGTAAGTTTGTATTTTTTTTAACTAGGTAGTTAGTAAATAGTTAAAGGATTCCAAAACTTTTCATTTTTATGTTCAATTAGATCATCACAATCGTATCACAAACGCTTATATTTCAAAAGTTACCCACTTTGACATGTAAATGAGCGTTATAATCTAATTAAATTATATTTTAGATTTCGAGAATGAAGTCACTGAAGCCAAACCGCCGTTTATGGTGCGTTAAATACCAAAATTAATCTCCAATCATAATCCGTTTTCATCCATATAATTATTATCCTGTTTCATCACCCGCAGCATGCGCAATACGATACGGTAATTCGCGCATGTGCAGATTGTACCTTCGATACCACACTTACCCATACAAAGCTTCATACGAAGGAGCATGACGTATTGTATGACGAGTTCATAAGATCACGCATGCGCATTACGGCCAAAGTCCAACATTTTGAGGTTATCATAAATGATTTGTGGATGAAAAATAATCTGAGAATGGTGGGTTTGCAAATCAATACATTTTTGTAGAAGCATATCTCGATAACCGTAAGAATCTGACACGCAAAGCAATTTACATATATAATTGTTAGATATGGGTATAGTGATTGAAGAAAAGTTTTTTGCAGCGTTTAGTGTCCCTTTAATAACTATTTACTAACTAGTCTACCTAGTTAAAATAAATACAAACTTACCTGTGAAATAAAAATAAAACCTAAGCTAGCTACAATATAACTATTAGTTATATTGTAGCTAGCTTATGTTTTATTTCACAGGTAAGTATTTAATTTTAAATAAGAATTATTTAGTTAATAATTGTAAGTTTAATTTAGCTATATTTTAATTATGTTAAAGTTAGGGGGTGTTAGGCTTATGTTAGGGTTACGGTTGGGTTTAGGCTTAGGGTTAGGTTTAGGGGTTAATATAGTTTAATTTAGGTTGTTGCGATGTGACGGCGATGTCGGCAGTGGCAGATTAGGGGTTAATAACATTATGTAGGTGTCGGCGATGTCGGGGGCAGCAGATTAGGGTTGTTTAGACGTGGGATTTATGTTAGGGTGTTAGGTTTAAACGTTAGTTTTTTTTCCCCATAGACATCAATGGGGAGGCGTAACGGAGCTTTTCTTTCTGCAATCGCAGGTGTTAGACTTTTTTCTAACCCACTCTCCCCATTGATGTCTATGGGGAAAGTGTGCACGAGCATGTCAAAACAGCGCTTAGATTGTGTGCGGTATGGATCTTAAAAGCACCATATCGCATGCACAAGCCGGCTGTTTGAAAACTTGCAATGGCTACGCTATAGAGGGTTAAATAATGCAACTTTTGTTGCGTTCGTTAATTTCCCTATAGTGTGCATAACTCGGAATCTAGGTGTATCTTACTAATAAATTAATTAAAAATTACCAAAATAAAAATATCCTAACTTAAAATTAAAATAAAAAATCCTAACATATTAAAAACTCTAAAAAAAAATTGAATCTATCCATTGCCCCTAAAGGGGCATTTGTATGGGCATTGCCGTTAAAAGGGGAATCAACTCT
Source organism: Bombina bombina (assembly GCF_027579735.1). Classification (NCBI taxonomy): domain Eukaryota; kingdom Metazoa; phylum Chordata; class Amphibia; order Anura; family Bombinatoridae; genus Bombina; species Bombina bombina. Next base: position 151,335,424 of record NC_069507.1, read on the forward strand.
TTTGTAGCCCATTAAAAAATAAAAAAAAGCCCTAATCTAAAAAAATAAACCCACCCCCCAAAAAAATAACACTAACCCTAAAAAATGTACTCACTGTTCCTGAAGTCTGGAAATCTATCTTCTGCCAGGCGCTGAAAAGTCTTCATCCAGGCGGCTCCATCTTCATCCATCGCGGGACCATCTTCTTTTTTCTTGCGGTGCGGAGCCAATAGGATGAGAGCTACTGAAATCCTATTGGCTGATTTGAACAGCCAATAGGATTTCAGTAGCTCTTATCTTATTGGCTGATTTGAATATTTCAGCCAATATGAATGCAAGGGACGCCATTTTGAAATGGCTCCCTTGCATTGAAGATTAAGTGTACGGCGGCGACTGTATGAAGAGGATGCTCCGCGCCGGATGATAACAGGATGGACCCTGGATGAAGATGAAGATAGAAGAGGCTGCCTGGATGAAGACTTCTCGCCGCTTGGATAAGGACTTCGCCGCCTGGATGAAGATAGAAGAGGCCGCCTGGATGAAGACTTCTCGCTGCCTGGATGAAGATCGTTCAAGCGGGACTTCAAAAACTGTAAGTGGATCGTCGGGGGTTAGTGTTAGGTTTTTTTAGATTAGGGTTTCGACAGCAAAAGAGCTAAATGCCCTTTTAAGGGCAATGCCCAATACAAATGCCCTTTTCAGGGCAATGGGTAGATTAGGTTTTTTAGATTTTTTTTTTTTTTTTTTGTGGGTTTGGGGGGTGGGGGCTTGTAATGTTAGTGGGTCTTTGTAAAAAAAAATTCAGGTAAAAGAGCTGTTTAACTTAGGGCAATGCCCTACAAAAGGCCCTTTTAAGTGCTATTGGTAGTTTATTCTAGACTAGTCCTAAAGCCCATGTACACGGGCCAATTTTTAAAGGACTGCGGTTCCAACCCTTGCTCCCTCTCTCTCCCCCCTCTCTTTTGCACTCTCTCTCTCTCTCTCTCTCCCCCCTCTCTTTTGAGCTTTCTCTCTCCCCTATTTTGCACTCTCTCTCCCCCCTCTTTTGCTTTTCCTCTCCCCTCTTGTGCTCTTTCCCACCCTCTTTTGCTCTCTCACCCCTCTTTTGCTCGCTCTCTCACCCTCTTTTGCTCTCTCCCCCCTCTTTTGCTCTCTCTCTCCCCTATTTTGCTCTCTCTCCCCCCTCTTTTGCTCTCTCTCTCCCTCCTCTTTTGCTCTCTCTCTCTCTCTCTCTCTCTCTCCCCCTCTCTTTTTCTCTCTCTCCCCCTCTCTTTTGCTCTCTCTCCCCCTCTCTTTAGCGCTCTCTCTCCCCTCTCTTTTGCGCTCTCTCCCCCTCTCTTTTGCGCTCTCTCCCCCTCTCTTTTGCGCTCTCTCTCTCCCTCTTTTGCACTCTCTCTCTCCCTCTTTTGCGCTCTCTCTCCCCCCTCTTTTGTGCTCTCTCTCTCCCCCCTCTCTTTTGAGCGCTCTCTCTCTCCCTCCTTTTTGAGCTCTCTCTCTCCCTCCCTTTTGAGCTCTCTCTCTCCCTTTCTTTTACGCTTTCTCTCTCCCCCTCTCTTTTGTGCTCTCTCTCCCCCTTTTTTGTGCTCTCTCTCTATCCCTCTTTTGCTCTCTCCCCCTCTTTTGTGCTCTCTCTCACCCTCTTTTGCGCTCTCTCTCTCTCACTCTTTTGCGCTCTCTCTCCCCCCTCTTTTGCTCTCTCTCCCCCTCTCTTTTGCTCTCTCTCCCACTCTCTTTTGCTCTCTCTCTCTCTTCCCCCCTCTTTTGCTCGCTTTCTCTCTTTCCCTCCTCTCTTTTGGTCTCTCCTACCTCTTTTGGTCTCTCCCACCTCTCTCCCGTCGGCCACACCCCTTCACGCATGCTCATGCGAGGCCACGCCATCTCATCACGCCCACCAGCCATGCCCCCATCACGGCACACCCGGCAACTCCCCCATCATGGCACACCCGGCCACGCCCCCACCAGGCAGCTTCTGCAGTGCTCACTCCTCTGCTGCTCAAGGCCAGGTATGTTTGTCTGCAGTCTCTACTGCGCATGACTGCATCTGACAAACATACCTGGCCTTTTATTATATTAGGATTAGTTTTTTTATTTTGTGGTGTTTTTTTTTTTTTTTTTTAAATGGGTATTAGAATAGGAATAATTTTAATTATTTTTGATAATTTGTTTGTTATTTTGTGTAATGTATTATTTTCGTTTTGGGGTGGGTTTTTATTTTTAGATTAAGGCTTGGGCAGCAAAAGAGCTAAATGCCCTTTTAAGGGCAATGCCCATACAAATGCCCTTTTCAGGGCAATGGGTAGATTAGGTTTTACTTTATTTTTATTTTGTGGGTTTGGGGGTGGGGGTTTGCATACTGTTAGGGGGTGTTTGTTTTGTTTTGTAGCAAACGAGCTGTTAACTTTAGGGCAATGCCTTACAAAAGGCCCTTTTAAGGGCCCTTGGTAGTTTATTATAGATTAGGTTTTTTTTATTTTGGGGTGTTTATTTTTTTAAAGGGTATTAGAATAGCAATCATTTTTATTGTTTTAGATAATTTCATTTAGTATTTTTTGTAATGGTAGGTTTTTTTATTTTTTGTAATCTTAGTGTTTTTTATTTTTTGTGAAAGGCAGCTTAGGTTTTATTTGCAAGGTAAGTTTGTATTTATTTTAACTAGGTAGTTAGTAAATAGTTAAAGGATTCCAAAACTTTTCATTTTTATGTTCAATTAGATCATCACAATCGTATCACAAATGCTTATATTTCAAAACTTACCCACATTGACATGTAAACGAACGTTATAAGTAGTAATGTCGCGAACCTAAAAATTTGGGTTCGTGAACGGAGAACTCGAACTTCCACAAAAGTTGGTGAACCGGCGAACCGGGCGAACCGCCATAGACTTCAATAGGCAGACGAATTTTAAAACCCACAGGGACTCTTTCTGGCCACAATAGTGATGGAAAAGTTGTTTCAAGGGCACTAACACCTGGACTGTGGCATGCCGGAGGGGGATCCATGGCAAAACTCCCATGGAAAATTACATAGTTGATGCAGAGTCTGTTTTCAATCCATAAAGGGCATAAATCACCTAACATTCCTAAATTGTTTGGAATAACATGCTTTAAAACATCAGGTATGATGTTGTATCGATCAGGTAGTGTAAGGGTTACGTGTAAGGGTTACGCCCGCTTCACAGTGTGCAGTGTAGGTGATATACCTGCCCTGACCATGCTTTGCAGACCAGGTATCAGTGGTCAGATGGACCCTTGCCCCAACACTGTGTGCCAGACATGCCATTATAGCAGACTTATATGGCTTTGGCGTTGCTTTTTGGTAATTAGAAGGCTGCTAAATGCCACTGCGCACCACACGTGTTTTATGCCCAGCAGTGAAGGGGTTAATTAGGGAGCATGTAGGGAGCTTGTAGAGTTAATTTTAGCTTAAGTGTAGTGTAGTAGACAACCCAAAGTATTGATCTAGGCCCATTTTGGTATATTTCATGCCACCATTTCACCGCCAAACTTAAATTTTTTTGCAATTTTAGGTTTCTCACTGAAATTATTTACAAACAGCTTGTGCAATTATGGCACAAATGGTTGTAAATGCTTCTCTGGGATCTCCTTTGTTCAGAAATAGCAGACATATATGACTTTGGCGTTGCTTTCTGGTAATTAGAAGGCCGCTAAATGCTGCTGCGCATCACACGTGTATTATGGCTAGCAGTGAAGGGGTTAATTAAGTAGTTTGAAGGGAGTTTGCAGGGTTAATTTTAGCTTTAGTGTAGAGATCAGCCTCCCACCTGATACATCAGACCCCCTGATCCCTCCCAAACAGCTCCCTTCCCTCCCCCACCCCACAATTGTCCCTGCCATCTTAAATACTGGCAGAAAGTCTGCCAGTACTAAAATAAAAGGTTTTTAAAAAAAAATAATTTTTTTACGCATATTTACATATGCTGTGGTGTAGCATCCCCCCTTAGCCCCCAACCTCCCTGATCCCCCCCAGAACAGCTCTCTAACCCTCCCCATCTGCCTTATTGGCGGCCATCTTGGGTACTGGCAGCTGTCTGCTATTATTTCACAGTCAAAAAAGTTTTTGTTTTTTTAAAATGTACACTACTGTTACACCAGATATGAGTGGTGGCACTGGGCAAGTGGGCACAGTATACGCTGTGAGCCTGACACACACGCTGGCAGGCAGGCAGGCAGGCAACTGCAATTAGATTACACTGGAAAAAAAAAAAAAAAGCAGATTGATGTTCTAGCCCTAAAAAGGGCTTTTTGAGGTGCTGTCCTTACAGCAGAGATCAGATGAGTCCTTCAGGACTCTAGTGGACACTGAATACACTATCCTAGCTATCGATTTCCCTATTAAATCAGCAGCAGCTACACTGTCCCTCCTCTCACTAAGAATGCAGCTTCCAAATGAATCTAAAATGGATGCTGTCCAGGAGGTGGGAGGGTCTGGGAGGGAGGGTCTGCTGCTGATTGGCTGTAATGTGTATTCTGACTGTGAGCTACAGGGTCAAAGTTTACTCAATGATGATGAATAGGGGGCAGATTGAACATCGCATATGTTTGCCCGCCGAGGCGAACACGAACATGCTATGTTCGCCGGAACTATTCGCCAGCGAACAATTCGTGACATCCCTAGTTATAAGTCTAATAAAATTATAGTTTAGATTTCGAGAATGACGTCACTGAAGCCAAACCCCCGTTTATGGTGCGTTCAATACCAAAATGAATCTCCAATCATAATCCATTTATCATAATCAATTTTCATGCATATAATAATTATCCTGTTTCATCACCCGGTGCATGCGCAATACGATACGGTAATTCACGCATGCGCAGATTGTACCTTCGATACCACACTTACCCATACAAAGTTCCATACAAAGGAGCATGACGTGTTCATAAGATCGCGCATGCGCATTACGGCCAAAGTCCGACATTTTGATAACTCAGATTAGTGGATGAAAAGTAATCTGAGAACGGTGGGTTTGGAAATCAATACATTTTTGTAGAAGCATATCTCGATAACCGTAAGAATCTGACACTCAAAGCAATTTACATATATAATTGTTAGATATGGATATAGCGATTAAAGAAAAGTTTTTTTGCAGCCTTTAGTGTCCCTTTAATAACTATTTACTAACTAGTGTACCTAGTGAAAAAAAAAATACAAACTTACCTGTGAAATAAAAATAAAACCTAAGCTAGCTACAATATAACTATTAGTTATATTGTAGCTAGCTTAGGTTTTATTTCACAGGTAAGTACTAAGTTTTAAATTAAAATTATTTAGTTAATAATTGTAAGTTTAATTTAGCTATATTTTAAAGGGACACTGAACCCAAATTTTTTCTTTCGTGATTCAGATAGAGCATGCAATTTTAAGCAACTTTCTAATTTACTCCTATTATCAATTTCTCTTTGTTCTCTTGCTATCTTTATTTGAAAAAGAAGGCATCTAAGTTTTTTTTTGGTTCAGAATCTGGACACCACTTTTTATTGGTGGATTAATTTATCCACCAATCAGCAAGGACAACCCAGGTTGTTCGCCAAAAATGGGCCGGCATCTAAACTTACATTCTTGCATTTCAAATAAAGATACCAAGAGAATGAACACAATTTGATAATATGAGTAAATTATAAAGTTGCTTAAAATGTCATGCTCTATCTGAATCACAAAAGAATAAATTTGGGTTCAGTGTACCTTTAATTATGTTAAGGTTAGGGGGTGTTAGGGTTTCGTTAGGGTTAGGGTTACGGTTAGGTTTAGGCTTAGGGTTAGGTTTAGGGGTTAATATAGTTTAATTTAGGTTGTTGCGATGTGGCGTCGATGTCGGCAGCGGCAGATTAGGGGTTAATAACATTATGTAGGTGTCAGCAATGTCGGGGGCAGCAGATTAGGGGTGTTTAGACGTGAGTTTTATGTTAGGGTGTTAGGTTTAAACGTTAGTTTTTTTCCCCCATAGACATCAATGGGGAGGCGTTACAGAGCTTTTCTTTCCGCGATCGCAGGTGTTAGACTTTTTTCTGACCCGCTCTCCCCATTGATGTCTATGGGGAAAGCGTGCACGAGCATGTCAAAACAGCGCTTAGATTGTGTGCGTTACCATATCGCATGCACAAGCCAGCTGTTTGAAAACTTGTAGTGGCTACGCTATAGAGGGTTAAATAACGCAACTTTTGTTGCGTTCGTTAATTTCCCTATAGCGTGCATAACTCTTACTAATAAATTAATTAAAAATTACCAAAATAAAAATATCCTAACTTAAAATTAAAAAATCCTAACATTTTATTAAAAACTATAAAAAAAATCGAATCTCTCCATTGCCCCTAAAGGGGCATTTGTATGGGCATTGCCGTTAAAAGGGCAATCAGCTCTTTTGCAGCCCATTAAAAAATAAAAAAAGCCCTAATCTAAAAAAATAAACCCACCCCAAAAAAAACTAACACTTACCCTAAAAAATGTACTCACTGTTCCTGAAGTTTGGAAATCCATCTTCTTCCAGGCGCTGAAAAGTCTTCATCCAGGTGGCTCCATCTTCATCCATCGCGGGACCATCTTCTTTTTTCTTGCCGGAGGTGCAGAGTCAATAGGATGAAAGCTACTGAAATCCTATTGGCTGATTTGAACAGCCAATAGGATTTCAGTAGCTCTCATCTTATTGGCTGATTTGAATATTTCAGCCAATAGGAATGCAAGGTACCCCAATATAAAAGGGGTACCTTGCATTCAATCTTCAGTGTGCGGTGGACGATTGCATGAAGAGGACCGCCACGTCACTGAAGACCACCACCGCTGAGGAGGACCAACGTTCCAAGTCCACGCATCGGTGAAGACTGGTCCGCACCTCCGGAAGGAAGAAAGAAGATGATCCCGCAATGGATGAAGATGGAGCCATCTGAATGAAGACTTCTCAGCGCCTGGAAGAAGATGGATGTCTGGACTTCAGGAATGGTGAGTACATTATTTGGGGTTAGTGTTAGGTTTTTTTTTTTTTTTTTTTAATGGGCTGCAAAAGAGCTGATTGTCCTTTTAAGGGCAATGCCCATACAATTCCCCTTTAGGGGCAATGGGTAGATTAGATTTTTTTAGAGTTTTCTTTTTTTGTTTTTTTTTTAGGGGGTTGGGTGGGTGGGGAATTTAATGTTAGGGGTAATTTGTAATTGTTTATTGAAAAGATCTGATTTCTTTAGGGAAATGCCCTATAAAAGACCCTTTTAAGGGCTATTGGTAGTTTAGTCTTACATTAGGGTTTTGTTTTTTTATTTTGGGGTGGCTTTTTTATTTTTATAGGTGTATTAGATTAGGTTTAATTTTCTTTATTTTCTTTAAGTTTTTTTATTTTTTTTCAGTAATTTTAGATTTTTTTATTTTTTGTAATATTAGATTTTTTTTCATGAATTTAATTTTAGTTTGGTTTTTTTTGGTAATGTAATGTTAGGATTTTTATTTTTAATGTTAAATTAGGATTTTTTTTGTATTTGAATTTATTAGTAAGATAGTCTTTTTTATTTTATGTAATTGGGGTTAATTTAGGGGTGTTAGGTTAGGGGGCTTAGTGATTAGATTAATACTTTGCGTTGTGGGGGATGCGATTTAGGGGTTAATAGGTTAATTAGGTAGATTGTGTTGTGGTTGGTTGGCTGATTAGGGGTTAATAGTTATAATAGGTAGTTTGCGATGTGGAGGGTTGTTGGATTAGGGGTTAATAGGGTAATTAGGTAATTTGCGTTGTGGGGAGATGGTGAATTAGGGGTTAATACATTTATTAGCTACTTTGCGATGTGGGGGTTGACGGATTAGGGGTTATTCACTTTCGGCTAGATTAGGGTTAGTTTTGCGTTATGGCTTTAACGCTGAAAAAAATTGCCATTTTTAAAAACAGTAACGCAGCCATTACGAGTGGTGTCGGTATTGCTGTACTGCAAGCATTTTAGCCTGTAATGCAACGTCAATTCCACACTCAAAAAAATTACATTTTTGCTTGGGATTTCCATTGCGCCGGTATTACAGGTTGTGCGGTGAGGCTAAAATGCTTGCGTTACAGCCTATACCGACACGATCCATACCGCCATCTGAAAGCAGTAGTAGTAAAATGTTACAAAGTACATTAACACCCATAAACTACCTATTAACCCGTAAACCGAGGCCCTTCCGCTTCGCAAACACTATATTAATCTTATTAACCCCTAATCTGCCGCTCACCCATATCCCCGCCACTATAATAACGTTATTAAGCCCTATTCCTCCGCTCCCCGACACCGCCATCACTAACTAAACCTATTAATCCCTAAACCGCCAGCCCCCCACATCACCACTACTAAATAAACCTATTAACTCCTAAACCGCAAGCCCCCCACATTGCCACTAATAAATTAAACTATTAACCCCTAAACCTGTCACCCAATAACTTTAAATTAAAATTACAATATCCCTATCTTAAAATAAATAAAAACTTACCTGTGAAATAAAAAAAAACCAAAGTTTAAACTAACAATTAACATAACTATTATACTAAACTATTATACTAAAATTTAAATAACTGCCAATTAAAAAAACGAAATTACACATTAAAAAACCTTACACTACTAAAAAATGTAAGTCTAAATTACAAAATATAAAAGATACTAAATTACGAAAAATAACAAACACTAAATTACGAAAAATAACAAATGAAATTATCAAAAATAAAAACAATTACATCTAATCTAATAGCCCTATAAAAATAAAAAAGGCCCCCCAAAATAACCACCCCCCTAGCTTACAGTAAACTACGAATATCCCTTAAAAGGGCCTTTTGTAGGGCATTGCCCTAAAGAAATCATCTCTTTTACCTAGAAAAAAATACAAAGACCCCCCAACAGTAAAACCCACCACCCAACCAACCCCCATTGCCATTGTCCTGAAAGGGCATTTGTATGGGCATTGCCCTTAAAAGGGCATTCAGCTCTTTTTCATTGCCCTGAAAAGGGCATTCAGCTCATTTACCTAAAGCCCAAACCCTAATCTAAAAAAAAACCCCACCCAAAAAGATTAAAAAAAAAACCTAACACTAACCCCCTAAGATCCACTCACAGTTTCTGAAGTCTGGACATCCATCCTCATCCAGGCGGCGAGAAGTCTTCATCCAGGCGGCGTCTTCTATCTTCATCCAGGCGGCGTCTTCTATCTTCATCCCGGCGGCGTGGAGTGGATCCATCCTTGGGTTTTTTTTTCTTTAGATTAGGGTTTGGGCTTTAGGTAAAAGAGCTAAATGCCCTTTTCAGGGCAATGCAAAAGATCTTAATGCCCTTTTAAAGGGACATTAAACACTTGACTGCTAAAAATCATTCAAACTAACTTCTACTGTGTAATAATAAAAAACTGAGTACAGCTCTTTATGCAGTAACTTCAGCTTACACAAAACATTTCAAGAAAATTGTTTCTATTACTATACATATCCAGGGCTTGATGCAGCTATGTATGCCGCCATATTTTAACAGCACAGGAGTCACATGACACGCACTTCATATCTCCCTAGACTAGAGTACCTATAATTAGTGCATATAAAAAACACAGCAGCAGCAACACTCAATGTTATGCAGACAGAGCTTGTGCTGCAGTTTATGTTATAAATCTGTTACAGGAATAAAACATTTTATTATTATGTTTTTCTATGCAAATAAAGCTTACTTTTTCAAAAGTTACCACTGACATTCCTATTGTGTGTGAATGTACACAGCACTCGGCAGGGTTATCAATGTAAATCATTCTCTTCTCTGACAAGCTCCGGTCTGGAGAGGGAGGGGCTGAGGGGGGAGAGAGAGCAGAGAGACTCCGTGAAGAAAATAGACTGAGTAACTCATGCTGCAAATACTTTTTCCTGGAGATTTGTTCTACACAATATTTTATTTTCATACATCTACATCACATATATAAAGTAATATATGTATTGCAGATGTATGAAAATAAAATATTGTATAGAACAAATCTCCAGGAAAAAGTATTTGCAGCATGAGTTACTCAGTGTATTTTCTTCACAGAGTCTCTCTGCTCTCTCTCCCCCCTCGGCCCCACCCTCTCCAGACCGGAGCTTGTCAGAGAAGAGAATGATTTACATGTATAACCCTGCCGAGTGCTGTGTACATTCACACACATTAGGAATATCAGTGGTAACTTTTGAAAAAGTAAGCTTTATTTGCATAGAAAAACATAATAATAAAATGTTTTATTACTGTAACAGATTTATAACATAAACTGCAGCACAAGCTCTGTCTGCATAACATTGAGTGCTGCTGCTGCTGTGTTTTTTATATGCACAAGTCATATGACTGCTGTGACCCAGTGTAACGTGCGTTCTAATATGGCACCTTACATGGAAGAATAATGCACCTTATTAGCATTCATCTTCAAATCGATTTTTTTCAACACTTAGGGGTAAGGTGAACAAATAAACTAGACAGTAGTGATTACTTGAGTTTTAATTTTGGATGTACAGAAATTGCAGTCTAAGGTTACTCAACAGAGGCATAAGGTAAAATCTGTTTTTGTCAACTTCACAGCAGCTGACCATCTTGCCCTGAAGTCACTTAAATCTAATGACAAGGTGATTTTAAAGCAAGCTGATAAGGGCGGTGCTACTGTGGTCTTGAACAAAACTGATTATAGGGCTGAGGTTTATCGTCAGTTAAGTGCTGGGAATGTATATAAGAAAATTGCTGCTAATCCTCTATCTAAGATTACTAAAGAGATATCTGTCACTGTTAAATTTGCACTCAACAATGGCATCATTGATGATAAAACAGCTAAATATCTTATTGTTAAAGATCCGATTTCGCCAGTACTATATGTACTGCCCAAAATTCATAAGTCCTTGACTGCTCCACCTGGGCGACCGATTGTGGCTGGAACTAATTCTGTGTTCTCAGGGATATCCATCTTCTTGGATAAACTTTTGAGACCCCTGGTGGAGCAGTCAAGTACTTTCATTAAGGATACTAATGATTTTTTGGTCAAATTGAACAATTTGCAACTCCAGACTGATAAATTCATTCTTTTCAGTCTGGATGTGGCAAGTTTATATACCTCAATCACCCATGAGAGCGGACTGGGAGCTGTTAAACATGCGCTTTTTACTTCTGGTTTATATTCCATTTCACAGATTTGGTTTATTCTTCAACTGTTGGAAATTATACTTTTTAACAATTATTTTTTATTTGAAGACTTTTTTTACCTTCAGTTACAAGGTACAGCCATGGGCTCCAACGTTGCCCCTAACTATGCAAACATTTTTATGAATCTTTTTGAAGAAAAATTTGTTTTTGAAAATTATTTATTTCGTCAGTGTGGCGCCACCTGGTGGCGCTACATTGATGATATTTTTGGCATATGGTTGGGCAGCGTTGGAGCCCTTGAACTTTTTGTTAGGGAGTTAAATAATTCGACAAACAGTATCAAGTTTACACTTACTTATAGCGAAATCTCAATTGATTTTTTGGATGTGACTGTTTTGAAGGATGGGTGCAATTTCAAGACTGATATTTTCAGCAAGGAAACGGATAGGAATAACCTGCTATTATATAGCAGTGCACATCATCCTTCACTAGTCAGATCATTGCCAAAGAGTCAATTGCTTAGAGTTAAGCGCATAGTTGCAGAGGAATCGTTAGTACCCTTGAGACTTTCAGAAATGGGTGACAAATTTGTGCAACGCGGGTACCCCAGAGATCTTATTGTTGACACCATTAATCAGGTGTCCCAATTGGATCGAAAATCATTGTTAAAACCTGGGTTGTCTGCTAAAAAAGATTCAAAGAGAATGATTTTTGTATCTGAATTTTCCAGACAAAGTGATCAGGTTTGGAAAATTATCAGAAAACATTGGGGTATCCTAAAAGATTGCAATTCGGAGGTTGTTGAATTTGACCAAATGCCTATGCCAGCATATAAGCGCAGTAAGAGCTTGAGGGACTCTTTGATTAAAGCTGACATTGGCCCTGGTAGAACACTATCTCAGCGGTTCATCACCAAAAAGAATTTGGGCTGTTTTCCCTGTTTAGGGTGCAGCAATTGCAACTCTATAATAAAGAGTCCCTATTTTTTACACCCACATAGTGGTTATAAATTTCATTATAGGGACTACTTTACTTGCAATAGCAATTATGTTATTTACATGATCAAATGCCCATGTGGGAAAGCCTACATTGGCGAGTCCTCTAGGAGGGTTCGGGATCGAATCACTGAGCACAAGAGCAACATCAGGTGTAAGGTATTCACTGCACCAGTAGCTTATCATTTTTTGGCTATGGGACATCCTATTAGCCAACTTAGGTTCCAGGTAATCGAACAAATTAGGACCCCCCGTAGAGGTGGCAATAGGGATACCCTTTTGAAACAACGTGAATCCTATTGGATTTTTAAGTTGGATACCCTGGAACCTAGGGGGCTCAATAGAGAGATAGACTGGTCTGTGTTCTACTAATCTGGTGTTGCTCTTGTGTTCTTATATTCTGCAATGTTGGTTTTGAATCATGGAGCCTAATGTTGTTTAAATAAGCTCTAATGAATAAATTGCAGTGTTTATTGTTTGTGTAGATGTGGTTCTGTTATAGGGGCTTCATAGCTGTTTTGTTTTTGTTTTTAATTTTTGTACATGGTCTACCTATCTTTCCACCAGTAGATGGTGCTGTTGCATTTACAGAATGTGAATTACAAGATTGTAAGGGTTAAAATCCCAAGGTGAGCTATTTAAACAGGTGTACCTGTACTATCACTTACCACATGATTAAGGGGCATAGTTCCCCGAAACGTCGTGGCTGTTTGACTCTGCACTTTCTAAAATAAAGCATTGAAACTTTGGCATTTTGGAGAGCTTCATTTTTACATTTCTTTAATTCATAATAAAACATACTTTTTAATGATTTTTATCAGGTGTTAAGTGTCCCTTTAAGGGCAATGCCCATACAAATGCCCTTTTCATGGCAATGGGTAGCTTAGGTTTTTGTTAGAGTTAGGTTTTTATATTGGGGGGTTGGTTGGGTTGTGAGTTTTACTGTTCGGGGTGTCTTTGTATTTTTTTTCATTTAAAAAAAATGATTTCTGGGGGGGCGGAGCCATCTGCCGAAGCGACTAGAAGCATATTATAGGAGCTCCTGAATTTTGCACTGATAATTTGAGTTTTTTGGATCAGATTTGCAATATATTTTAGATTCATTGCCTGGATCTCATGCTGTAGATATATACTGCGGTCTCAAAGGAACCAAGCATATATTTTACACTTTGTCTTTGAGCTCCTGCCTATTTTGACTACTGAGGCAGTAACAGCTGCTACGGAGAACACTAATTTTGCTAAAAGGATCCTTTTTTAAGAACAATGCTGGAGAGAGCACTCGAAGATAGATTGTGCGACTTGATAAGAGATCACTTTGGGGACCTACGCACACTGCTTACACAATGGTCTGAACAAGTTACACGGCGACAGGTATTCCAATATGGCGCCGGCTCCCGGCAGCATTGTATTTCTCTGCCGAAGCCATGTGAGGACAGTGCTGATGATCGAGACCAGCTGATAGATAGCGTGAGCGCAAGCATGGTTGTTGCTTATGAGGTATACCCACCTGGGGATTCTGAACAGCCCAGTCAGTGCCACGGTCTGGTGTTTATACAGCCGGAATGTGTGAAACCTCCTGCTATAGAGGATTACTACATCTACAAGTGGGAACCACGCAGCATTATAAAGACCATAGAATTAGGAGAATGGTCAAACACGGCAAAGATTGTAAGTGAGACTTTTGTTGACAACATTCCTCCGGTCGAGATCCCCATGCACCATCTCCCGCGGTATAGTAAGCTGTCAATGATGCATATTAAGGAGACAATGATTTCTCACTACTGGAGCGTTATTAAGATATCCTCTAAAATTGTCACTGGAATTGGTTAAACAGAGACAAACCTAATGCTACTTATGGAACTATAGTCATCTTTTATTTCATTGAGAGACTATCTTAGCATCAGTTGTGTAAAGCTGCACACTCTATTTTTCTTTACCCTGTTGTGTTTTCAATTTCAAGTTATGTTGCTTTTAAGTTGGTTAACTACATGAGTTCAGCTGTTTGCAATGCCATATGTGTACAAATCCCTGCTCTTTACTGAACCCCATATACCTTTTGCAGTTGTGTATTATAGCACAATCCACATATCCAAGGCACATATTAGTCAATTTTAAGTGAAAAATGCCGTTGCTTTATGTGTATATACTTCAATGTTGGTGCTACTGTATAATTCTACTGGACCTAGGTATAGAACATTATAGAGATATCTTTTACTCGTCCTGTTGGGCTGTCTGCGGCCGAGGCGACCCAGCAAATACATCATTTATGTATGTGGATATATTTTAGGGTATTCTACACGCAAAACTGAAATATAGTCTCTTAGACCATCTATGGTAGGGTGAAAAACAGTAGTATGCTGATCTCTATTAAAGATAGAGGTCTATATCACAATGTTATAGATACATAAACACTATGGTAGACTCCAATATTACTCTATTATTATCCGACTTAGCTATCTGCTAGGAAAATAACTGAGCTGAGGATATTTAAGTGCTGTCCATACGCGGTAAGATGTTAGACTTTGATGCTATATGCCTGTCTGTAATTGCTTATATTGCCTAGGTGCCTGCAAATTATTGCCTAGAGTATGTCTCAAACATTTGTGAATCTGCTTATACTGTGCTTTGTATGTTTAATACTGTACAGGGGAGAAACATATATTTTCTTATATCTGTAAAGGGTCTTTAATTTCTATTTATATTGAATTGCTAAAATGGCTATATTTGTTCTGACTGGTTGCTACTACACCAGCTAGGTTAGACATATATTTAAGCTTATGAGGTTTTGTTGAAATATGCTTATATGTTTACTGCAAAAAGCTAAATTTCTACTCTAATATCTGACTCACAGCATTAATAGTAATTGAGAATAGTTTGTTTGTTCATAACAGAAAACTAAAGTATTATATTTTTATTGTGATAGATAAATACTAGACTATCTATTCATATCTCCACGTGCTTATAATTATTAGAATTCTGGCTCCGCCCTCCCTCAGACCTTGTTTACTGAGTAAACATAGGAACGTAGATTCCCTAGAACTCTCCCCAATTATTTATTATATAGTTGTTGCAATATAGCGGCTTTGAATATTCCCTACCCCTAAAAAGCGACTATCTTCTAGTCTGGGAAATAATGTGTCATAGACACAAAAGAGGTCAGCAACCCAATACACACGACCTGTATATATATTTTCAAACACATGCGTTTATTCTTTTTCCTTCATTATAAACCTTTTTATAATATATGTACATGTTTACAGTCTGAAGGACCCAAAAAGGGCCCTATATGTCGTTAATCTAAAAAACGTGAGGTCAGTATTTTTGTTTCTTAACCACATAGGAAGCATTACAGTTCTATATATTATCTTTGATTATTGGCTCTATAATACCTATTGTATTTGAAATGTAAATTTCTATTAATGATTTAAAATATGACTTGTCCTATTTATTGTATTGACAGCGTTGTATACTTTTGTTAATTGCCCTTACGGGTTAAGGGCCTATATCTGTGGATACTATGCTCTGTACTATTTTATTATTTGCCTCAATAAAAATGTTTAAAAAAAAAAAAATTATTGTAGGCTAGGGTTTTTTTTTTATTTTGGGGGGGCTTTTTTATTTTTATAGGGCTATTAGATTAGGTGTAATTGTTTTTTTTTTTAATCATTTTGTTTGTTATTTTTCGCAATTTAGTATTTTTTATTTTTTGTCATTTTAGACTTACATTTTTTTAATGTGTAATTTAGTTTTTTTAATTGGTAGTTATTTTAATTTTAGTATAATAGTAGTATAATAGTTATGTTTATAGAAAAAGAGCGCTAAATAAGCTAATACCTCTTGGAGATTGAGAAGAATTTTTTTTCCTGTGACACAATATATTTTAAAATAGAAAATAATTTTATTATTACTGGCGTCTATTGACTGGTTTTTACATTCAATAATATATACCAATTGTGTGTAAAGAAGATAAATGTTATACAACTACTTTTCTCATAAATATACTGATTGCTATCCAAAACAAATATATAACTAGCAAATACACTGCTTGTTAATAAATACAATGATTGTAGTAGGTTGGCCAACCTTTTATGGTCTTTAATACAAACTTTTATGTACTTACACAAACTTCATAAGCAATGCTTTTCCTTTTAAAGTTAATTAAAATTTCATTATAGTTTAGACATCAACTTCAAGCTAAAAAGCTAAAAAAGTAAAACAGGGAACAAATCTAAAATAATGGTAAAATGCAATATTTGTCTTAAGTGAGACATTCATAGAGGATTTATATAAAAAGGTTCATCTTAAAAGTCCATCTTAAAAGTTCAAGTGGAGAAAAACATGTATATGTGTATTAATGATCTGGCTGTAGCCTTTGGTTTAGCAATAGCGGTTTTGCTGCTAAAAGCCTCTATATACTGAGATACAATAAGCAGGTATATTGATCTGATCTTATTTTCCAATGGGTCCTAGAATAGGAACGTTCGGAACTCCTAAATGTAGTGTTGAAAGTAATTTGCAGACTTTTTTTTATATAAAAAACACTCTCCGCCAGGGGTTATCCGTCCGGTAGTTTACCCTTTAGTGGGTTAGCAGATGTATGCCTTTGTTGCGACTTTTGCTGACTTCAAATCCACCCTAAGTCCTATTGTTTTTCGTTAGTCATATCCGTTTCAGGGGGTCCATACTCCCGGTGGAGTTATGAAACAAAACCTCTGATTTCTTCTTTTGTGGGTAAAAAACTGGTGCACCACGATGGACCGGGATGGGATGAAGCACCGCGAAATGAGCGGGTATAGTGTGTATGAAGAGGAGAACGAGAAACTGACTGAAAATCTGAGGAACAAAGCTTAGTTTTTTTTTTATGTATTACGTATTCTCAGCCCTTAGATTTTGTGCGGTATGGAGTTTATCGCCACCATATCGCACACACAAGGAGGCTTTTCAGAAACTTGTATTGGCAGCACTATGGAGAGTGAAATAACGCAACTTTTGTTGCGTTCATTTCGAACCCTTTATAGCGCAAAACTTGTAATCTAGGCATGAATTAGGTAGATTGCATTGTGGGGATGGCAGTTTAGAGGATAATCACTTTTATTATCAGTTGCAATGTGGGGGGATGGCGGTTATAGGGATTTTGACGTGTCAGGTTCATTTTTAGGAGGCCGGTTAGACTTTTACGTGCGATTAAACATTTTTTGTTTTTTACTTAGGCGCCGGCAGATCATAAACTACCGTAAGTTACTGGCGACTCCAGAAATGTCTATTTCTACACATTTCTGAACATTGCCAGTTTATCCGACTTACGGCAGCATCTGATCTGCCAGCGAAGTATATGTGATTCACCTGATGTGCGAAGTGAACTTACGGGCAACGTGGGTTTCAGCAGTTGCGCTGAAGCCTTCGCCATATATGTAATCTTGCCCATAGTGCTCAGTATGTGTACACACCTGAGGCTACCTAGGTATGCTTTTCAATAAAGCATACAGGGAGAATTAAGTACATTTCAAAACAGTAGTAAAAGTTTTTAAAAATTGCATGCTCTGCCTGAATCATAAACACTAAGGGCTACATTAGAAGTGGAGCGCTAAATGATCACATGCCCGCAAATCTGCCTGTTTGCAGCTGCGCAATAATTAACCAGCCATTACAAGTGGCTGGTTATTGCTACCGTGAGCTTGCGGTAGCAATTAGCTCCCCGAAAAATTAAAGAAATATTAGATCTATGGTTGATTTTCTAAAAGTGCCCCAAATGCCCATAAAATAGAGGGCATTATAGTTTTGTTTTGTATTTTAAAAAAATGTGTAATTTTTTAAAATAAAATGTAACTGCACTAGGCAGTTTTGGGGATTTAAAGTTGGTGGGAGTGGCACTGAACAGTGCCTTTACATTATACTCTATGGGAACTGTGTGTTCCCATAGACCACAATATAAATATATATGCTTATATAGATATATATTTATGCATTAATATGTGTATATATACATATTAAAACAAAAATATGTATGTATATATTTATATACATATATATTTAAAAATGCAGCCCATCGCTGCGTAACTCCCTTTGCTCCGCGAGGTTCTGATGCCGTCTGTGACGGCATCAGGATGAGACTCCCATAGGATTCTATGGAAGCGCAATGCTTCCTAGCAATGCAAACGCGAGCTCGTGTTTGCATTGCGATTTGCTTGTTTTAGCAGAGCACATTATCATGCGCTGGTTTAACAATTTTGAGCACTAATAACACTTGCAGGCAAACGGTATTTAGCGCTCCACTTGTAATCTATCCCTAAATAGATGTTATAATAGCTCATAGCTTTATGTAATAGCTGTAAATTGAGTCTTCTGGGTTAAACAAATAGTTAAAATAATGCCCATTGGAAGCTACAGAGAACTGCTGGTGCTAAGCAAAAACTTCTGCTGATTGATTCAGTGGCAATTTCTTCTTTGGACCAGCAGTTATGCAGCTCCAAAGTGGTACTTTAACTATGCATTAACCCCTTTGTGGGAGGTTAAAGAAATAGACTTGCGGCATTGCTACTATTAAACTGACATGCACTAACGAATTAGAGAATGTACTTTTTTTTATTATCTTTTATTGAGGTTTAGCAAAAGAAAAAAAAACATACAATAAATGTCCTATAACATAAATGACAGGAGTTCAGTTGACCAAGACCATGATATAATGGTATATGTAAGCAAGATATGTGACAAAACATGGACTTCTGAAACCTCCATTTTGTAATTTTAAAAGCATTCTTAGATGACTAATTAAAAGGACATGAAACCCAAAAAAATTATTTCAGGATTCAGATAGAGAATACAACTTTAAACAACTTTCTAATTTACTTGTATTATCTCATTTGTTTTATTATCTTGGAATCATTTGTTGAAGGAGCAGCAATGCACTACTGGTTTCTAATTTAACACATGGGTAAGCCAATGACAATCAGTATATATATATGCAGCCACCAATCAGCAGCTAGAACCTACATAAACATTCCAGCAAAGGATAACAAGAGAAGGAAGCAAATTAAACAATAGAAGTAAATTGGGAAGTTGTTTAAAATTGTATTCTCTATCTGAATCATAAAAGAAATATTTTGGGTTTCATGTCCCTTAAAGCCACTTATGGGCCCTTTGATGTAGGTAACACTGATGAGGCATGATAGTCTTATCCGTGACCCTAATGGGTCCAATGACGCTTAGTAAAAATGAAAATAACTGGATTGCTAATATAATAAGGCATAACAGTAATAATAAGATCAAAATATATACTTACGTACAAGAGAGTTTATCAGTGGATAAGCACCTCTTGAAGAAATATACTATAGATGAAAGTCATGGATTAGCTGATGATATATATGGTACCTGTTGGAACTGAGCAAACTTATGAATCTAAGGACACATAGCGTATGAAGGGAATTAATTTAATAGGAGGAGGTATGCTGAATTTACTGGACATTGTACAGAAGTTGACAGAAGGAGTTATCTGTGACAACTGAGCGTAGGTAAGATCAGCCATAATCAGTATTGTTAGAAACCTTCTTGATGTGTTAAAGTCACCTATTAACCAAATATCGGGTAAATAAGGTATATATGAATCTGTCCAATATACCATAGTAGGAGTATAAGTAAGACTTATACCTTATCCCACAGATACAATGACGGATAGAATACTAATTGGAGTTTCCCAATATTATATAAGGTAGAGTGGTAATGAGTGCTAAGAATGTGTGCCATGTATAAATGTAATTATGGACAGGTTTATATGGTTAATAACTATGGGCTGTTTGGGAGAGGTCTCAATATGTGGATATGGATATAGTGGAATATCCTAGAACTATAAAGTAGATACAAATATTGTCTTATATACACGGTTCCATGGCTAGGCACACAAAGATAATATTCCTTAAGATATCTTACCCATGCTTGCCCTCTTACGGCTAGATTTAGAGTTTTGTCGGTAACGACCCGCGTAGCTAACGCCGGCTTTTTTCTGGCCGCACCATAAAAATAACTCTGGTATTGAGAGTCCACAGAATGGCTGCGTTAGGCTCCAAAAAAGGAGCGTAGAGCATTTTTAACGCAACTGCAACTCTCGATACCAGAGTTGCTTACGGACGCGGCCAGCCTCAAAAACGTGCTCGTGCATGATTCCCCCATAGAAAACAATGGGGCTGTTTGAGCTGAAAAAAAACCTAACACCTGCAAAAAAGCCACGTTCAGCTCCTAACGCAGCCCCATTGTTGTCTATGGAGAAACACTTCCTACGTCTGCACCTAACACTCTAACATGTACCCCGAGTCTAAACACCCCTAACCTTACACTTATTAACCCCTAATCTGCCGCCCCCACTATCGCTAACCCCTGCATATTATTATTAACCCCTAATCTGCTGCTCCGTAAACCGCCGCTACTTACATTATCCTTATGTACCCCTAATCTGCTGCCCCTAACACTGCCGACCCCAATATTATATTTATTAACCCCTAATCTGCCCCCCACAATGTCGCCTCCACCTGCCTACACTTATTAACCCCTAATCTGCCGACCGGAGCTCACCGCTATTCTAATAAATGTATTAACCCCTAAAGCTAAGTCTAACCCTAACACTAACACCCCCCTAAGTTAAATATAATTTTAATCTAACGAAATTAATTAACTCTTATTAAATAAATTATTCCTATTTAAAGCTAAATACTTACCTATAAAATAAATCCTAATATAGCTACAATATAAATTATAATTACATTGTAGCTATTTTAGGATTAATATATATTTTACAGGCAACTTTGTAATTATTTAAACCAGGTACAATAGCTATTAAATAGTTAAGAACTATTTAATAGTTACCTAGTTAAAATAATTACAAAATTACCTGTAAAATAAATCCTAACCTAAGTTACAATTAAACCTAACACTATACTATCATTAAATTAATTAAATAAAATACCTACAATTACCTACAATTAAACCTAACACTACACTATCAATACATTAATTAAATACAATATCTACAAATAACTACAATGAAATAAACTAACTAAAGTACAAAAAATAAAAAAGAACTAAGTTACAAAAAATAAAAAAATATTTACAAACATAAGAAAAATATTACAACAATTTTAAACTAATTACACCTACTCTAAGCCCCCTAATAAAATAACAAAGCCCCCCAAAATAAAAAATGCCCTACCCTATTCTAAATTACTAAAGTTAAAAGCTCTTTTACCTTACCAGCCCTGAACAGGGCCCTTTGCGGGGCATGCCCCAAATAATTCAGCTCTTTTGCCTGTAAAAAAAAACATACAATACCCCCCCCCAACATTACAACCCACCACCCACATACCCCTAATCTAACCCAAACCCCCCTTAAATAAACCTAACACTAAGCCCCTGAAGATCATCCTACCTTGTCTTCACCTCACCAGGTATCACCGATCCGTCCTGGCTCCAAAATCTTCATCCAACCCAAGCGGGGGCTGGCGATCCATCATCCGGTGGCTGAAGAGGTCCAGAAGAGGCTTCAAAGTCTTCATGCTATCCGGGAAGAAGAGGCGATCCGGACCGGCAACCATCTTGATCCAAGCGGCATCTTCTATGACGACCGGCTCCATCCTGAAGACCTCCACCGCGGACCCATCTTCTTCCAGCGACGTCCAACTGAAGAATGACGGTTCCTTTAAGGGTCGTCATCCAAGATGGCGTCCCTCGAATTCCGATTGGCTGATAGGATTCTATCAGCCAATCGGAATTAAGGTAGGAATATTCTGATTGGCTGATGGAATCAGCCAATCAGAATCAAGATCAATCCGATTGGCTGATCCAATCAGCCAATCAGATTGAGCTCGCATTCTATTGGCTGATCGGAACAGCCAATAGAATGCGAGCTCAATCTGATTGGCTGATTGGATCAGCCAATCGGATTGATCTTGATTCTGATTGGCTGATTCCATCAGCCAATCAGAATATTCCTACCTTAATTCCGATTGGCTGATAGAACCCTATCAGCCAATCGGAATTCGAGGGACGCCATCTTGGATGACGTCCCTTAAAGGAACCGTCATTCTTCAGTTGGACGTCGCCGGAAGAAGATGGGTCCGCGGTGGAGGTCTTCAGGATGGAGCCGGTCGTCATCGGATGAAGATAGAAGATGCCGCTTGGATCAAGATGGTTGCCGGTCCGAATCGCCTCTTCTTCCCGGATAGGATGAAGACTTTGGAGCCTCTTCTGGACCTCTTCAGCCACCGGATGATGGATCACCAGCCCCCGCTTGGGTTGGATGAAGATTTTGGAGCCAGGACGGATCGGTGATACCTGGTGAGGTGAAGACAAGGTAGGATGATCTTCAGGGGCTTAGTGTTAGGTTTATTTAAGGGGGGTTTGGGTTAGATTAGGGGTATGTGGGTGGTGGGTTGTAATGTTGGGGGGGGGGTATTGTATGTTTTTTTTTACAGGCAAAAGAGCTGAATTATTTGGGGCATGCCCCGCAAAGGGCCCTGTTCAGGGCTGGTAAGGTAAAAGAGCTTTTAACTTTAGTAATTTAGAATAGGGTAGGGCATTTTTTATTTTGGGGGGCTTTGTTATTTTATTAGGGGGCTTAGAGTAGGTGTAATTAGTTTAAAATTGTTGTAATATTTTTCTTATGTTTGTAAATATTTTTTTATTTTTTGTAACTTAGTTCTTTTTTATTTTTTGTACTTTAGTTAGTTTATTTCATTGTAGTTATTTGTAGATATTGTATTTAATTAATGTATTGATAGTGTAGTGTTAGGTTTAATTGTAGGTAATTGTAGGTATTTTATTTAATTAATTTAATGATAGTATAGTGTTAGGTTTAATTGTAACTTAGGTTAGGATTTATTTTACAGGTAATTTTGTAATTATTTTAACTAGGTAACTATTAAATAGTTCTTAACTATTTAATAGCTATTGTACCTGGTTAAAATAATTACAAAGTTGCCTGTAAAATAAATATTAATCCTAAAATAGCTACAATGTAATTATAATTTATATTGTAGCTATATTAGGGTTTATTTTACAGGTAAGTATTTAGCTTTAAATAGGAATAGTTTATTTAAGAAGAGTTAATTAATTTCGTTAGATTTAAATTATATTTAACTTTAGGGGGGTGTTAGTGTTAGGGTTAGACTTAGCTTTAGGGGTTAATGCATTTATTAGAATAGCGGTGAGCTCCGGTCGGCAGATTAGGGGTTAATAATTGAAGTTAGGTGTCGGCGATGTTAGGGAGGGCAGATTAGGGGTTAATACTATTTATTATAGGGTTAGTGAGGCGGATTAGGGGTTAATAACTTTATTATAGTAGCGGTGCGGTCCGCTCGGCAGATTAGGGGTTAATAAGTGTAGGCAGGTGGAGGCGACGTTGAGGGGGGCAGATTAGGGGTTAATAAATATAATATAGGGGTCGGCGGTGTTAGGGGCAGCAGATTAGAGGTACATAGCTATAATGTAGGTGGCGGCGCTTTGCGGTCGGCAGATTAGGGGTTAATTATTGTAGGTAGCTGGCGGCGACGTTGTGGGGGTCAGGTTAGGGGTTAATAAATATAATACAGGGGTCGGCGGTGTTAGGGGCAGCAGATTAGGGGTACATAAGTATAACGTAGGTGGCGGTCGGCAGATTAGGGGTTAAAAAAATGTAATCGAGTGGCGGTGATGTGGGGGGACCTCGGTTTAGGGGTACATAGGTAGTTTATGGGTGTTAGTGTACTTTAGGACACAGTAGTTAAGAGCTTTATGAACCGGCGTTAGCCCAAAAAGCTCTTAACTCCTGACTTTTTTCTGCGGCTGGAGTTTTGTCGTTAGATTTCTAACGCTCACTTCAGCCATGACTCTAAATACCGGAGTTAGAAAGATCCCATTGAAAAGATAGGATACGTAATTTACGTAAGGGGATCTGCGGTATTGAAAAGTCGCGGCTGAAAAGTGAGCGTTAGACCCTTTTTTGAGTGACTCCAAATACCGGCGGTAGCCTAAAACCAGCGTTAGGAGCCTCTAACGCTGGTTTTCACGGCTACCGCCAAACTCTAAATCTAGGCCTATAGTAGCTCTGATGACTGCAAGACTACCCCCAAGACACACAATGTTTTCTTAATATACAAGACTGCTTAATCTGGTCATTTTAAATTAGGTTATTAGTTTAAGGATATTGAGGACTCCTAAGTGATTGCTATACAAAATACTGCTAGAGAAATATGTGGGATATATTTTAGTAGTAAAAATCACACAATGTAACAGCACTACTAATATCTATTAAATGAATAGATATAATGGATAAATTCTACTATATTAGGGGTGCACGAGTAAGGTATCGCCTACATACCCAAAACCCATAATTACAACAAATACTCAGCACACCAAAGAGATTAAATAGATACAGATGTAATGATATCAGAATACCAACGATAAATAAAGGTTAAAGAGACCCAGCCCATCCCCATTCAAACCTGCATACAGCACATACACACTCCAAGCAAACATATACATTTCCCTTAGGTGTCCCTATGGGAAAGAAAAAAAGGGGTCATCTCCAAACTGAGTGCATTTCAAAAAAGAAGCACAGTTCATCAAACAGAAGCACAGGGGTAAAAATAACTTATTGTAATCCACTTGTAGTGAAACAAAACATATGATTTTTGATTGAAGTTGCAACAAACATAACAAAGTTCAATCCCCAGCTGTTACAGTGTCTCCTTTAATGCAGTGAAAGTATCGCACACCTCTCCTCCTGAACCTCACACTTCATCTGTGTCAATATATATGACAGAGTGGTGTTAATATGGAAAATTCCCAAGCCTGGGGTATACGTTATAGCCATAAAACTGTAATCTGTGTAACAGTGTCCCAGAATCATATAGCAAGCTCTGTTGTGACTCGTGTGGATGTGAAATATAGCTCCAATATGGAGTGTGTCAGCTAGCGTATCAAACCAACCCCAAACAGCTAAAATTTGCCATTAGAATGATGCAGTCCATATAGTAAACAGGGAGGTATAACAATGATACTTGCTATTCTCATCCGCTGATTAGCTGCACCGGTTTGTCCATTTCCTTTAAGCTGAAGATGTCACCATGATTCGTCCTCCAAGAGCGTAATGCTATCCATCCACAAGACCGTTTCCACAGGTAGATTCAGCCGTCTGGATATCAAATCCCGGCGAGAGGGCCAGTAGGCATAGAAAACTTGAGATGACAAATTCACTTATATTATCAAATTCAGCAAAATCTTTTATAAGCACACTTTCAAAGGCATCAGCTCCTCCTACTGAGCATGTGCAAGCGTTCACAGTGTATACATATACAAGTCTGTGATTTGCTGATGGCTGTCACATGATAAAGGGGCCGGCAAACAGAGGAAATTTCAAATGTACAGTATCAGTGATTAAATGTACTGCTCATTCGAAATACAGAGTAAGTGCCGTCTCATTACCTTTTTAATATGCATTTGTTGAATATGCAGTTCTACTGTATTTAATGGTCCCTTAATTATGTATTTGAAATAAAGATAAACCTTATATAAATATATGCAGTTGTGTTTTTATACATTATATTAGTTATTTAAATTTTTACGTTTCTACAAAGTATTGGGCACCACCATGTTGTAAATTTTCCCTATTCCCGTCTATGGCCATGACAGCAATACGCCAGGGTAATTCCCTAGCACAAGAACTCTGGGAGGGAAAAGAAAACACAGCAACAGAAGATACAGCAAAAAAGTGTATTAATTGTTAACAAAACAAATATTATGATGCTGTCAAAACAGCTGCTCTAAAATTAGCCTGTTTAGCTGATCTGACATCCAAGAGGTAGTGAGAAATAAATGTATTCACAGAAGACCATGAGGCCGTCTTGCATATCTGGTCCGTAAGAACGTGTGCATCCAGGGTATGCCAGGCGTCCTCTTCCGCAGAAATAGGATTCAGGAAAAATGTTGGCAGAACAATTTCCCGGTCAATGTGAAAAGAGGAAACCACCATAGGGAAGAATTCAGGAACAGTCTGCAACACCACTTTATCTAGAAACAAGGATATAAACAATTTCTGTGCTGACAGAGCACCCAGTTCTGAAACCCTTCGACCCAAGGTCAAGGCTACCAATAGCACATACTTTAGAGTAAGGAGCATCAAAGGGATGTCCTCCAAAGTTTCAAAGGGAGTTTTCTGAAGAGCCGATAAAACAAGAGGCAAATCCCATGGAGGTGAAAAAGACTTCCTAGGAGGTCTGATGTGCATAACAGCCCATAGAAATCGAACCACATCTGGATCCAATGCCCATTTAACACTTGAAAGGGCCGATAATGCTGTAACTTGAACTTTCAAGGTATTCAAGCTGAGTCCCTTGTCCAGACCATCCTGGAGAAAACTCAAAAGCTCCACAGGAAAGAAGGAACATGGAGAGATCCCTTTGTGGGAGGCCCATTCTGAAAAAATATTCCAAAATCTGTAATATGCAGTAGAAGTTGACCTCTTCCTTGCCTGAATGAGAGTGGAGATGACTTGATCCGAAAACCCCTTTTCTCTCAGTTGCTGTTTCTCAATCTCCAGACCCTCTGCTTGAGAGACTGTGGATCCGGATGTAGAAGAGGACCCTGGTGCAGCACGTCTGGCATTGCAGGTAGAATCATAACAGCCTCTATGGACAGACTCAACAACATGGGAAACCAAGGTCTCCTGGACCAAAAAGGGATTACTGCCAACATCTTCACTTCCTCTCTGCAGATTCTCCTGAGAAGGCTGAGAATCAAAGGCACCAGAGAAAAAAGGCATAACCCCTCTTGAACTTCCATGAGCAGGACAGGACATCCCAGCCTTCTGCTTGAGGATGAGAGGATCTCGAGAAGAACTTCTTCACCTGACGGTTCTGAAAGGAAGCCAACGTATCCACCTCTGGAAGACCCCAGCGATACACAATCATCTGAAATGCCCAGTCGGCCAAGCACCAGTCTCCTGGCTAAATGGCATGTCTGCTGAGGTAATCTGCTTCCATGTTCTCTGTACCCAGAAGATAGACGGCTGATAGACCTCTCAAGATGGATTGCGCCCATCGCATCAGAGGAACCATAATCCTCATCATGTCCCAACTGCGTGTGCCTCCCTGATGATTCAAGTATGCCATCACAGTCCTGTTGTCCATCTGAATCTTGACCCAATGATAACAGATTACACTTTCCAACTGAATCAGAGCCTTGAACACTGCCCTCAACTCTAAGAGGTTCAATGGAATCTTCTTCATGGTAATAGGCCAAGTTCCCTGAACACAGTAATTGCCCATATAAGCTCCCAATCCCAACTGACTTGCGTCCGGTGTTACTATTTTCCAGTTGATATCTCCCAGGGGAAACCCCAGCAGAAGATGTTGATCCTGTAGCCACCACATCAGCTCTTTCTTGACCACCCTGGAGACTAGAATGGGTTGATGCAGACTCCTGCCTTTGAACTGCAAAAGGAAGGACTGTTAAGGAACCCTGAGTTGCCATTGAGCCCACCTGGTCAGACCAATGGTGGAGGAAAGCGTCCCCAGCAGACTCATAAAATCCTTTGCTGAGATTTGCCTGAGCCGGAGCATCAGTCGAATATTCTCTCTCAGCCTGACTGCCCGGTCCTCTGACAACTGAACTAGACCCCATTGGGTATAGAATAGGGCACACAGGAAAAGCATCTGCTGAGAGGGAACCAGCTGACTCTGCGAAAGTTCAAGACCCAACGGTAATATTGTAGAATGATCATGGCCTGTGAGCAATGGGCTTCCAAAGATAACTTGTCCTCCCCCAGGATAAGAATATCGTTCAGGTAGTTTTAGATATAAATCCCTTCTTCCGTATCTCTGCAATCAATGCTACCAGAATCTTGGAGAAAATTCAGGGAGCAGAACTTAGAACGAAAGGAAAGGGTTTGAAACTGCAGATGTTTGTTGTCCAGGCAAAACCTCAGATATGTTTGATGGGAAATGGCCATGGGAATGTGGAAATAGGCATCCTTTAGATCCACTGAAGCCATCCAAACGTTTGGAGAGACCACCTTTATGATGGACTGCAAGGATTCCATCCTGAATTTTCTTGCATGCAAGAAGGTATTCAGTTGTGAGAGATCCAGGATTGGCCTCCAATTGTCGGGACCCAGAAACAGTCTGGAATAAAAACCCTTGAAGTGCTCTCCCTGTGGAACTGGACAGATAACCCTGTCCTACAGAAGGGATTCCACAAACTTCCTCAAAGCTGCCCACTTTTCCCGGTCCTCCAGGAAAATAGACCAAAAAACTTTGGAGGAGGAGGAGTGTCTTCCAACTCCAGATGACACCCTTTCGAGACAAAACTGCAAACCCAAGCATCTTCTATGGATCGGCACCAGATCCAAGAGAACCTGGGTAATCTTGGCCCTACCTCTGGAAACAGGGCCCAAAACCCATCAGGATATCTGTCCCTGATGGGAGGACTCGCCCCTGCCTCTTCCGAATTTGTTGGAAAATTGGCAACCTCTCCAGGGCTGATTCCAGAAAGCTTGTCTCCCTGGTCTAAATTGCCTTGTCTCCCTAAAGGAACGGCGATCCCTGAGCAGCTTCCTC
This sequence comes from Bombina bombina, assembly GCF_027579735.1. Lineage (NCBI taxonomy): Eukaryota > Metazoa > Chordata > Amphibia > Anura > Bombinatoridae > Bombina > Bombina bombina. The sequence goes on from NC_069507.1 coordinate 151,364,065, forward strand.
TTCTGTCTAAAGGCAAAAAGGCCTTCTTACCTTCTGCAGCTTTTTAAATACAGTCATCCAGATGCTGACCAAACAACATCTCGCCCTGAAAGGGAAGGGCACACAAGCTGTTCTTGAAAGCTGTATAAGCATCCCATGCTTTCAACCATATGGCTCTCCTGCTTGCCACATTTAACACCAGGGTCATATTGTTGATCTGACCAGATCCACTGAAGCTTCAGTACAAAAATCTGCTGCCAGTTGTATGTTTGCAACTGTATTTAAGAGATGAGATCAATGGACCCCCTCCTTAATATCCTCTTCTAGGTCATCTGCCCATTGCTTGAGGGCCCTTGAAATCAAGGTAAGAGCAGCAGCAGGGCGTAGACTTGCCCCAGATGCCACATAGGCTTTGAAGAGATTAATATCCACCTTTCTTTCCATAGGGTCACGCAAAGAACCTGAATTGTCCACAGGTAAAGTAATTTTCTTAGTCAAGCGCACCACAGCTGCGTCCACCTTAGGGGCCGCAATCGAGGAGGCCGAATCTGACTCCTTAAAAGGATGCAATCTGCCAAACCTTCCTTTAATATAAACTTTCTTTTATACTTTCAGCCATTCATCTTTAATAAGGTCTCTGATGGTATCATGAAGATTAAAGGAAAAGTCTTTCTTTTTCAGGCTAGCAAAATGCTTGCTACCAGCAAATTCCTGAACCGAGACCTTTTGTAAGCCTAAGGTTCTTCTAATAGCCTCAATAAGGGCCTCTGTTCTGCTGCCATCAAAGCTGCTAGAGGTCCATAAACCTTCATCCCCTGAGGGATCATCCTCTTCTCTGGAAGGGTTGCCCCTCAATTGACCTTCCTACTCTGAGATCCTAGGCTCCTCTGAGACAGCTGATCTTGTCCGCTTGCGGCTGTGGATAGCTTCTCTTACCCCTTCTGCTACAGCCTGACATATAAAGGATATAACTTCTGTTGATGGAGCCTGGTAGTTTGAGGGTCCTGCTGCAATGTTAATACACCCAAGGCAGAGCTTTTTCCCTTCGACCGCTGGTTCATCACATGCCGACTCCAATCCACAGGATAAGCCGGGGATTACTGGGAGACCTGAGGGAACTGAAAAGGCTAAAATCAAAACATGTTCTCTTTTTTTTTTAACCCATACCTGAGCATTGCTAACCTTGAACCTCTTGAATGTGACCTATTTTTTCTATGTGTGGGGGAAGCCATGAAAACCTGGGCAACTAACAATAAAAAACACAAACTAACTAAAAAGAAAAGCATAAATGCCTAAAAAATAAGAAAAGAAAACAAGGGAGAAAAAAAAACACATACCTGCTGCACTGAAAACAGACCAGGACAACAAACAACCAACACCCTGCTACATTCAAACTGATTAAAAAATGCACCAAAAGAGCCCTATATATGATATACAAGTCTGTTACCATGGCAACAAGAAAAACAGGAAGTACCTGATTTGCACGGTTAACCTGCTTCCCCCACCTTACATGTATGAAGGAACCATTCCCAAAGGGTTATGCAGGTACCTGAGGATTTATCCTGCCCATGGGTTCCATGCTGCTACCAGTGGATCGCTGCAGCTTCTTACCCCCGGTTGCTAAAGGGGGTCCTGCAGGGGGACACCCTTGGAGAAGCGCCGTGTACTGCAGCTTCTAGGGGGAGAGAGGCAGAACTCCCCCAGGCATGAGGCTAAACAGGCACTGGTAAGCAATAAAATAAAATATCCATAAAGGAAACGACGAAGTCCTAGGGAGTGTGGAAGGGAAAAAAACTGAAGAGTACAGGGTCTATAGGGTACTTATGGTATCTTTTGATTCAATTTCCTGTCCTGAGGCGGTGAGGGGAGGAGCTAACCCTGGCGTATTGCTGTTATGGCCATGGCCGGGAAAAGTATATACCTGAACTGCTCTTGTTTTGCAAAACCTTGTAAATTGTGTTAAAAATATTTTACTGAAATAGATGTAATTATGATGCATATTCCTATTTGATACATAAATGTCACCAGTTCAATAAAAATAATAAAATGAACAATATAATTTAATCCAAATATATCAAATATTTTATAAGATTTATTAGATGCAAATTGCAGAGGGGGATTCTATAATTTACAATACATGCGGCTGGTTGACTGAGAGAAGCACTCTCTTTAGCCTGATTGACTTCAGACCGTTAAAGGAATTGTCTCCAAGTGAGAAGTGGTAAGCATCTTTTCTTTCTTTGATGCAGCATCTCTTAACTGTCTTAATACAAATAACCCACTATCTGCCTGCCTGGTACCACTGCAGGGGCTCTGCTGTGAAGAGCCCTCTTCTTACCTGCAAGTGAGGTCGCTCGTGCCCTGATTTAAGTGCACTTACCTCCTAAAGACTTACAGAAGCACATTTCTCTAACTGGCTGTAAGCGCAGTACCTGCTCCAGCTACAGGACCTCCTGAATTGTGAAAGGGGGGCAAGGAGGAAGGGCAATAAAGGAAAAATTGAGGGGACTTATAATCTTCTCTATCTTACCTATATCCCCTGCCCTCTCCTAGAGGTAACTCTCTAACAAGCCATATTAACTACAGCCTGAATATTTCTGTAAGAAGCCTCAAGGATAGTGGGGGGGAGACAATACTTTAAATTCAGACTGGTGTAATAGCTGAGGATTATAAAGGAGCCCTGTCTTCAAGGGCATTGAGGTCCCATATCTTTATACCTCTAATAAAAGGGAAAAAGTCCTTAAAGTATTGATTTTATAGTTGCCTGCATTGGCTGAGGATGAATAATTTCCAATAACTTTATCTTTTTGTACAAGCAAGGACGCCTTGTTGCTTTTATAGGTTTAAGTTGTTACCACTTTTTTTCTTATTTTATTTTTTTATCTATATTGGTATTGCTGTATTTGGTATTTAAGATGATTCTTATTGAAAATGTGGAGTCTTCTGTGTATAATTTGACTTAGCTTTCTCTGAAATTAACCAGCTACTTTAAAATTCTTTGAAGATATTGTATAGTTAAGAAGCTGATAAACCCTGTATTAGTTAAGCTTAATTCTACTCTTCTTGTAAAATTATATTAATATCTTAAAAGGGAAGCCAATTCCTCATTAAGGCTAAGGCCTCTCATTCTTATCTAGTCAAATACTTTTATTTCAGAAGATAATTAGGCTTTATGGTACATCTGTGTGTGTCTGAATTTTCCTGTATAGCAATCCTTACATCAGAACAAAAATGTATATGCTACTTATTTTTTCTTTAGGCTTCTTTAGGCTATATTGCTGTTGTTGTTGTTGTTCCTGACCCTGCTGGATCTCGGCATCTTAATAAGGGGCACTAAAATTACAAAAGTGCATGAGATATCTCCGCTGTTTTTACTATAACTAGACTAGATTAATTAGTATCCCTAGTAACTGCGCCTCTCCATCCTTAAATCTTGTAATCGAGGCTCCTTCTGGAATAAACAAAATCTACTGCCTAATTCATATTTGTTTATCTAATTTACGTAGACATTAAATTCAATCTTTGGGTCTCCATAACTCTCTTGGACTCTGAGCCCTTGGCTGGTCTTAGTGCACATTTTGAGCACAACTTTTTTTTTTGAGCACTCTTCACTTCCCTATCCCAACACTCATCACTCTCCCCCTAATTATCTTTTTTTTTTTTTTTTTTATCGCTTTCACTCCTTCGCTTGTTCACTCAATCACTCTCGGCACTCATTTAAATTCTTTTTTTCGTGTGTTTCTTCTCCCTACTCCTCTGCGATCTATTCATATGGACAAATTCCTAAATTCACCAATACACCACAAGACTCACTCTCCAGCCATGGCCTCTAGGCCTAGAGACCGAAAGAACAAAACTTCATCTGAGACCCTGGTTGACTCACACCCTGAGCTAGTAATTAGTACAAGAAGTAATAATAACACGACTAATTCACAAATGTTAGTCAATAGCATCTTAGAAGCCTTAAATCCTAAATTTGAGTCACTGAAGGTAGAGATTAAGCAGGATCTGCTTAGCCTTTCCAATGAGATCAAGCAGTTTTCTACAAGAATTCAGGAAGTGAAACAAAGGGTATCTGACTTAGAAGACCTGGTAGACACCCAGAATACTAGGATACAGACAAACTCCCTCTACTCGACAAAGCTCCAGAATAAGATTGAAGACTTAGAAAATCGTTCAAGGAGAAACAACTTAAGAATTATTGGGGTCCCAGAGTCAAAACAATACACAGATTTAATAAAATTTACTGCTGAGGGCCTCCCACAACTACTTAACCTCCCTCAGGAACTTTTACCCCTCTCAGTGGAGAGAGCTCACAGACTGGGGAGACCTTCTTCATCAGATAGTATTAATTCGAGACCAAGACCCATAATAGTGAAATACTCAAAGTTCCAGGACAAAGTTAAGATTATGCAGCTATTTCACAAGAATGCACCTATTTTTTTAAATGGATCTAAAGTCCTGCTATTTCAAGATTTCGCTTACGAAACATCCCTGAGGAGGAAGGATCTCTCCCCAGTCTGCAGCAGATTGATTAAAGAAGGCCTATCGGCCACAGTTATCTACCCTGCTAAACTTAAGGTAGAACTGAATGGCCAAGTATACTTTTTTGACTCCTCTTCTGAGGCTGAAAAATTCTATAAGGAAAAATGCATTAAAAAGTAGGTTTTGAGTCATAAATCTGCAGGTAGTACCCAATCCCATAATCAGTTCTTAAGACTCTGTTAAGAATTTTGCCCTTTTTGTATTTCTTTTTCTTTCTTCCTTTCCCTTATTTAGTACGGAATTAGATCAGGCCCTGGGATTGTGGTTTTTTTTTCTTTTTTTTATATATATATTTTTACTTTAAAGGCATATGGCTATGCCTAAAAATATAACTTCTTGGAACATTGGAGGCATATCATCTCCAATAAAATGTAAAGTGATTATTACACATCTAAAGAAGCTAAATGCAGATATCTCCTTTCTTCAAGAAACTCACCTTAATGCTAAAGAATCCCTGAAATTAAAATTTTCCTGGGTTGGGGAGGTTTTTTTTTATACCCAGTATAGGTAGAAAAAGAGGGGTGGCCATTTTATTAGGTAAAAATTTAACCTATGAAGTTATTTTGGTACTTCACGACCCGGAAAGTAGGTTCTTGTTATTAAAAATCAAAATGGCAAATTCTATTTTTACATTATGCAACATCTATGCTCCCAACACCACTGAAATACACTTTTGGGAGACCCTACAATCTCAAATTTTACAACTGGGAGGAGATATAATTATAGCAGGTGATTTTAATATGGCTCCCCAGGTTCCACTTGACAGACTCAGGCACGCTCGGGACTCCGTTATCTCCAAAAGAGACAAGTCAGAAGCTAAGATGTTTAAAATACTACTTAGAAATTTGGCTCTCAAGGATATTTGGAGAATACAACATCCAACTCAAAGAGATTTTACCTGTAGAGCTAGAAACACTAATTATTTATCTAGAATCTATTTATTTCTAGTTAATGATAATTTGTTTAAGAATTATGCAAATTACCATTTCAGATCATGCTCCAATTATTTTAGACATTCCTCTATTTAAAAAATCACATAGTCCACGCCGCTTCTTTTTCCCAAAATTCCTATTCAAAAATTCAAAGTTCAAAAATTGGCTAAACTCTAAAATGCCCGAATTTATTTCTATGAATTTAGGCACAGTAGAGAACCCAAATTTATTTTGGGAGGCTGGGAAGGCAGTCCTAAGGGGAGACATCATTACCTATATGACCTCATTTAAGAAAAAGGCTACTGCCAGAGAAATTGAAGTTCTGAAAGCCCTTACTAACGCTTATAATAGATACCTTAGTCAACCTACATTAGCGAATTGGAAAAGATATATCTCATCCATGAGAGAGAGAGACACTTATCTATTACACTCAGCCGTTCAGCCGGACTTAAGAACTAAAGCTAAATTTTACCATCATGGTTACAAGGCAGGCAAATTGTTAGGCAGTTTATTTAAAAACATTCGGGGGAATTCGGCAATTGATTCAATTCAGGAACATGATATTTTGCTTCAAACCCCGAAAGAAATTATCAAGGTTTTTTTCAATTATTATAAGGATATATACTCCTACAGAAGTTCTGACATGAATGCTTTACTACAATTCTGGGAAGACCTTAGTTACCCATCTCTGAATGATGCCGCACTGACTAATTAATGCCCCTATTACGGATCAGGAGATTCTTCTAACTATCAAAAATTTGCGTCTGGACAAAGCGCCTGGTCCAGATGCATTACCAAATGAATTTTATAAAATTTCGGCTCCGGTCATTACTCCTCATCTAAAAACTCTTTTTAATTATTTTTACACTGATAATAATCCTGTTCCCCTAGCTTTTGCGGCCTCCACTACTACGTTAATCTTAAAACAAGGAAAAGACCCTTTGAAAAGGAGTCCTATCGTCCTATTGCACTACTTAATTCCGATTATAAAATACTCACATCTATTATATCTAAACGAATGCAACAGGAACTAGGGACCCTTATTCATCAGATCAGGCGGGCTTCTTATTCAAACACAATTCAGCATCAAAAATTAGAGAGCTATTCTTGGTTCTTGATTACTTCCATAATCTACGTAAAGATAGTGCACATGATCAAGCAGACTCTGCAGTCATTGCGATCGATGCTAAAAAAGCATTTGACTCAGTGCACTATCAACATCTCGTAGCAACACTTACTTGTTTCGGATTCAAAGACAATTTTTTGTTCTTTGTTAACAGCCTTTGCGAAAACTCCTCAACAAAACTTAATGTTAACCAACTGGAATCTAAGCTAATTAGTCTTCAAAGAGGCACCCGTCAGGGATGCCCACTCTCACCTCTTCTTTCTGATCTTGCTATTGAGCCCTTAGCTCTTAGGATCAGACAGCAGATCCAGGGAATCCAGATTGGTGCGATAGAACAAAAAATTGCTTTATATGCCGATGATGTCCTGGTATATATCTCTAACACTAGAACCAATATTCCAAAGCTATTATCACTCATAGAAGCCTTTGGAACCTTCTTAGGTTACAAAATTAACAACTCTAAAACTGAGCTTCTATGGCTAAATAAGAATAACTCCTCCTTAACTGAAATGCTGTTCAAAAATGTTGTCTCTTCATTCAGATATCTTGGAATTAACATATCAGTAAATCCCAAGGACTGGTACAGTCTTAACATCTCACATGAGGAGTTGGCAAAACCTTCCACTAACACTGTCAGGACGCATAGCGCTGTTTAAAATGGTCTTACTTCCAAAAATTCTCTATGCTTTACAAAATGTACCAGTTATTCTTAAAATCAAGGACTGGAAAACCTTGAACACTGCACTTCGATACTTTATATGGAGATGTAAAAGACCATGAATCTCCATCAACGAACTCCTAGAAGATTCGGTGGACTGGCTCTCCCGGACCTTAACTGCTATTGCTTGGTCTTTCTATCATGCATTGTGATAGATTGAATACTAAACAAGGACTACTTTACGAATAATAATCTAGAAGCAAATATACTTTATCCTTTTCATTCTATAGCTCTTATACATTGCCCTGTGAACCTAATCCCGAAGCAAGTAAAAATGTACAGTTCTATATACAATATAATTCGGGCTTGGAAAAAGCTGAGTCAAAAACTTGATATTAATACACTTATCCCAAAATGTCAAGGCCTGCGGGGCAACCCAGAATTCCAAGACGGCATTTACTCCCAAATTTTCCAAAAATGGCACAAAACAGGTTTAACATTCTCAAGATTCTCAATCTATAAAAACCTTTGATATCTTAAGACAAGAATTTAATCTTGATAACAGGGATTTTTTTGCATACCTCCAAGCTAGACATTATATTCTTACACTTCTTAAGAAATATGGATGGACCTGGTCGTGGGGGAAACTGGATAGCTGGCTCATTCTAGCTCAGAATGACTTATTCTCCATCTCAACCTGGTTTGACATCATGGTTAGTCAGTCTGGTGAAACTAACCTACTTAGCATTGCACAAAAATTTAATCTTATGTCTCCTGAGGTAAATATCAGCATAGAGAGGGTAAGCCATTCTATAACTTTATTTGAGAAATCTACTTTATCCATGAGTTGGAGGGAATCTCATATTAAGCTGCTCTATAGAACTTTTACACCCCCTTAAAGGGATTTAACTGGCACAACTCAAAATTTAATAAATGTCCTAAATGTGCTCTTCCGGCAGCAGATTCATATGCTTTGGTCCTGTCCTATTGTGTAGTTTGATGATAGGCTATTGAGATATAGGAATTAGAAACTGTGAGGTTTACTTTGGAAAGGATCTGTGATGTAACAGTCATAATTGTATATTCTGTTTCTATTATGGATAGTTGGACTGTGTTTTCTCCTTTTTAATATCGTCCTATGTCTCGTGAAGCATGTTATTTCTTGAACCTCAATAAAAATAATTTAAAAAAAAATAAAAATAAAACACAACATGATATTATAATCTTCTTTATTGGTACATTATTTTATCCTACTTTGTATCTGTATACAATTTTAAAGAGACACTATCAAGGAAGAAGCCATTTTAAAATCTAGGATACACTGCAGGTATCTGAAGGAGAGTTACTACACATGTGCAAACAGGTCAGCACTGGAATGTAGTCAAATATAGATTTCAACATGACAGCACCCATAACTGGAAAGAAGTAGGCAATATCTTCAATAATATGCTTATAAAATGTATATAGTGTTTACTTCCAATTTACTTCTCCTATCTAATTTGCCTCTCTTGGTATCTTTTGTTGAAAATCATACCTAAGTTGACAAAAGAGCAACAAAGCTTTACTAGGAGATAGCTGCAGATATATGTCTCTTGTGATTGTCTCATCCAATGTGTCCAGCTAGCTCCCAGTAGTTCATTGTTTCTCCTTCAACAAAGAATACCAAGAGAATGAAGAATATTTTATAATGAAAGTAAAGAAGGAAGTTGTTTAAAACTGTAGCTCTATCTGACTCATAAAATAAAAAAGTTGGGTATTATTTCCCCTTAAAAAAAAATAAACCCACCTATCAAAAGTACCTACTACTCTAGAATCTTTTTAAATAGGTTCTGAAACGAAAATAAATAGTGTTTACCCAAACACAAAAAGCAGATAGTGATTTAATAGGAGTGGGCTTTCAGTAGTAAGAGGTGGGATTTAGCCTTGGCACTCCAGGCTAATATTTGCAGGTTATGCGTGTGGGGCCCATATGGAGCAGCAAGACTGTCTGGTTCACAGTACTATTCTAGACAGCCTTTTAAGAAATTGTGAAAAGGGCAGTCATGGAAAAATTGGTACCTCTGCCTTTATGACATATTACTCCTATGTTATTCATTCTACTGAAAAAAATAAACAGTAAAGGGATCAACACATCATTTTTATAGAACATCTATTAGTTCATAAGGATTACATTAAACGTGTTTAGTTGTTTATTTACACTTTGACAAACCCATTAACAATATTTTTAAATTCTGAAGTATATTCAGTAGACAGGATTTATTAAAGCTGTTTTTGAAAACGAGCTTTCTTTGCTAAATTCATAAAGAAAAAAACAATGTTGATGGTTAAGAAGGTAAAATTGTGATTTGCAATTTATTAGGAAATTAAAACTTCATTCATTTTTTAAGTACATTTTATTAAGTATTTTTTTTTAATAGCCTGCAGATGATGCAGATGATTATGAAAAACCTGATTACAACAGCATTTATCTTTTAAATAAATGGTGGTTGATTCATGGAATAAACCTCCATTAGGGGTGGTACCGGCAAACATAATTATGCTTCTTCCATGATCTCCAGAGAAGCCAAAAAGTGAATTCTGTAACCAAGATTTTCTTTCTAAGTGCTGCAAATTGCTTAAACCAGCTATTGATTTGCAACATTTTGGGGGGGAAACCCTAGGTTACAGAATTTGTTTATTTGTCTCTCTAGGGTGTGTGGAACAAGCTTAATTTTTACACCAAATCAACTGGTGTTTACTGTCCCTTTAAACTTACAGAAAAATATATGGGCAGATGCAATGGACCTTTTTGTTCTCAATTTTCCTTTGTTTCTTTATACAAATAAAATTCTAGTTTAGATACTAATAAATGTTTGAGGTCAAAGCAGAATTATGTAAGTAAAAATGTATATGTAAATAGATGGGGTGGTCAATTAAATAAGAAGGGAAAGCATATATTTAGGGGTCGATTTATTAAAGGCTTTGCCTGCCTTTGCATCCCTAGGACTGCAGGTTCTCACAAGAGAACCTGCAGTCCGTATTTCCCTAACTCTTCGCCATCTTTTAGGTGGCAAATTTTAATTTCCTTGACAGTTCCTGCTCGTGCATGATTGGCTGTGTGCAGGCAGGGGGCGGTGTTGCACAAGAGCGCAAAATAGTGTTCTTGTGCAATTCTAAATTCCAGCAGCGGATTTTAGCCCACCAGAGGCAAGATGCGGTGGACAGGGGTGCATATGTACACACCTGTCCCCGTAGCTTGATAAATAAATCCCTTATACTTTTGATATTCTGAAGAGGTCCTTAAAAGATGCGTTTTACTTAAATATGTTTCTCTTACTCCCGAACGTCAAAAATTATGAATCTCTCAAACCATGGCCAAATCAAGTGATCAATCATAGACACAGAATCTCCTCCAAAGAAACAGGTGTTCAGTTTTCCAAGAAGCTGGGAATTAAGAACATACAAATGATAAAAGCCTGTAAACCAGTTGCAATACTTAACATATTATGCATGATATTGAATCTTGTATCTTTATTTTGAGGCAGACTCAGCTTGGGAATAGAACTTGATATTCTAACAGGGGCATAACTAGCACTCACTCAGACCCAGGGCAAAAGATATTAAGGTCCCCTATTTGAATAACTCCCTTTCTTGCTGTTTCCAAGCCACATAATTGTAAGAGGAACTACTCATTTAATAAGATCTATAAAAAAAGTCAGTTAAACAGACAGGCGGAACCCCAACTCTGATGAGATGTATAACATACAATCAGATTAATTAAAGGATAGACTGCTGAGAAGAGAATACTCATTAAATCTATTAAATAAGGCTAGAGAAGACATTATAACATTATAATGGGTCTAAAACAATCACTAGAATTTCATTTTCAGAAGAAACAGTTATTTTCAGTAGACCATACTCACTGCAATTTAACAGAATAGTGTCAAGGATACCGGGCTGCAAGGGTTAAACCACTAGTCCATACAACCACACCCCTGTTGTTTCTCAGTGGTTTTGGGCTCTTTGGAGCAACCACAATCTTTGGAAGCTTTTTGTTTGCTTTTTGTTGGCTTGTTTTTGTGTTAAGAAAAGAGCTGGTCTATGACCGGGAAAACCCTCCTAGGCTGGCCAGGCTCCTGGAACTCCCAATTGGCCACAGGACAGCAGAACACCTGCTAAATTTACCCCTGGTCGCTCCAGCAACCCTTTGCCCCAGAGCTCAGCTCTTTTGGGGATTGGTAGTCCCTAGGGAGGACAAGAGCTGGGGGAATTATCGGAGGGGAGCTCCTTTGGGAACCAGGGGTTTTGGACACCCCTACCCCATAACTTCAACGGACTGTAACTCCGGTCCCCAGTAATGAATCATGCTGATTTTTTAACTATGGCATCTGGGGAACGAGAGCTTTAAAATTACACCCTGAAAGTGCTGCCGCTCCACTGGGATCACCCCAAAACCGCCACCCCTGTGTCCTGGGACTGTGGCTGCTATGGAGGTGCCGGTCCGTCTGGAGGGGCAGGAATGGTGGGAAAACTGTGGGATTGTCCAGGGTCTTATCAAGATGAGCTGTGTGCATAAAAGGAGTGTGTGTTTTCAATAAAATCAGTTCTTGTTTCACCTGAATGCTAGTCTGTCTAGTTATTTGGGTGGGCTCCAGCTAAAATCACTTTCCTGGGCTACATAGCAGCCTGTCCCAGGTAGGGGTAGCTGGAGTCTGCCACATGATGGGACCCTGAATACTGGTGCTGTCGGGCATAAGGGGTGGCTACAGGCTATGGTCACTAGCCAGCTACATAGCTGCAGTTGGCAGGGAGGAAGCAGGACCCGTTTGGTGGAGCTACCCAGTCGGGGTAGCCAGGGTATCCATCACATTGACTGGCAGTGGTTGGGATCTGCTTCTTTTACACGGTTCCTGCTGGCAGAGGGGAAGCGCCACAGAAGCCGGTAAATATGGAGGCAGTTCCTAAGGAGAGTACAAAAGATGCTGACCGGAATGAATGATCCTTGTTCGGAACAGGAATTTCTGGGATGGAGGAACCTTGCCCTCTGAGACCTCTGGGGGGAGGCTCTTCAACATGAGTGGGATGATGGAAAGGTCCTCCCCACGAATGACCAGAGGTTCTGGGTTCGGTGGAACTTGAGAGTGCCTTTTCTGGGAAAACAGCCAAAGAAGGAATGGCTATCTGTTCTACACAGACTGGTCCAGCAAGAGATGTGGGTGGAGGACGGCTATCGGGCCCTCCAATGGCTCGCTATGCAAGCACAGCCATGGCTGGAGGATGACTCCCCCACAGAGGGCTTTGGCGGCCCTGGATTGCTGTTTGCAAAAAGGACAGAGGACCCACAGTTTAGGAGCGAGACGGACCAGGGTCTGGAGGATATCTCTGGGCTCCAAGAGGAACTGCTGGATCTCTTAGAGGAAACCTGACTGCTAGATGATCTGGATTTTATAATTGACCAGGAAGAGGCACTGGTCAAAGAATACTGCTGCTAGATCACAAAAACAACAAAACAAAAACAAAAAAAGCCGGTGCACTCATGGGATAAAAAGTAAGTTGCTTTATTATTAAAAATACAAGTAAGATGCCAAAAGCGGACAAGGGTCCAGGACAATGGTTATCCTAGATCATGTTGAGCAGCATGCCAAGGGTATGCAGATCTGGGGTGCAGCCCTCCTGGATTCATGGAGCTCGACCATGGAGGAGGGGCAACCAAGAAAAGGGAACCAGGGCTGATGGACCCTGATCAGCAGTTTGGCTTCAAGCTTATGGTCTTGAACCAGGGAGCCACCCTAGCAGAAGCAATGGCAACAGGGCAGAGAGCCGCTGGCCTCTGTCCAGCCCCTGCAGCAGCTCTGGTAAACAAGGTAGAGGAGGTAGTTGTCCACCCTCCCTTTACACAAAACCCCTTGCTGGGAGAAACGGATGCCGATAACTCTCCCCAGTGCAGAGCCATCCCCAGGGAGCGGAGGTAGTTGTCCTCCCTCCCCTTACACAGAACCCCTTCCTGGGAGAGGAGACAGTCGGTCTCTCTCCCCAGCAGCAGATCCAGGAGCCAGGAGAGGAGACAGTCAGTCTCTCTCCCCAGCGGCAAAACCATCCCCTGGGAGCAGAGGTAGTCGTCCTCCCTCTCCTTATACAGAACCCCTTCCTGGGAGAGTAGACAGTCGGTCTCTCTCCCCAGTGGCAGAGCCAGGAGCTGGGAGAGGAGACAGTCGATCTCTCTCCCCGGCGGCAGAGCCATCCCCTGGGAGCAGAGGTAGTTGTCCTCCCTCCCCTTACACAGAACCCCTTGCAGGGAGAAATGGATGCTGATAACTCTCCCCAGCAGCAGAGCCCGGTACAGGGAGAGGAGACAGTCGGACTCTCTCTCACCAGTGGCAAAACCATCCCCTGGGAGTGGATTTAGTCATCCTTCCTCCCCTTACACAGAACCCCTTGCAGGGAGAGACGGATGTCGACAACTCTCCCCAGCGGCAGAACCCCTTCCTGGGGGATTAGACAGTTGGTCTACCTCCCCAGCAGCAGAGCAGTTTCCCATGGAGTGGAGGTTGCAGACCTCCCTCCCCAGTGGTAGATCTTCTCAGGAGAAGAGACAGACGGTCTCTCCCCTCAGTAGCTTGGCAGGGTCTCTACCCTTTTCTCATCCCGGAGTATTTCTCACAGGGGGTACCCGCTCATACAGTTGGTGCCACATGTTTGGGCACCCGAGTTTTGCCTGCCCCACCAAGGAGCAACTTCCACCTACAGCCGGGAAACCGGCAATGGCTTTGTTGGATACCTGCCCCTGCATTTGGTGCCACCAGTTTGGGCACCTGAGTCTTGCCTGCCCCACCAAGGAGCAACCTCAACCTACAGTCTGGGGTGGGGATACAGCCAGGAAACCGGAACTGGCTTTGTTTGTGGGTGGGTCAGCCGGTACTAAACAGACTGTCACAGTGACAGGCAGTGTGGGCATGGAACTTAAGGACACTGGAACTTGTGGGACAGTAATTGTTTAGGAGCCGGCGTTAGCAAACTTGTTTGGAACATTGTAGTATGTGACTATCCCTGCACCCAGGGTGCAGGGTATAAATGCCAGCAGGAACCCCCCAGGATGCCCCAAGCTCTGGAGAGATGGGATAACCTCTCCCAGCAACCAAGAAGTGGAGGGCCACCATTGGACATCCCCAGGCTGACCCGTTAAGGGTCTATCCGGGTCTGCCAAACTGGAGGAGGGGAGATGTCATGGATACTGGGCTGCAAGGGTTAAACCCCTACCCCCTACAACCTCACCCCTGTTGTTTCTCAGTGGTTTTGGGCCCCTCAGAGCAACCACAATCTTTGGAAGCTTTTTGTTTGCTTGTTTTTGTGTTAAGAGAAGAGCTGGTCTATGACTGGGAAAACCCTCCTAGGCTGGCCGGGCTCCTGGAACTCCCCGTCAGTCACAGGACAGCAGGACACCCGCTAAATTTACCCCTGGTCACTCCAACAGCCCTTTGCCCAAGAGCTCCGCTCTTTTGAGGATTGGTAGTCCCTAGGGAGGACAAGAGCTGGGGGAATTATCTGAGGGAAGCTCCTTTTGGAACCGGGGGTTTTGGACACCCCTAACCCCATAACTTCAACGGACTGTAACTCCGGTCCACAGTAACGAATCATGCTCATTTTTGGACTGTAGCATCTGGGGACCGAGAGCTTTAAAATGAATGAGTACCGCCACTCTACCGGGATCACCCGAAACCGACACCCCTGTGTCCTGGGACTGTGGCTGCTATGGAGGTGCCGGTCCGTCTGGAGGGGCGGGAATGGTGGGAAAACTGTGGGATTGTCTAGGGTCTTATCAAGATGAGCTGTGTGTATAAAAGGAGTGTGTGTTTTCAATAAAATCAGTTCTTGTTTCACCTGAATGCTAGTCTGTCTAGTTATTTGGGTGGGCTCCAGCTAAAATCACTTTCCTGGGCTACATAGCAGCCTGTCCCAGGCAGAGGAAGAACCCTCAGGCAGAACTACCCAGTCGAGGTAGCTGGAGTCTGTCACAGGGTGGGACCCTGAATACTGGTGCTGTCGGGCATCTGGGCTGGCTACAGGCTGTGGTCACTAGCCAGCTACATAGTTGCAGTCAGCAGGGAGGAAGCAGGACCCAATTGGCAGAGCTACCCAGTCGGGGTAGCCGGGGTATTCGTCACAAATAGTATCAATTTAAAAAAATAAATAAATAATTTGAATGATAATTATACAATGTTGGCTCCATTTGTCAAAAAGTGTAAATTTGTACTGAGATGACCAATTACTTTAGGTTTAAAACTTTCTTCAAGTATGGTTATGAAAACCAAATGAAAGCTTATTACATGGCTTATGTCTAAGGGAAATTTTAAATGTAATCATTTTAGCTGTAAAGCATGTAAGTTTGTGGCAAAAGATGAGATTTACATCCATAGCTACACGTGAAACATTTACCATTCATTTTTATACAACATATAGGACCAGATGGGTAGTGTATTTAATTAACTGTAGCTTATATCATCAGCAGTATGTGGGACAAACATCCAGAGAATTACATAACTGAGTGCATGAAAATTTGAAAGATGTTGAAAATTACAACAAAGATAGCTGTAGCTAAACATTTTAATAATTTACATTTTCAAATGTCCCAGAATTTAAAGTAAAAATCATTGAAATTGTCAGAAGAAATCCAAAAGAGGAGACAGACATACATGTTTAACCAAAAGAAAACTTATTGGGATATACAGACATGAATCTTGAGTGGGGCATTTCATATTCCACGGGGTAAAACCTAATTAAATTTAATATCATCCAATTAAATAAAACAAAATCACATAAATTAAAAACAATATAAAGTAAAATTGTATTAGGTCTGAGTTTGCAAGGATCTTACGAACTAACAGTAGTATCATGGATTTTTTTGTCACATTTGATATGTAAAAATTGCATATGTTATTTCAGCAGTTTTTTTTTTAAATTTGTTATGCTTGTCTATTATTTGCTAATACCACCTTAAGAAATCAAAGGGTGGTTTTCATCAGAGACAAGCCAAAGTTTCTGATTGGTTGTTTTTAGTTTAAATAAGGAACAACAGTGACATGATATTACCTATGATTAATCGCTAGAGCAGCGCAAAACACGGCAGGGAGCCACTCCATGATTCCCTTCATGTTTGGCTTTTTTAATCTATTTTTCCAATAAATATAACTTTTTATTTTCTAACCCCTAGAGTGCAAGGACTCATGTTTCTTTTCAGAGCTACTTTAATGTGACTGAGTCATATTGTTACCTTGGTTAGTCTGCACCAGAGATAAATATTTGTTAATCATTTCTGTACAAATATGGTGACAGGTTTTTCTGTACAACAATGTGGAGGCCATCTTGAAAACCTTGTCACTATTTTTGTAAAGGCAAATCCATACACTTTTTGTATACTGTGAGACATGTTTTGCCGGGAGATGGTTACACAGATGGTCCAGACAAGATGCAGGTGAAGTCCAGGCCCCACCAGGCCTTCTGCAACACCTCTAATGAATGAGCCAGATGAGCCCCCGTAGATGTGAGGGGCCAGTCTTAGTTGAGACCTCAGATACCCCTGTTTTACAAACCTTCCAGTAGAAAGCTTCCAGTTCAACGCACCCTAAACTTATCTGTGTTTTTCACTTTTTAAAATATTTTCACTATTTAAGTGGAGAAGGGAACAGATTATGGTCTCCATTTATTAAGCAGCGGATGCTGCTTTGGAGTCCCATTGTTTCAGGCTCACCTGAAACGGAAGTTAAGAAGCAGCGGTCATAAGACAGGTGCTCCTTAACCTGTCAACCACCTTTTAGGTGGCGGATTGAGATCACCCAGCTCCAATATGATCAGGATGATTGACAGCCCCTGCTAGCGGTCGATTGGCCATTAGTGAGCAGGGGGCAGCATTGCACAAGCTTTTCACGACAAATGCTTGTGCAATGATAAATGCCGACAACGTATTCTGTCTGCATTTAGTGATATAGAGTGGGCATGATTTGCTATAGCGAATCATGTCCGCTCTACACCTAAAGGGACAGTCAAATCAAAAAATGTTATTGTTTTCAAAGATTCCTTTATTACCCATTCACCAGTTTTGCACAGAAAACATGATTATATTAATACACTTTTTACCTCTGTGAATACCTTATATCTGAGCATCTTCTGACAGCCCCCTGATCATATGACTTTTTATTTATTATCTAGAGACTTTCATTGAAGCCAATTAGTGCTGAAGCTAATTAGTACTCCCCTGTTGTGAAAAGCTAATAAAAAAGCATGTGATCATAGGGCTGTCTATTTTGACTTAGAAACAGACAGAAATTTAGAGGTTAAAAGGTTATAAAGTATATTAATATAACCATGTTCGTTGTGCACAGCTGTTGAATGGGTAGTAAAGTTGTTATCTATCTTTTTAAACAATAAAACTTTTTTGTTGGCTGTCCCATTAATAAATCTACCCCTAAAAGTCAAATCACATTTTAAAACTATTTTTTCTTCTAGTACACAGAACTGAATTTCTAGATCTGCTTGATCCCAGATAACCATAAAAAAGAGACACAGTGAGAATGGGTACATTCTGATACATGTTTAGCTCAGATTTCTCTGGGCAATGTCTTCATATAGAGGTCTATTTATCAAGCCGTCAACCGCAAATATGCTGGAATTCCGCAGCGTAATTGTGGCGAGCTTGATTCGCCTCATTTATCAAAGCCTACAGACCGGCAAAAGTTGAAATCTGTGACGTAACATACAATCCGCCGGTCTTAGTCTGACAAAGATCGATGCTTACGTCATTACAGATGTTCCGAATGCAAATTTGGCACTATCTGATTACTTTTGCTAGTTATCAAATATCTACCAGGTACACTCGCCACTATTCCAGCCCAGCGTACCTGCTTTTCAATCCGCCGCTCTGGAGGCGGCGGATGCCATAGGAATCAATGGGAATCTGAAAGTTGCGAAAGCTTATGTTCACTGCTACCCGATATCTCGTTGATTCCTATGGGAGAATAAAAGTTATGTTTACACCTAACACCCTAACATAAGCCCTGAGTCTAAACACTCCTATTCCGCCGCTCCCTACATCGCCGCCACCTACATTATACTTATAAACCCCTAATCTGCCGCCCGACACCGCCGACACCTACATAAAAGTATTAACCCCTATCCCGCCGCTCCCAGACATCGCCGCCACCTAAATAATGTATTAACCCCTACCCCGCTGCTCCTGGAGCCCACCGCAACTAAATAAAGTTATTAATCTCTAAACCCCTGGCCTCCCACATTACTACCACTTACTAAACCTATTAACCCCTAAACCTCCAGCCCCCCACATCGCCATAAACTAAATTAACCTATTAACCCCTAAACCTAACAACCCCTTAACTTTACATTAAATATTAACTCATCCCTATCTTACAATAAATTTAAACTTACCTTTAGAATTAAATTAAACTATTAATTAACCTACCCTATTTATTATACTAAGATTACATTAAACTATATTAAACTATTAATTAATCTACCCTATTATACTAAGATTACATTAAACTATATTAAACTATTAATTAATCTACCCTATTAGACTAAAATTACAATAAACTATATTAAACTAATAATTAACCTACACTAACTGTTATACTAAAATTAAATTAAACTACAAATTAAATGTACTATATTACTTATTTAAACACCTAACCCTACTCAAGTTATTTAAATCTACTATTAAAAATTACAAAATTACAAAAAACTAACAACTAAGTTACACAAAATAACAAACACTAAGTTAAAAAATAAATAAACACTAAGTTACACAAAATAAAACATAAATGATCAAATATTTAAACTAATTACACCTAATCTAAGAGCCCTATGAAAATAAAAAAGCCCCCCCCCCCCAAAATAAAAAAAACCTAGCCTTCAATAAACTACCAATGGCCCTTAAAAGGGCCTTTTGTGGGGCATTGCCCCAAAGAAATCAGCTCTTTTACCTGTAAATAAAAATACAAACAACCCCCCAACAGTAAAACCCACCACCCACACAACCAACCCCCCAAATAAAATTCTATCTAAAAAACCTAAGCTCCCCATTGCCCTGAAAATGGCATTTGGATGGGCATTGCCCTTAAAATGGCATTTAGCTCTTTTTCCTTGCCCAAAGTCCCTAATCTAAAATGAAAACCCACCCATTAAAACCTTAAAATAAAAATCTAACACTAACCCCCGAAGATCCACTTTTTTGAAGAACCGACATCCATCCTCAATGAATCGGCAGAAGTTCTCATCGAAGCCAGCAGAAGTCTTCATCCAAGTGGACCGACGTCTTCATCCAATCCGGCAGAAGCCATCATCCAGATGGCATTTTCTATCTTCATCCATCCGGTGCGGATCGGCTCCATCTTCAAGACATCCTGCACGGAGCATCCTCTTCAATCGACATCTTCAACAATGAAGGTCCCTTTAAATAGCATCATCCAAGATGACGTCCCTTAGATTCTGATTGGCTGATAGAATTCTATCAGCCAATCGGAATTAAGGTTGAAAAAATCCTATTTACTGTTGCAATCAGCCAATAGGATTGAGCTCGCATTCTATTGGCTGATTGGAATAGCCAATAGAATGCAAGTTCAATCCTATTGGCTGATTGGATCAGCCAATAGGATGAAAGCTCAATCCTATTGGCTGATTGCAACAGCCAATAGGATTTTTTCAACCTTAATTCCGATTGGCTGATAGAATTCTATCAGCCAATTGGAATCTAAGGGACATCATCTTGGATAAAGTCATTTAAAGGAACCTTTATTGTTGAAGAAGACGTTGATTGAAGAGGATGCTCTGCGCCGGGTGTCTTGAAGATAGAGCCGCTCCGGCCGGATGGATGAAGATAGAAGATGCCGTCTGGATGAAGACTTCTGCCTGATTGGATGAAGACTTCAGCCCTCTTGGATGAAGACTTCTGCCAGCTTCGATGAGGACTTCTGCTGCTTTGTTATGGATGGATGTCGAGTCTTCAAAAACTGTAAGTGGATCTTCGGGGGTTAGTGTTAGTTTTTTTTTAAGGGTTTATTGAGTGGGTTTTAATTTTAGTTTAGGGACTTTGGGCAAGGAAAAAGAGCTAAATGCCCTTTTAAGGGCAATGCCCTTTTCAGGGCAATGGGGAGCTTAGGTTTTTTAGATAGAATTTTATTTGGGGGAGTTGATTGCATGGGTGGTGGGTTTTACTGTTGGGGGGTTGTTTGTATTTTTATTTACAGGTAAAAGAGCTGATTTCTTTGGGGCAATGCCCTGCAAAAGGCCCTTTTAAGGGCCATTGGTAGTTTATTGTAGGCTAGGGGGGGGTATTTTGGGGGGACTTTTTTATTTTCATAGGGCTCTTAGATTAGGTGTAATTAGTTTCCATATTTGATAATTTATTTTTTATTTAGTGTAATTTAGCGTTTATTTTTTTTGTAACTTAGTGTTTGTTATTTTGTGCAACTTAGTTGTTAGTTTTTTGTAACTTTGTAATTTTTAATAGTAGATTTAAATAACTTGAGTAGGGTTAGGTGTTAAAATATGTAATATAGTTAATTTAATTTGTAGTTTAATGTAATTTTAGTATAACAGTTATGCTAGATTAATTAATAGTTTAATATAGTTTAATGTAATCTTAGTATAATAGTTAGGGTAGGTTAATTAATAGTTTAATTTAATTCTAAAAGTAAGTTTAAATTTATTATAAGATAGGGATAAGTTAATATTTAATGTAAAGTTAGTGGGTTGTTAGGTTTAGGGGTTAATAGGTTAATTTAGTTTATGGCGATGTGGGGGGGCTGGCAGTTTAGGTGTTCATAGGTTTAGTAAGTGGTAGTGATGTGGAAGGCCAGGGGATTAGGGGTTAATAACTTTATTTAGTTGCGGTGGGCTCCGGGAGCGGAGGGATAGGGGTTAATACATTTAGTCTTTGTGACCGCTGCTTCATAACTGCTGTTTCTGGCGAGCCTGATGACTCGCCAGAAACACGGGGCATCAAGCTCCATACGGAACTTGATACATATGCCCCTATATGTGTTTTTATAGAATATAAGCAAAATAAACAATTGAGAATTGTTAAAAAATAAAAAAAAACAAGAACAAAAAGCCACATGTGATGCTCGTATATACAAACCACATAATTATAAATATTATCAAAAATATAGTAACCTGCAATAGCACCTTTTCTGAACTTACAAAAAAACTAAGGCCTAGATTTAGAGTTCGGCGGTAGCCGTCAAAACCAGCGTTAGAGGCTCCTAACGCTGGTTTTGGCCGCCCGCTGGTATTTGGAGTCAGTGATTAAAGGGTCTAACGCTCACTTTGCAGCCGCGACTTTTCCATACCGCAGATCCCCCTACGCCATTTGCGTAGCCTATCTTTTCAATGGGATCTTTCTAACGCTGGTATTTAGAGTCGTTTCTGCAGTGAGCGTTAGAGCTCTAACGACAAGATTCCAGCCGCCTGAAAAAAGCAGGAGATAAGAGCTTTCTGGCTAACGCCGGTTTATAAAGCTCTTAACTACTGTACCCTAAAGTACACTAACACCCATAAACTACCTATGTACCCCTAAACCAAGCTCCCCCCACATCGCCGCCACTCGATTAAAAATTTTAACCCCTAATCTTCCGACCGCCACCTACGTTATACTTATGTACCCCTAATCTGCTGCCCCTAACCCCGCCGACCCCTATATTACATTTATTAACCCCTAATCTGCCCCCCACAACATCGCCGCCAGCTACTTACAATAATTAACCCCTAATCTTCCGACCGCAAAGCGCCGCCACCTACGTTATCCCTATGTACCCCTAATCTGCTGCCCCTAACACCGCCGACCCCTATATTATATTTATTAACCCCTAATCTGCCCCCCTCAACGTCGCCGACACCTACCTACACTTATTAACCCCTAATCTGCCGAGCGGACCTGAGCGCTACTATAATAAAGTTATTAACCCCGAATCCGCCTCACTAACCCTATCATAAATAGTATTAACCCCTAATCTGCCCTCCCTAACATCGCCGACACCTACCTTCAATTATTAACCCCTAATCTGACGACCGGAGCTCACCGCTATTCTAATAAATGTATTAACCCCTAAAGCTAAGTCTAACCCTAACACTAACACCCCCCTAACTTAAATATAATTTTAATCTAACGAAATAAATTAACTCTTATTAAATAAATTAATCCTATTTAAAGCTAAATACTTACCTGTAAAATAAACCCTAATATAGCTACAATATAAATTATAATTATATTATAGCTATTTTAGGATTTATATTTATTTTACAGGCAACTTGGTATTTATTTTAACTAGGTACAATAGCTATTAAATAGTTAAGAACTATTTAATAGTTACCTAGTTAAAATAATAACAAATTTACCTGTAAAATAAATCCTAACCTAAGATATAATTAAACCTAACACTACCCTATCAATAAAATAATTAAATAAACTACCTACAATTACCTACAATTAACCTAACACTACACTATCAATAAATTAAATAAACACAATTGCTACAAATAAATACAATTAAATAAACTAGCTAAAGTACAAAAAATAAAAAAGAACTAAGTTACAGAAAATAATAAAATATTTACAAACATAAGAATAATATTACAACAATTTTAAACTAATTACACCTACTCTAAGCCCCCTAATAAAATAACAAAGCCCCCCAAAATAATAAATTCCCTACCCTATTCTAAATTAAAAAAGTTACAAGCTCTTTTACCTTACCAGCCCTGAACAGGGCCCTTTGCGGGGCATGCCCCAAGAAGTTCAGCTCTTTTGCCTGTAAAAAAAAACATACAATACCCCCCCCCAACATTACAACCCACCACCCACATACCCCTAATCTAACCCAAACCCCCCTTAAATAAACCTAACACTAATCCCCTGAAGATCTTCCTACCTTGTCTTCACCATCCAGGTATCACCGATCCGTCCTGGCTCCAAGATCTTCATCCAACCCAAGCGGGGGTTGGCGATCCATAATACGGTGCTGAAGAGGTCCAGAAGAGGCTCCAAAGTCTTCATCCTATCCGGCAAGAAGAGGACATCCGGACCGGCAACCATCTTGATCCAAGCGGCATCTTCTATCTTCATCCGATGACGACCGGCTCCATCCTGAAGACCTCCACCGCGGACCCATCTTCTTCCGGCGACGTCCAACTGCAGAATGACGGTTCCTTTAAGGGACGTCATCCAAGATGGCGTCCCTCGAATTCCGATTGGCTGATAGGATTCTATCAGCCAATCGGAATTAAGGTAGGAATATTCTGATTGGCTGATGGAATCAGCCAATCAGAATCAAGTTCAATCCGATTGGCTGATCCAATCAGCCAATCAGATTGAGCTCGCATTCTATTGGCTGTTCCGATCAGCCAATAGAATGCGAGCTCAATCTGATTGGCTGATTGGATCAGCCAATCGGATTGAACTTGATTCTGATTGGCTGATTCCATCAGCCAATCAGAATATTCCTACCTTAATTCCGATTGGCTGATAGAATCCTATCAGCCAATCGGAATTCGAGGGACGCCATCTTGGATGACGTCCCTTAAAGGAACCGTCATTCTGCAGTTGGACGTCGCCGGAAGAAGATGGGTCCGCGGTGGAGGTCTTCAGGATGGAGCCGGTCGTCATCGGATGAAGATAGAAGATGCCGCTTGGATCAAGATGGTTGCCGGTCCGGATGTCCTCTTCTTGCCGGATAGGATGAAGACTTTGGAGCCTCTTCTGGACCTCTTCAGCACCGGATTATGGATCGCCAACCCCCGCTTGGGTTGGATGAAGATCTTGGAGCCAGGACGGATCGGTGATACCTGGATGGTGAAGACAAGGTAGGAAGATCTTCAGGGGATTAGTGTTAGGTTTATTTAAGGGGGGTTTGGGTTAGATTAGGGGTATGTGGGTGGTGGGTTGTAATGTTGGGGGGGGGGTATTGTATGTTTTTTTTTACAGGCAAAAGAGGTGAACTTCTTGGGGCATGCCCCGCAAAGGGCCCTGTTCAGGGCTGGTAAGGTAAAAGAGCTTGTAACTTTTTTAATTTAGAATAGGGTAGGGAATTTATTATTTTGGGGGGCTTTGTTATTTTATTAGGGGGCTTAGAGTAGGTGTAATTAGTTTAAAATTGTTGTAATATTATTCTTATGTTTGTAAATATTTTATTATTTTCTGTAACTTAGTTCTTTTTTATTTTTTGTACTTTAGCTAGTTTATTTAATTGTATTTATTTGTAGCAATTGTGTTTATTTAATTTATTGATAGTGTAGTGTTAGGTTAATTGTAGGTAATTGTAGGTAGTTTATTTAATTATTTTATTGATAGGGTAGTGTTAGGTTTAATTATATCTTAGGTTAGGATTTATTTTACAGGTAAATTTGTTATTATTTTAACTAGGTAACTATTAAATAGTTCTTAACTATTTAATAGCTATTGTACCTAGTTAAAATAAATACCAAGTTGCCTGTAAAATAAATATAAATCCTAAAATAGCTATAATATAATTATAATTTATATTGTAGCTATATTAGGGTTTATTTTACAGGTAAGTATTTAGCTTTAAATAGGATTAATTTATTTAATAAGAGTTAATTTATTTCGTTAGATTAAAATTATATTTAAGTTAGGGGGGTGTTAGTGTTAGGGTTAGACTTAGCTTTAGGGGTTAATACATTTATTAGAATAGCGGTGAGCTCCGGTCGTCAGATTAGGGGTTAATAATTAAAGGTAGGTGTCGGCGATGTTAGGGAGGGCAGATTAGGGGTTAATACTATTTATGATAGGGTTAGTGAGGCGGATTCGGGGTTAATAACTTTATTATAGTAGCGCTCAGGTCCGCTCGGCAGATTAGGGGTTAATAAGTGTAGGTAGGTGTCGGCGACGTTGTGGGGGGCAGATTAGGGGTTAATAAATATAACATAGGGGTCGGCGATGTTAGGGCAGCAGATTAGGGGTACATAGGGATAACGTAGGTTGCGGCGGTTTACGGAGCGGCAGATTAGGGGTTAAAAGTGTAATGCAGGGGTCAGCGATAGCGGAAGCGGCAGATTAGGGGTTAATAAGTGTAAGGTTAGGGGTGTTTAGACTCGGGGTACATGTTAGGGTGTTAGGTGCAGACGTAGGAAGTGTTTCCCCATAGGAAACAATGGGGCTGCGTTAGGAGCTGAACGCTGCTTTTTTGCAGGTGTTAGGTTTTTTTTCAGCTCAAACAGCCCCATTGTTTCCTATGGGGGAATCGTGCACGAGCACGTTTTTGATGCCGGCCGCGTCCGTAAGCAACTCTGGTATCGAGAGTTGCATTTGCGGTAAAAATGCCCTACGCTCCTTTTTTGGAGCCTAACGCAGCATTTGTTTTAACTCTCGATACCAGAGTTAAATTTATGGTGCGGCCAGAAAAAAGCCCGCTGAGCGTTAACAGCCCTTTTACCGCCGAACTCTAAATCTAGGCCTAAATATGCCACAGTTTAAACCTTCACAAAACTAGAAACCTATATATTATTGAAAACTAGGGATCCAGTCCGTTGGATTTTTTTTATTGAGTAAAAATATAGCTTTTTTACTACTCATTCTCCAGCTTTGCACAACCATCATTGTTATATTAGTATATTTTATAACCTCTTATCTCAGTGCTTTGTATTAGCTTTTTACAGCCAGACCGTGATAGTTCATGTGTGCCATATAGATAACATTGTGCTCACTCCCGTTAAGAATGATAATGGTTATGCAGGAACCAACCCTGATTGTTTAAAATGCAAGTTTGTAAAAAGCACTGAGGTAAGGGGCAGTCTGCAGTGGCTTAGATACAAGTAATCACAGAGGTTAAAAGAATATTAATATTATAAAAGTGTTGGTTATGCAATCTGGGAAATGAGTAATAGAGGGATTATCTATCTTTTTTAAACATTAACCATTTTTAAGTAGATTGTCCCTTTAAATGCCATTTAACACCTCTTGCTCTGTGTTTTTGCCCTACACTCCCTAGAGGCCAAAAAGCAAATTCTGTAACTTGCAAATGCTACAATCTGCCTATACCAGCTATTTGATTTGCAGTACTTGCAGGTTACATCATTTGCTTTCTGACCTCCCTTGGGACAAATAAAAAAATGTTTATATCTTTAAGAAAGTCAGTTTAACCTTTGCAAAGCTGATTGTCCAGAATATGGCAGGGAATGAGTTCACTATATTCCCTTTTAACCAGAAATGTAACTAGAAACATTCTGCTATCTTCTCACTATGTGCACGATGGTCAAAAATGCACCAGCATTTTTTTAGAACTCATACTGTAATGTATGTGTCTCTCCTTTACACCCAGAACCCTGCATGGTGAGATAAACAGCTCTCAAGAAAACATTTTTCTTTCCACAATTCTTTGAGAGACCTTGCAGTACTACGGAGACTTCTTAGATAATCTTGCCAGACCAGAGAGCTTTAGATCATGAGGCCAAATTCCATAAAGTAATAGACCTCCCAACTGTGCCTATTTGAGAGGGACAGTCAGGGTTGGAACTACTGGCGGTGCAGCCAGTGCCACTGCACTGGGGCTCGAGGGCTGGGGGGCCACTCAGAGCCCTAAAAATAAAATTTAAGAGTGCTGCTTTTTTATATGTAGTAATAAGACCCGATCCAATCAACAATACTTATTTGTTTTCAACCAATCCTAGCGTCAGCATTCAAAAAACGTCATCTCAGTAACTTTGATTTGCTGTTCCTGCTAAATGGATAGACAGAGAAAACTGGAAGCATTAATAACAATATTTTTACATAAAATAAAATAAATTAAACTCTATATCATTGATGAAGATGACTCACATTGGACCAATAGGCTTATTGTAAAATAAAATACAGGCAGAGGAATACTTGTTATGAACGATCATTATTAATCATTTTGAGATCATTACATGTTTGTGTATTTATATTAAGCCCTAATGATTATCAATACTGTATGGGTTGTTTGCTAGCAGCGCACTTGATCGCTTAGATTGTATTTTGATGGTATCCATTTCCAGTAAACAAAGTGCAGTCAACACAGCACAGTGAGATTTATTACATCTTAACAACTGTTGTCATTGTCATTGCCATGCAGTATTGATAATCATTAGGGCTTAATATAAATAAACAAACATGTAATGATCTATAACAAGTATTCCTCTGCCTGTATTTTATTTTATTTTACAATAAGCCTATCGGTCCAATGTGAGTCATCTTCATCAATGATATAGAGTTTAATTTATTTTATTTTATGTAAAAATTGTGTTATTAATGCTTCCAGTTTTCTGTCTATCCATTTAGCAGGAACAGCAAATCAAAGTTACTGAGAGATTATGTTTTTTGAATGCTGATGCTAGGATTGGTTGAAAACCAATAGGTATTGCTGATTGGATCGTTGATACTTTTTAACCCCTGAGCATAGACTAAGGGGCCTATTTATTAATGTGCGAGCGGACATGATACGATGTAGCGTATCATGTCTGCTGCACATCGATAAATGCCGACAGCATACGCTGTCGGCATTTATCATTACATAAGCAGTTCTTGTGAACTGCTTGTGCAATGCCGCCCCCTGCAGGTTCGCGGCCAATAGCAGGGGGTGTCAATCAACACGATCGTATAGGATCGGGCTGATTGAAGACCCCAGCCTCAGAGGCAGCGGACAAGTTATGGAGCAGCAATGTTTAGACCGCTGCTTCATAAGTACAGTTTTCGGTGAGCCTGAACGCCCTTTAACTCTATCCCTGACGAAGTTCTGTAAGGCACGAAACATGTTGGACATTTGATGTGATGTGTTGTTAGTGGTTCCACTAGCTGTGATATAGTTATACTGCTGTCTTTTGCACAACTCGCTTTATTGCATATTAATAAAAGTTATTTTTTACTTTGACATTCAGTCTATTGGCAGCTGGATCCTTTCACTTTGGTGATTTTTTGATTGCTATAAAATAAAACACCCAAGTAGGTTTCACAAATAAAAAAATTACTAAAATATTGCAGAGAGACAGCCACTATCAATAACTTACCAGACAGTTTATTCATAAAACAAACAAAGTGTTATACATTAATAATAGACAAATGCATTCAGATTCAGACAAATAAACGTTGAAAAAATCACGGGTTTTGCTATATTCTTTGCGTCTCTTAGAAATCGAAAAACAATTGTCCTCTTGAATAAACAAATGATGGTTCAGCAAAAAAAATTCCTTTGTTCATGCTTTTTAAAATATTAACTAAAAGGTGCAAAAGGCTTATCTGCAGGCAGGGAAGAGTTCAAAGTTTAAATTTACACTATTCAGGAGGGAAATTCCGATATTCATATTTATGTTATTCAATAACTACTGTATATCCAGTAGACATGTACACAGCGAAAAAATGTGTTTCATTTAGTTTTCATTAGTTAAATAAATAATTTTGTTTCGGAAAATGAGTTAAAGGGACAGTTTAGTCCAAAATAAACTTTCATGATTCAGATAGAGAATGTAATTTTAAACAATTTTCCAATTTACTTTTATCACCAATTTTGCTTTGTTCTCTTGGTATTCTTAGTTGAAAGCTAAACCTAGGAGGTTCATAATCTAATTTCTAAGCCCTTGAAGGCTGCCTCTTCTCTCAGGGCATTTTGACAGTTTTTCACCACTAGAGGGTGTTAGTTCACGTTTATCATATAGATAACACTGTGCTCAGGCACGTGGAGTTCCAGTGAGCAAGCTCTGATTGGCTAAAATGGATGTCTGTCAAAAGAACTGAAATAAGGGGCAGTTTGCAGAGGCTTAGATACAAGGTAATCACAGAGGTAAAAAGTGTATTTATATAACTGTGTTGGTAATGCAAAACTAGGGAATGGGTAATAAAGGGATTATCTATCTTTTCAAACAATAAAAATTCTGGTGTAGACTGTCCCTTTAAGTAAAAAAAATAAATTTGTTTTGGCAAATTAGTTATGTTAAGTTAAATCGTTTTTCGGATCCATTTGTTATTTCGGATCCATTCCTTATTCATATTCAATATTCTAAAGTTTACAATAGAATACTGATTATGAATAAAGAATGGATCCAAAATAACGAATGGATCCGAAAAATAATTTAACTTAACATAAGGAATATGCTGACACAAAATTATCTAAACCGCCATTCCCAGACATCGCCAAAACTAAATAAAAACCTATTAACCTCTAAACCGCCGAACCCACATCGCCAACACTAACTAAACTTATTAACCTCTAAACCGCCACCCCCACATTGCCAACACTAAATAAAAACCTATTAACCTCTAAACCGCTGCCCCCCCACATCGCCAACACTAACTAAACTTATTAACCTCTAAACCGCTGGACCCAAACATTCCCAACACTAACTAAACCTATTAACCTCTAAAAAGCCGTCCCCCCACTTCGCCAGCACTAAATAAAATCCTATTAACCTCTTAACCGCCGCCTCTCCACATCCCCAATACTAACTAAACCTATTAACCTCTAAACTGCTGCCCCTCACATCGCAAAAACTAAATTAAACTATTAACCCCTAAACCTAACACCCCCTAAATCTAACATAATTAAAATACACCTAAAGTAAAGTTGCAATTATTAACTAACTACCTATTTAAAAAAATATACAAACTGGTTAAAATAAATGCAAACTTAGCTGTGAAATAAAAATAAAACCTGAGCTTAAACAAAAAAAAATTACATTACTTGTTTAAAATAAATATACTAATAAGAAAATAAAAAAACCTAACATTACTAAAAATAATAAAACTTAACATTATAAAAAAAATGTGAACTACAATTACAAAAAATAATTAACATTAAAATTACAAAAAATAAAAAAACTACCATTACAAAAAAAATAACAAACAAAATTATCCAAAATAATAAAAAGTATTCCTATTTTAATACACAGTTTAAAAAAACAAAACACCCCAAAATAAAAAAACCTAATCTATAATAAACTACCAATAGCCCTTAAAAGTTAACAGCTCTTTTGCCAAAAAATTAAAACAAATACCCACTTACAAACCCCCACCCCCCAACCCCCCAAAATAGAAAAAAACTAACTAAAAAAAAACTAATCTACCCATTGCCCTGAAAAGGGCATTTGTATGGGCATTGCTCTTAAAAGATCATTCAGTTCTTTTACAGCCCATTCAAAATAAAAAAAGCCCTAATCTAAAAAAAAACAAAACACTTCCCAAAAAAAACTAACACTAACCCAAAAATCAGTACTCGCAGTTCCTGAAGTCCGGCGAAAGATCTTCATCCCAGCGCCGAAGCATCTTCATCCAGACGTCTCCATCTGCATCCATGGGCGGACCGGCATCTTCTATCTTCATCCCAGTGGAGGCGGATCGGTCAGTGGATGCGTGGAGACGGAGGTCCAGGCGGAGGTCCATCGGTCTGATGTAGAGGTCCTCTTCATGCGATTGTCAGCTGCACACTGAAGATTGAATGCAAGGTACTCCTTTTATATTGGGGTACCCTTGCATTCCTATTGGCTGAAAAATTTGAATCAGCCAATAGGATGAGAGCTGCATAAATCCTATTGACTGATTTGAAAAGTAACAAACATGGGGGTAGGAGGATTGAGAAGGGACCCCTACACTACAGAAATAAATAAATAAATAAATTTAAACAAAAAGCCCTAAACTGCATACTGACAGACTGTCTGCTAGTACCTAAGATGGTGGTGACCAGTTTATGGGGGGGGGATAATAGAGCTGTTTGGAAGGGATCAGGGAGTTGTAGGGTGATCTCTAGTGATGTCACGAACATAAAATTTTCCGTTCGCGAACCGCGAACACGAATTTCCGCAAATGTTCGCGAACGGGCAAACCTGGCGAACTGCCATAGATTTCAATAGGCAGGCGAATTTTAAAACCCACAGGGACTCTTTCTGGCCACAATAGTGATGGAAAAGTTGTTTCAAGGGGACTAACACCTGGACTGTGGCATGCCGGAGGGGGATCCATGGCAAAACTCCCATGGAAAATTACATAGTTGATGCAGAGTCTGGTTTTAATCCATAAAGGGCATAAATCACCTAACATTCCTAAATTGTTTGGAATAACGTGCTTTAAAACATCAGGTATGATGTTGTATCGATCAGGTAGTGTAAGGGTTACGCCCGCTTCACAGTGACAGACATTTCAGGCACTTTCTGCTTATACCGGGGGTCTAGTAGCGTGGACACCCAGTACAGGTCGTTCTCCTTCAGCCTTTTTATACGAGGGTCTCTCAACAGGCACGACAGCATGAAAGACCCCATTTGCACAAGTTTGGATGCCGAGCTACTCATGTCCCGTTCCTCGTCCTCAGTGATCTCACTGAAGATATGTTCTTCCCCCAAGCCACGTACAACACCACGGGTACCAGATAGGTGACAACGAGCACCCTGGGATGCCTGTTGTGGTTGGTCTTCCTCCTCCTCCTCTAAGCCACATTCCTCCTCTTCCTCACAATCCTCTTCCAGCGTTGCCACAGATCCAGCAAGCGATGCTGATAAGGCTGTTTCTGGTGGTGATGGTGACCACAACTCTTCCTCTTCACGCTCATCTATGGCCTGATCCAGCACTCTTCGCAGGGCACGCTCCAGGAAGAAAACAAATGGTATGATGTCGCTGATGGTGCCTTCGGTGTGACTGACTAGGTTTGTCACCTCCTCAAAAGGACGCATGAGCCTACAGGCATTGCGCATGAGCATCCAGTAACGTGGCAAAAAAATTCCCAGCTCCGCAGAGGCTGTCCTAGCACCCCGGTCATACAAATAGTCATTAACGGCTTTTTCTTGTTGGAGCAGGCGGTCGAAGATTAGGAGTGTTGAATTCCAACGTGTCGGGCTGTCGCAAATCAAGCGCCTCACTGGCATGTTGTTTCGCTGCTGGATATCTGAAAAGTGCGCCATGGCCATGTAGGAACGCCTGAAATGGCCACACACCTTCCTGGCCTGCTTCAGGACATCCTGTAAGCCTGGGTACTTATGCACAAAGCGTTGTGCGATCAGATTACACATATGTGCCATGCACGGCACATGTGTCAACTTGCCCAAATTCAATGCCGCCAACAAATTTCTTCCTTTGTCACAAACCACTTTGCCAATCTCCAGTTGGTGCGGAGTCAGCCACTGATCCACCTGTGCGTTCAGGGCGGACAGGAGTGCTGGCCCGGTGTGACTCTCTGCTTTCAGGCAAGTCAACCCCAAGACGGCGTGACACTGCCGTATCTGGGATGTGGAATAGTACCTGGGGAGCTGGGGGGGTGCCGTTGATGTGGAGCAAGACGCAGCAGCAGAAGAGGACTCAGCCGAGGAGGTTATGGAAGAGGATAGAGTATGAGGAGTAGAGGAGGTGACAGCAGGCCTGCCTGCAAGTCGTGGCGGTGTCACCAAATCCTCTGCAGAGCCATGCATTCCATGCTTGGCAGCCGTCAGCAGGTTTACCCAATGCGCAGTGTAGGTGATATACCTGCCCTGACCATGCTTTGCAGACCAGGTATCAGTGGTCAGATGGACCCTTGCCCCAACACTGTTTGACAGACATGCCATTACTTCCTTTTGCACAATCGAGTACAGGTTGGGGATTGCCTTTTGTGCAAAGAAATTTCGTCCGGGTACCTTCCACTGCGGTGTCCCAATAGCTACAAATTTTTGGAACGCCTCAGACTCCACCAGCTTGTATGGTAAAAGCTGGCGTGCTAAGAGTTCAGACAAGCCAGCTGTCAGATACCGGGCAAGGGGGTGACTTTGCAACATTGGCTTCTTACACTCAAACATGTCCTTGACAGACACCTGACTGTGGGCAGATGAGCAGGAACGGCTCAAGGCGAGAGACGGAGTGGCGGATGGTTGAGAGGGGGCAAGGAGGACAGCAGTGGTTGACGTGGCTGAAGATGCTGGACCAGGAGGAGGATGGCGGCTTTGAGTTTGTGTGCTGCTTGTACTCATGTGTTGATCCCATAGGCGTTTGTGATGTGCGATCATGTGCCTTCGCAAAGCAGTTGTACCTAGGTGGGCGTTGGACTTCCCACAACTCAGTTTCTTTTGGCACAGGTTGCAAATGGCATCGCTGTTGTCAGAGGCAGACACACAAAAAAAATGCCACACTGATGAGCTCTGCAATGAAGGCATTCTGGTGGTGGCAACAGCATGCGTTGATTGGCGTGCTGTCTGGCTGACCCTGGGTGCCGATGCATGCTGTAAATTCAAAGTAATGGAAAGCAGCACATCTTTATCTTCTTTCATGGGGCACGGAGTAACAGACTTGCCAGGTCTCTGTAGAATCCACAAATTTAAAAAAAACTCCAGCCACCAACTTCATTAAAAGACCTTTATTATCGTATCCTGGGTCCAAGTATACAACGTTTCAAGCCAACATGGCTCTTAATCATGTACATGATTAAGAGCCATGTTGGCTTGAAATGTTGTATACTTGGACCCAGGATAAGATAATAAAGGTCTTTTAATGAAGTTGGTGGCTGGAGTTTTTTTTAAATTTGCCGATGCATGCTGTCTGACTGTGCCACTAGCTCCTTGCGACGACCTCCCCCTGCTTCCAACTCGTCTCCTCCTCCTCTCTGTCTCCCCATCTGAACTTTCCCCCTGTTCTTCTTCTCTTCTAGCGGGCACCCACGTGACATCCACGGATGCATCGTCATCATCAACCGCTTCACTTGTATCTGACAACTCAGCAAAGGAAGCAGCAGTGGGTACAACATCATCATCATCACACCGTACGTCCATGTGTGTAATGCTGCCTGACTGAGACATTTCCCTGTTATCTACATCCTCTGGCAATAATGGTTGTGCATCACTCATTTCTTCCAACTGATGTGTAAATAACTCCTCTGACAGATCAAGTGAAGCGGCTGTGGTGCTAGTGTTGGTGGTGGCGGCAGGCGGGCGAGTGGTAACTTGAGAGGTGCCCGAAGCTAAGCTGGAGGAGGATGGTGCGTCAAGGTTCCGAGCGGAAGCTGTAGAAGATTGGGTGTCCTGTGTTCGCCAGTCAACTATGTCCTCAGAACTTTTCGAGTTCAGGGTACGTGGCCTCTGAACACTGGGCATTATTCTAGGGACAAAAGGGAATCACAGCACCACGACCATGAAGGCCCCTATGGGGTGGCCTGCCTCTGCCTGTCATTTTTTTTCCAATTAGTGGTACTATGCGTGCAAGCTACTGTGTCAACAGATATGAGTGGCACTGTGCACTGGCAGAAGTTGGCAGAGTAGACGCTGTAGGCCTGACACACACGCTTGCAGACAACTAACTGCTATTCAATCTATTACAGTCAAATTTTTTTTTTTTTTTAAATGTACACTACTGTTACACCAGATATGAGTTGCACTGGTGTGACACTGTGCCCTGGCAGGCCCTGAAACGTACACGTGTGAAGGAAACTGACTGCTATTATTTCACAGTCAAATTTCTATTTTTATTTTTTAATGTACACTACTGTTACACCAGATATGAGTTGCACTGGTGTGACACTGTGCCCTGGCAGGACCTGAAACGCACACGTGTGAAGGAAACTGACTGCTATTATTTCACAGTCAAATTTCTATTTTTTTTTTTTTAAATGCACACTACTGTTACACCAGATATGAGTTGCACTGGTGTGACACTGTGCCCTGGCAGGCCCTGAATCGCACACGTGTGAAGGAAACTGACTGCTATTATTTCACAGTCAAAAAAGTGTTCTTTTTTTTAACCCCTTAATGACCACAGCACTTTTCCATTTTCTGTCCGTTTGGGACCAAGGCTATTTTTACATTTCTGCGGTGTTTGTATTTAGCTGTAATTTTCCTCTTACTCATTTACTGTTTCCACACATATTATATACCATTTGTCTTGCCATTGAATGGACTTTCTAAAGATATCATGATTTTCATCATATCTTATAATTTACTATAAAAAAAACTATAAAATATGAGGAAAAAATGGAAAAAAACACACTTTTTCTAACTTTGACCCTCAAAATCTGTTACATATCTACAACCACCAAAAAACACCCATGCTAAATAGTTTCTAAATTTTGTCCTGAGTTTAGAAATACCCAATGTTTACATATTCTCTGCTTTTTTTGCAAGTTATAGGGCCATAAATACAAATAGCACTTTGCTATTTCCAAACCACTTTTTTTCAAAATTAGCACTAGTTACATTGGAACACTGATATCTGTCAGGAATCCCTGAATATCCATTCACATGTATATATTTTTTTTAGAAGACATCCCAAAGTATTGATTTAGGCCCATTTTGGTATATTTCATGCCACCATTTCACCACCAAATGCGATCAAATAAAAAAAATTGTTCACTTTTTCACAATTTTTTTCACAAACTTTAGGTTTCTCACTGAAATTATTTACAAGCAGCTTGTGCAATTATGTCATAATTGGTTGTTAATTTTTCTCTGGGATCCCCTTTGTTCAGAAATAGCAGACATATATGGCTTTGGCGTTGCTTTTTGGTAATTAGAAGGCCGCTAAATGCCACTGCGCACCACACGTGTATTATGCCCAGCAGTGAAGGGGTTATTTAGGGAGCATGTAGGGAGCTTTTTGGGGTAGTTTTAGCTTTAGTGTAGTGAAGTAGACAACCCAAAGTATTGATCTAGGCCCATTTTGGTATATTTCATGCCACCATTTCACCGCCAAATGCGATCAAATAAAAAAAAACTTTAGATTTTTCCAAATTTTAGATTTCTCACTGAAATCATTTACAAACATTTTGTGCAATTATAGCACAAATAGTTGTAAATGTTTCTCTGGGATCCCCTTTTGTACAGAAATAGCAGACATATATGGCTTTGGCGTTGCTTTTTGGTAATTAGAAGGCCGCTAAATGCCGCTGCGCACCACACGTGTATTATGCTCAGCAGTGCAGGGGTTAATTAGGGAGCTTGTAGGGAGCTTGTAGGGTTAATTTTAGCTTTAGTGTAGTGTAGTAGACAACCCCAAGTATTGATCTTGGCCCTTTTTGGTATATTTCATGCCACCATTTCACCGCCAAATGCGATCAAATTAAAAAAAATAGTCAACTTTTTCACAAATTTTAGGTTTCTAACTGAAATTATTTACAAACAGCTTGTGCAATTATGGTTGCAAATGTTTCTCTGGGATCACCTTTGTTCAGAAATAGCAGACATATATGGCTTTGGTGTTGCTTTTTGGTAATTAGAAGGCTGCTAAATGCCACTGCGCATAACACGTGAATTAAGCCCAGCAGTAAGGGGTTAATTAGGTAGCTTGTAGGGAGCTTGCAGGGTTAATTTTAGCTTTAGTGTAGAGATCAGCTTCCCACCTCACACATCAGACCCCCTGATCCCTCCCAAAGAGCTCTCTTCCCTCCCCCACCCCACAATTGTCCCCGCCATCTTAAGTACTGGCAGAAAGTCTGCCAGTAGTAAAAAAAAGGTATCTTTTTTTTTTTTTTTTAAATCTTTTTTTAGCATATTTACATATGCTGTTGTTTAGAATCCCCCCTTAGCCCCCAACCTCCCTGATCCCCCCCAAAACAGATCTCTAACCCTCCCCCTCTGCCTTATTGGCAGCCATCTTGGGTTTATTTTTATTTTTTTCCCTTTTTTCTGTAGTGTTGCTTCCCCCCCCCCTCAAGACCAATCTCCCACCCGATCCCAGATCCCTTAGATTTAATTTTTATATATATATTTACCCCCCCCCCCCCTTTCTCCCACTTTCAAAAAAATTTTCTGTAGTGTAGCGGTTCCCACCCGCTCCCTCCCCGTGCACGCGCCCGCCCACCTCCTCCTGTGCACGCGCGTGTGCCCCCGGCGATCCCGCCCCTGATCCCGCCCCTCTCTCTCACTTAGACCTCATCGATGGCCGCCCACCCGCCTCCCACTTCAGCTCCCACCCACCAACGAATGCTGCCATCGATGTCCGGTGCAGAGAAGGCCACGGAGTGGCTCTCTCTGCACCAGAGGGGTAAAATTTGTTATTGCAGGATGCCTCGATATAGAGGCATCCTGCAATAACCGTAAAGCAGCTGGAAGTGATCACGATCGCTTCCAGCAGCTTTCCAGTCCGAGGACGTGCAGGGTACATCCTTGGTCGTTAAGGGACTTTTTTTAGAGGACGTACCCAGCACGTCCTCGGTCGTTAAGGGGTTAAATGCACACTACTGTTACACCAGATATGAGTTGCACTGGTGTGACACTGTGCCCTTGCAGGCCCTGAAATGCACACGTGTGAAGGAAACTGACTGCTATTATTTCACAGTCAAAAAAGTGTTGTTTTTTTTAAATGTACACTACTGTTACACCAGATATGAGTGGTGGCACTGGGCAAGTGGGCACAGTATACGCTGTGAGCCTGACACACGCTATGAGCCTGGCAGGCAGGAAACTGCAATTAGATTACACAGGAGAAAAAAAAGCAGACTGATGTTCTAGCCCTAGAAAGGGCTTTTTGGGGTGCTGTCCTTACAGCAGAGATCAGATGAGTCCTTCAGGACTGTAGTGGACGCTGAATACACTAGCCTAGCTATCGATTTCCCTATTAAATCAGCAGCAGCTACACTGTCCCTCCTCTCACTAAGAATGCAGCTTCCAAATGAATCTAAAATGGATGCTGTCCAGGAGGTGGGAGGGTCTGGGAGGGAGGGTCTGCTGCTGATTGGCTGGAATGTGTCTGCTGACTGTGAGGTACAGGGTCAAAGTTTACGCAATGATGATGAATAGGGGGCGGACCGAACATCGCATATGTTTGCCCGCCGTGGCGAACGCGAACAAGCTATGTTCGCCGGGAACTATTCGCCGGCGAACTATTCGGGACATCACTAGTGATCTCTACAGTACAGCAAAAATGAACCCCTTCACTGCCAGGAATTTCAAGTGTGGTGCACAGCTGCAATTAGTGGCCTTCTAATTGCCAAAAAACATGGCAAAGCCATGCATGACTGCTATTTCTGAACAAAGGGGATCCCAGAGAAGATTTTACAACCATTTGTCTTATGACTGTTGTAGCTGTGTCTAAATAATTTCAGTGAGAAACACACGGCTAGATTACGAGTCTTGCGTTAGGGTTAAAATGCAGCGTTGAGAGGTCCCACTCCCAACGCTGCTTTATAATGCCCGCTGGTGTTACGAGTCCTGCAGGTACAGGTGTACCGCTCACTTTTTTGGCCAGACTCGGAAATACCGCAAATCCACTTACGTCAATTGCGTATCCTATATTTTCAATGGGACTTGCATAGCGCCGGTATTAAGAGTCTTCCAAAAACTGACTGGTACACCCTCTCCTGTCAAGCCTGGTACCGCATTTTAAAGTCAGTAGTTAAGAGTTTTACACTACAACGCCGTAGCATAAAACTCTTAACTAAAGTGCTAAAAAGTACACTAACACCCATAAACTACCTATTAACCCCTAAACTGAGGCCCCCCCACATCGCAAACACTAAAATATAAATTTTAACCCCTAAACTGCCGAATCGGATATCGCCGCCACTATAATAAACATTAACTCCTAAACCGCCACACTCCCGCATCGCAAACACTATTTAAATATTATTAAACCCTAATCTGCCAGCCCTAACATTGCCGACACCTACCTACATTTATTAACCCCTAATCTGCCGTCCCCAACGTCGCCGCCACTATAATAAAGTTATTAACCTCGAAACCTAAGTCTAACCCTAACTCCCCCTAACTTAAATATAATTTAAATAAATCTAAATAAAATTACTACAATTCACTAAATTATTCCTATTTAAAACTAAATACTTACCTATAAAATAAACCCTAAGATAGCTACAATATAACTAATAGAAGTCTTCATCCAAGCCAGGCAGAAGAGGTCCTCCAGACGGGCAGAAGTCTTCATCCAGACGGCATCTTCTACCTTCATCCATCCGGCACGGAGCGGCTCCATCTTTAAGACA
Source organism: Bombina bombina (assembly GCF_027579735.1). NCBI lineage: Eukaryota > Metazoa > Chordata > Amphibia > Anura > Bombinatoridae > Bombina > Bombina bombina. Next base: position 151,403,188 of record NC_069507.1, read on the forward strand.
CCCGACGCGGAGCATCCTCTTCATCCGGAGTCTTCTTCAACAATGACTGTTCCTTTAAAAGATGTTATCCAAGATGGAGTCCCTACAATTCCGATTGGCTGACAGAATTCTATCAGCTAATCGGAATTAAGGTAGGAAAAATCCTATTGGCTGATGCAATCAGCCAAAAGGATCGAGCTCGCATTCTATTGGCTGATTGGATCAGCCAATAGGATTTTTCCTACCTTAATTCCGATTGGCTGATAGAATTCTCTCAGCCAATCGGAATTGAAGGGACGCCATCTTGGATGACATCATTTAAAGTAACCTTCATTCAGTCATCGGCCGTCGGATGAAGAGGATGCTCCACGTTGGATGTCTTGAAGATGGACCCGCTCTGCGCCGGATGGATGAAGATAGAAGATGCCGCCTGGATGAAGATAGAAGATGCCGTCTGGATGAAGACTTCTGCCCGTCTGGAGGACCTCTTCTGCCCAGCTTGGATGAAGACTTCTGCCCGTCTGGAGGACCACTTCTGCCTGGTTGGGTGAAGATGTCTCATGGTAGGATGATCTTCAAGGGGTTAGTGTTAGTTTTTTTTTAAGGGGGGATTGGGTGGGTTTTAGAGTAGGGTTGGTTGTGTGGGTGGTGGGTTTTAATGTTGGGGGGGTATTTGTCCTTTTTGTTTACAGGTAAAAGAGCTGATTACTTTGGGGCAATGCCCTGCAAAAGGTCCTTTTAAGGGTTATTTGTAATTTAGTGTAGGGTATGGCTTTTTTTATTTTATGGGGCTTTTTTATTTTGTTAGGGGGATTAGAGTAGGTGTAATTAGATTAAAAAGCTTGTAATTATTTTATTATTTTCTGTAATTTAGTGGGGGGTTTTTCGTACTTTAGATAATTTTATTTAATTGTAATTAATTGTGTTTAATTTAGATAATTTATTTAATTTTAGTGTAGTGTTAGGTGTTAGTGTAACTTAGGTTAGGTTTTATTTTACAGGTAAATTTGTATTTATTTTAACTAGGTAGTTATTAAATAGTTAATAACTATTTAATAACTATTCTACCTAGTTAAAATAAATACAAAGTTGCCTGTAAAATAAAAATAAACCCTAAGCTAGCTACAATGTAACTATTAGTTATATTGTAGCTATTTTAGGGTTTATTTTACAGGTAAGTATTTTGTTTTAAATTGGAATTAGTTAGTTCATTGTAGTAATTTTATTTAGATTTATTGTAATTATATTTAAGTTAGGGGGGGTTAGGGTTAGACTTAAGTTTAGGGGTTAATAACTTTATTGTAGTGGTGGCGACGTTGTGGGCGGCAGATTAGGGGTTAATAAATGTAGTTAGGTTGCGGCGACATTGGGGGCGGCAGATTAGGAGTTCATAAATATAATGTAGGGTTCGGCGACGTTGGGGGCAGCAGATTAGGGGTTCATAACTATAATGTAGGTGGCGGCGGTGTCCGGAGCAGCAGATTAGGGGTTAATAATATAATGCAGGTGTCGGCGATGTCGGGGGTGGCAGATTAGGGGTTAATAAGTGTCAGATTAGGGGTGTTTAGACTCGGGGTTCATGTTAGGGTGTTAGGTGTATACATAAATTTTATTTCCCCATAGGAATCAATGGGGCTGCGTTAGGAGCTTTACGCTGCTTTTTTGCAGGTGTTAGGTTTTTTTTCAGCCGGCTCGCCCCCATTGATTCCTATGGGGAAATCGTGCACAAGCACGTTTTACCTGCTCACCGCTAACGTAAGCAGTTCTGGTATTGCGGTGAGATGTGGAGCTAAATTTTGTTCTTCACTCACTTTTTTGCGGCTTACGCCGGGTTTCTAAAAACCCATAATACCAGCGTTGTCTGTAAGTGAGCGGTGAGCTTAAACTGCTCGTTAGCACCGCACCCCTCCTAACGCAAAACTCGTAATCTAGGTGACAGTTTGGCAAAAAAGTTAACATTTTATATTATCATATCTGGAAGCTAAAAAGTGTCATCAAATATTTACGAAAATGGGCCTAGATCAATACTTTGATCAATACCTTGGGTTGTCTAGTTTTAAAATCTATAAAGTTTCATAGATAAATAGAAGAACAAAAACAAAGGCTCTATTTTGTTTAAACGTAGTGATAGTACCTTATTATTTCTGTTGCAAAGACCTCTATGTATACAAACCAATCATTCTACTGACCTTACTTACGTCATGTTCCTCTTTTGTATTATTCAGCAAAGTGTCATTGACTCATCACTTCTCATTTGATCCACTCCCCAAGTCCTAACTAGACATAAATAAAGAATAAAAAATACTCTACCCATAGGGATCAATTTATTATTGGTCAAATTGGGCCAATTCACTCTGTTTCCGCACGATCCTTCACTGCTCCTTAATTCATATGCCACCTCTGAGGCGGCGTACAGCAATCTGCCTGATCCTATATGATTGGGCTAATTGACACCCCTTGCTAGCGGCCGATTGGCCTTGAATCTGCAGGGGGCAGTATTGCACAAGCAGTTCACTAGACCTGCTTGTGCAATGCTGAATACGGACAGCGTATGCTGTCTGCATTCAGCGATGTCTGGCGGACATGATACGCTACAGCGTATCATGTCTGCCAGATTTAAATAAATTGACCCCATAGATGTAATGATATTTTGTTAACCTAAACATTTTTTTTCTTATCAGGCCTACAGTGAGACGGTAAATTTAACATCCTACCTTATCTAATCCCTCTGAAAAGTTTTATGGCAGCAGCTTGTCAGAAAATACACTGTTATATCAAAGTTTATTTTTTTATTTTAAAAGGAGCAGTGCACTTGAAAATGTTTAGTCATGCATTTAGGACCAACAGCAATTCAATTAAAGGGACATGAAACCCAATTTTTTGTCTTTCACAATTCCGAGCATGCAATTTTAAAGAACTTTCCAATTTACTACTATAATAAAATTAGTTTCATTCTTTTGTTATTCTTTGTTAAAGAAGCAGCAATGCACTACTGGGAGCAAGCTGAACAGATTAGGAGAGCCAATAACGAAGCATATACAAACAAATTACATAACATTAATAAATTGGAAAGTTGTTTACAATCACATGCTCTGAGGCCGAATTATCAAGCCGTCAACTATACTGCATTCGCCGGGACCAATACGCTCGCCTAACATCGCCTAACATTGCGGCCCGCGGACCTGAATACGATCTCCATATTTATAAAAAAAGCCGGCAAAAAGCCAAGTACGGGGAGATGAGCAGTGGACTGTTGTTAACAGTCATTGATCTCGCTGCTTCTGCTTTTTCACAACTTTATTTATACCCTGTCACTAAACACCGCCACTATACTAAAATGTTTAACCCCTATCCCGCCGCTCCCAGAGCCCACCGCAACTTTAATAAAGCTATTAACCCATATCCCGCCGCTCCCGGACCCCCCCGCAACTAAATAAATGTATTAACCCCTATCCCGCTGCTCCCAGACCCCTCTGCAACTAAATAAATGTATTAACCCCTATACCGCTGCTCCCGGACCCCTCTGCAACAAAATAAATGTATTAACCCCTATCCCGACGCTCCCGGAGCCCACCACCACTAAATAAATGTATTAACCCCTAAACCCCTGGCCTCCCACATCACTACCACTAACTAAACCTATTAACCCCTAAACTGTCAGCCCCCCACATCGCCATAAACTAAATTAAGCTATTAACCCCTAAACCTAACAGGCCGCTAACTTTACATTATAATTACCTCATCCCTATCTTATAATAAATTTAAACTTACCTTTAGAATTAAATTAAACTATATTAAACTATTAATTAACCTACCCTAACTATTATCCTACAATTACATTAAACTATATTAAACTATTAATTAACCTACCCTAACTATTAAACTACAATTACATTAAACTACAAATTAAATTAACTATATTACAAATTTAAAAACCTAACCCTACTCAAATTATTTAAATCTACAATTAAAAATTACTAAATTACAAAAAATAAAAACCACTAAGTTACAAAACATAAAAAACACTAACACAGAGATTACGAGTTTTGCGGTAACAGGGGTGCGTTGCTAACAAGCCTTTTTTTTCACCGCTCGCTTAAGACAATGCTGGTATTACGGGATTTTTTAAACCCGGCATTAGCTGCAAAAAAGTGAGCGGAGAGCAAAATTTTGCTCCACATCTCACTGTAATAGCAGCGCTGCTTACGGTAGCGGTGAGCTGGCTAAACGTGCTCGTGCATGATTTCCCCATAGGAATCAATGGGGCAGAATCGGCTGAAAAAAAACCTAACACCTGCAAAAAAGCAGCATTCAGCTCCTAACGCAGCCCCATTGATTCCTATGAATAAATAATAAAATGTATGTCTACACCTAACACCCTAACATGAACCCCTAGTCTAAACACCCCTAATCTTACACTTATTAACCCCTAATCTGCTGCCCCCGACATCGTCGCCACGTGCATAATATTATTAACCCCTAATCTGCTGCTCCGGACACCGCCGCCACCTACATTATCCCTATGAACCCCTAATCTGCTGCCTGTAACATCGCCGAACACTACATTATATTTATTAACCCCTAATCTGCCGTCCATAATGTCGCCGCAACCTAACTACATTTATTAACCCCTAATCTGCCGCCCCCAACATCGCCGCTACAATATTAAATTTTTTAACCCCTAAACCTAAGTCTAAACCTAAGTCTAACACCCCCCTAACTTAAATATAATTTAAATAAAACAAAATAAAATTACTACAATTAAATAAATTAATCCTATTTAAAACTAAATACTTACCTGTAAAATAAACCCTAAGATAGCTACAATATAACTAATAGTTACATTTGTATCTATTTTAGGATTTATATTTATTTTACAGACAACTTTGTATTTATTTTAACTAGGTACAATAGTTATTAAATAGTTATTAACTATTTATTAACTACCTAGTTAAAATAAAGACAAATATACCTTTAAAATAAATCCTAACCTAAATTACAATTACACCTAACACTACACTATCATTAAATTAATTACCTAAACTAACTACAATTAAATACAATTAAATTAAATAAACTGAAGTACAAAAAAACAAACACTAAATTACAGAAAATAAAAACATAATTACAAGAATTTTAAACTAATTACACCTAATCTAATCCCCCTAATAAATTAAAAAAGCCCCCCAAAATAATAAAATTCTCTACCTTATACTAAATTACAAATAGCCCTTAAAAGGGCTTTTTGCGGGGCATAGCCCCAAAGTAATCAGCTCTTTTACCTGTTAAAAAAAAATACAATATCCCCCCCACATTACAACCCACCACCCACACACCCAACCCTACTCTAAAACCCACCCAATCCCCCCCTTAATAAAACCTAACACCAATCAGCCAATAGGAATTTTCCTACCTTAATTCCGATTGGCTGATAGAATTCTATCAGCCAATTGGAATTCAAAGGACGCCATCTTGGATGACGTCATTTAAAGGAACCTTCATTCGTCGGGAGTCGTCGGAAGAAGAGGATGCTCTGCGTCGGCTGGCTTCAAGGTGGACCCGCTCCGCTCCTAATGGATGAAAATAGAAGATGTCGCCTGGATGAAGACTTCTGCTCGTCTGGAGGTCCTCTTCTGCCCAGATCGGATGAAGACTTCTGTCCCTCTGGAGGACCACTTCTGCCCGGCTGGGTGAAGACGGCTCAAGGTAGGGTGATCTTCAAGGGAGTAGTGTTAGGTTTTATTAAGGGGGGATTGGGTGGGTTTTAGAGTAGGGTTGGGTGTGTGGGTGGTGGGTTTTAATGTTGGGGGGGTATTTATTTATTTTTTTCAGGTAAAAGAGCTGATTACTTTGGGGCAATGTCCCGCAAAAAGCCCTTTCAAGGGCTATTTGTAATTTAGTGTAAGGTAGGAATTTTTATTATTTGTTGTTTTTTTATTTTATTAGGGGGATTAGATTAGGTGTAATTAGTTTAAAATTCTTGTAATTATTTTTTCATTTTCTGTAATTTAGTGTTTATTTTTTTGTACTTTAGTTTATTTAATTTAATTGTATTTAATTGTAGTTAGTTTAGGTAATTAATTTAATGATAGTGTAGTGTTAGGTGTAATTGTAATTTAGGTTAGGATTTATTTTACAGGTATATTTGTCTTTATTTTAACTAGGTAGTTATTAAATAGTTAATAACTATTTAATAACTATTGTACCTAGTTAAAATAAATACAAAGTTGCCTGTAAAATAAAAATAAACCCTAAGATAGATACAAATGTAACTATTAGTTATATTGTAGCTAGCTTAGGGTTTATTTTACAGGTAAGTATTTAGTTTTAAATAGGATTAATTTATTTAATTGTAATAATTTTATTTCATTCTATTTAAATTATATTTAAGTTAGGGGGGGTGTTAGACTTAGGTTTAGACTTAGGTTTAGGGGTTAATAAATTTAATATAGTAGCGGCGACATTGGGGGCAGCAGATTAGGGGTTAATAAATGTAGGTAGGTGTCGGCGATGTTAGGGATGGCAGATTAGGGGTTAATAAAATTTAACTAGTTTTTGCGAGGTGGGAGTGTGGCGGTTTAGGAGTTAATATATTTATTAAAGTGGCAGCGATGTCCGATTGGCAGATTAGGGGTTAAAAACTTTATTTAAGTGTTTGCGATGTGGGGGGGGCTCGGTTTAGGGGTTAATAGGTAGTTTATGGGTGTTAGTGTACTTTGTAGCACTTTAGTTAAGAGTTTTATGTTATGGAGTTAGCCCATAAAACTCTTAACTACTGACTTTTAAATGCGGTAGGAGTCTACCACTTACTTCTTCCAAGACTCGTAATACCGGCGTTAGGCAAGTCCCATTGAAAAGATAGTATACACAACTACGTAAGGGGATTTGCGGTATGCTCGCGTCGCGGAAAAAAAGTGAGCGGTACACCTGTACCTGCCAGACTCGTAATACCAGCGGTCATTAAAAAGCAGTGTTGGGACCGCTCAACGCTGCTTTTTAAGGGTAACGCAAGACTCGTAATCTAGCCGTAAGTTTTTAAAAAAACAAACCAAAGTATCAAAAATAAAAAACAATTACACCTAATCTAATAGCCCTATCAAAATAAAAAAGACCCCCCAAAATAAAAAACCCTAGCCTACAATAAACTAAGAATGGCCCTTAAAAGGTGTGATATACCTTTAAGGTATATCCCGCCTACCTTCCTCCACCCTATATCAGGCACACCTGAACAATCATTCCTTGCCTGAAAATTGTTTTCTTTTTGGAGCTTCTCTGATCGCATTCCTCATGTTGTGACTCTAAACTTGAATATTACTAACTTGCTTCATTGTTATTCTTTCTCCCAGAACATCAGATGTAAGTGAGGATCTTTATCTTATCATTTAACTTTCAAAAGTATTTCATTTAATCTCCAAATCTACCGGAATCCATTATACTTCAATCCGGATCAAGGAGCCACCGGATCTACTTGCAGCGTTCCGGAAGCCGCACTCACACCAACACCGTATACCGGTCACAGAGGTAATCCGTTCTCCTCAAATCTAAGGTAATATTTAATCCACTTTAAAAGCATCAATTACTTACCTTGTCTCTCTCTGGAAAGCATCCGCATATTCTCGCTAATATCCTCTGCTGAATATTCTACCGGTTATTTCTAAAGTCTGTCTGTGTTGTGTATATTTTATGTATGAATGTGTGAGTGCGTGAAGACGTTCCTAAGAATTGTTACAATAAGGATACAACTATTGATGTCATACTAAGTATACCAAAGGATATATTTATTTATCAGACCTCTGAACTGTTTTGCTTTAAGTTCCATACCGATATTGCAACAATTGTTTCTACTCATTTACTCCATGCTTCTGCTTGGCATCTACGAAGTTTTCTTTCAGTAAAAGACTCACCAGTGATTTAACAGGTAGTTCAAACCATATTGCCAGATTTATTCATTTAAAGAGCAACAAACCCTTACTTTAAAAACACTGCATAAGATCCTGCATAAAACAGGACACCACAAAAGGGCCTTTTGCGGGGCATTCCCCCAAATAAATCAGCTCTTTTACCTGTAAAAAAAACAAATACAAACACCCCCCCAACAGTAAAACCCACCACCCACACAACAAACCCCCCCCAAATAAAACCCTATCTAAAAAACCTAAGCTCCCCATTTTCCTGAAAAGGGCATTTGTATGGGCATTGCCCTTAAAAGGGCATTTAGCTCTTTAACTGCCCAAAGTCCCTAACCTAAAATCAAAACCCACCTAATAAACCCTTAAAAAAAAAACTAACACTAACCCCAAGACGATCCACTTACAGTTTTCGAAGACCGGACATCCATCCTCATCCAAGCGGCAGAAGTCATCATTCAAGCGGGCCGAAGTCTTCATCTAAGTGGGCAGAAGTCTTCATCCAGACGGCATCTTCTATCTTCATCCATCCGGAGCGGAGCAGCTCCATCTTCAAGACATCCAGCGCGGAGATCAACGAAGAATTAAGTTTCTCATTAAGGTACATCATCCAAGATGGCGTCCCTTACATTCCGATTGGATTGAGCTCGCATTCTATTGGCTGATAGAATAGCCAATAGAATGCAAGCTCAATCCTATTGGCTGATTGGATCAGCCAATAGGATGAAAGCTCAATCCTATTGGCTGATTGCAACAGCCAAGAGGATTTTTTTTCCCCTTTAATTCCTATTGGCTGATAGAATTCTATCAGCCAATCGGAATGTAAGGGATGCCATTTTGGATGACGTACCTTAAAGGGAAACTTCATTCTTTGTTGTCAGGGACACTGTACCTTTAAGCAGTAACATTCCTTTCTCTTCACCTATTGGTTGCTTTCCTGTTAAAATCCTGCAACTTCCTGGCAATCACTGCTTAGTAATTCTTGTTTGACCTAACAAGCACCTGAAGACCTGAGCTAAACTTGAAATACACCTGAGAAGGGATAAATCCACTGTTCAACTATTTTCCAGTCTCACAAGGACAAACTTAACTAAATCGTCTGTGGCTGAATACGCCAAACAATCTGCAACTCATTTCATCAAAACTTAGAAGAATTATACTGAACTACAATCAAGCGATAAGGAATTCACAACTCTCACCACTGCTGTCTCTGCCTTGTAAAATTCACAGTCAGTGTGAATCGTTACCATATCGGCATCTCTGCTTCAGCCACACACTAGAGCTGTACCCTCCCCCAACACAGGCTTCCGCCATCACACGCTGCAGGGAAACGCCGGGGACAGAACCTGATCAACCTACTGCAGTGTAAATCAGCCACATTCAGCAAGGAATAAATAAGGTAAAATTAACATTGCTTATTTAAAATTAACGCATTGACGAACTGTTTAATACCAAGTAATTATTACTCCGGAGAAAAGTAATATCCAATTACATATCCTGCATGATTCAAGGTATTCGTTTATACAGACTTTAAACCATATTACTTGCTTGCTTGCAATATTAATTAAACTCACTGCTACAAAGATACCCTTCATACATAGGGGAATTCTAAAACCTCAGTGACACAAACAATAACCAGGTTTACTACTACGGTTTTTATAAATAAACTGTGTATTACCTACTGCATTCACCAACTCATAGATAGAGAAGTAATCTGCAGCTGAGCTCCTTAAAGGGATAATAACCTCCTTACATAATTACTAAGCCGTCAGTATGGAGCCAGCAGAGCTTCCTCAAGTAGTGTATAACCTCATCAGAGACAGCTCAACTCTTTTTGCACCATATAGTCAGACTACATGGAATACCACCAACTCTCACAACTGACAGAGGTTCCCAGTTTACCTCTCATTTTTGGACCAATCTCTGCAAACTAACAAACATGGATCACAGGTTTTCTACATCCTTTCATCCGCAGACAAATGGCCAAGCAGAGCGAATTAACCAGTGGTTGGAACAGTACCTAAGATGCTTTTGTGCTTATCATCAAAACGACTGGATGGATTACCTGTCCATGGCAGAGTTCGCTTATAATAATTCGGTTAACTCCTCTACGAAACTTACTCCCTTTTACGCGAATTATGGGTATCATCCAACTTTTGCACTATCCACACAAGAAACCATTGATTCACCTTTAGTGGACGATTTGCATAACTCCCTTGTGGATAACTTTAACTATATACATCAAAATATTAAAGATGCTCAGGATGTCCAAAAGAAGTATTATGATCTTCGTAGAAGGGTACCCCCAGCATATTCCATTGGAGACAAAGTTTGGTTGTCCACAAAGAATCTTAGGCTACAGATTCCCAGCAAGAAGATGGCAAGTCTTTACATTGGACCTTATTCAATAAAACGAATAGTAAATCAAAATGCAGTTACTTTAGAACTTCCTGATAATTTAAAGATCCATCCCACCATACATGTATCTTTATTAAAGCCTTATGGAGAATTACATGACACCAGCACTTTACTACCTCCACCTCCAACTGTTCTGGACCCTAATGAGTATGAGGTTCATTCCATATTGGACTCCCGTATACGTTCTGGCAAATTACAGTATTTGATACGCTGGAAAAACTTCTCATCAGATGAAGACTCTTGGGAACCTGCTTCCAACCTCAAAGCTCCCAGATTGCTTTCTGCCTTCCATCGGAGACACCCAGATCGTCCTCGTCCGGTAGCTGTGGAACAGCTCCCTTAGCGGGGGGTCATGTCAGGGACACTGTACCTTTAAGCAGTAACATTCCTTTCTCTTCACCTATTGGTTGCTTTCCTGTTAAAATCCTGCAACTTCCTGGCAATCACTGCTTAGTAATTCTTGTTTGACCTAACAAGCACCTGAAGACCTGAGCTGAACTTGAAATACACCTGAGAAGGGATAAATCCACTGTTCAACTATTTTCCAGTCTCACAAGGACAAACTTAACTAAATCGTCTGTGGCTGAATACGCCAAACAATCTGCAACTCATTTCATCAAAACTTAGAAGAATTATACTGAACTACAATCAAGCGATAAGGAATTCACAACTCTCACCACTGCTGTCTCTGCCTTGTAAAATTCACAGTCAGTGTGAATCGTTACCATATCGGCATCTCTGCTTCAGCCACACACTAGAGCTGTACCCTCCCCCAACACAGGCTTCCGCCATCACACGCTGCAGGGAAACGCCGGGGACAGAACCTGATCAACCTACTGCAGTGTAAATCAGCCACATTCAGCAAGGAATAAATAAGGTAAAATTAACATCGCTTATTTAAAAATAACGCATTGACGAACTGTTTAATACCAAGTAATTATTATTCCGGAGAAAAGTAATATCCAATTACATATCCTGCATGATTCAAGGTATTCGTTTATACAGACTTTAAACCATATTACTTGCTTGCTTGCAATATTAATTAAACTCACTGCTACAAAGATACCCTTCATACATAGGGGAATTCTAAAACCTCAGTGACACAAACAATAACCAGGTTTACTACTACTGTTTTTATAAATAAACTGTGTATTACCTACTGCATTCACCAACTCATAGATAAAGAAGTAATCTGCAGCTGAGCTCCTTAAAGGGATAATAACCTCCTTACATTTGTTGACCATCGTAAGAAGAGGATGCTCCTCGCCAGATGTTTTGAAGATGAAGTCTCTCCGCACTGAATGGATGAAGATAGAAGATGCCGTCTGGATGAAGACTTCTGCCCGCTTGGATGAATACTTCGGCCCGCTTGAATGAAGACTTCTGCCGGCTTCGATGAGGACTTCTGCTTGGATGAGGATGGATGTCCGGTCTTAGAAAACTGTAAGTGGATCGTCTTGGGTTAGTGTTGGTTTTTTTTTTAAGGGTTTATTCGGTGGGTTTTAATTTTAGGTTAGGGACTTTGGGAAGTAAAATAGCTAAATGCCCCTTTAAGGGCAATGCCCATACAAATGCACTTTTCAAGGAAATGGGGTGCTTAGGTTTTTTAGATAGGGTTTTATTTGGGGGGGTTGGTTGGTTGGGTGGTGGGTTTTACTGTTGGGGGTGTTTGTATTTTTTTTACAGGCAAAAGAACTGATTTCTATGGGGCAATGCCCTGCAAAAGGCCCTTTTAAGGGCCATTGGCAGTTTAGTGTAGGCTAGGTTTTTTTTTTATTTTGGGGGGTCTTTTTTATTTTGATAGGGCTATTAGATTAGGTGTAATTGTTTTTTAATTTTGATACTGTGTTTTTTTTATTTTTTGTAACTTAGTGTTTTTTATTTTTTGTAACTTAGCTGTTATTTTTTGTAATTTAGTAATTTTTAATAGTAGATTTAAATAACTTGAGTAGGGTTGGGTTTTTAAATATGTAATATAATTAATTTAATTGTTAGTTTAATGTAATTTTAGTATAATAGTAAGGGTAGGTTAATTAATAGTTTAATATAGTTTATTTTAATTCTAAAGGTAAGTTTTAATTTATTATAAGATAGGGATGATTTAATATTTAATGTAAAGTTAGCGGGTTGTTAGGTTTAGGGGTTCATAGTTTAATTTAGTTTATGGTGATGTGGGGGGCTGGCGGTTTATGGATTAATAGCTTTAGTTAGTGGTAGTGATGTGGGAGGCCAGGGATTTAGGGGTTAATAATTTTATTACAGTTGCGATGGGCTCCGGGAGCGGCAGGATAGGGGTTAATACATTTATTTAGTTGCGGTGGGCTCCAGGAACGGCGGGATAGGGGTTAATATATTTATTTAGTTGCGGTGGGGTCCGGGAGCGGCGGGATAGGGGTTAATAACTTTATTTAGGTGGTGGCGATGTCGGGCAGCAGATTAGGGGTGTTTAGACTCAGGGCTTATGTTAGGGTGTTAGGTGAAAACTTTACTGGTTTTCTACCATAGAAATCAATGGGATATCTGGCAGCATCGAACATGAGCTTTCACTGCTTTCAGACTCCCATTGATTCCTAGGGAATCCGCTGCCTCCAGGGTGGCGGATTGAAAACCAGGTACGCTGGGCCGGAATAGTGGCGAGCGTACCTGTTAGAAATTTGATAACTTGCAAAAGTTGTCAGATAGTGCCGAATTTGTATTTGGAACATCTGTAATGATGTAAGCATCGATCTGTGTCGGATTGAGACCGGCGGATCACATGTTACGTCACAATTTTCAACTTTTGCCAGTCTGTAGGCTTTGATAACTAGGTCGAATCAGGCTCGCCACAATTACGCTGCGGAATTCCAGCGTATTTGCGGTTAACGGCTTGATAAATATCCCTCTCTGTCTGAATCATGAAAGAAAAAAATAGCTTTCATGTCCCTTTACACAGCTGTATTGTAAGAATGGCACATCGGCAGTAGAAAATAAAGAGCTGATTTATTTACCAAATAAGCATTCCTATTTGAAAAAATGTACAATGTTTTGAGGCACCTTTTAAGGTGATAAAAAAATGAATACCTTTTAAACATATTCATTTAAAATAAAATACCAATTTAGAAAAGCTTGGCTGACAGTCTCACTGGTGCCCAAGACTCACAAATTACTTTACATTTTTTTCCAGGTTTTATTGAAATTTAAGCAGGTCAGTAAATAACCTGAAATATTACAAAGGCGAGCAGGAAACTGCCAGAGATTAAAGAACCAAGTTTAGGTTTCCTGCCATGTAGTGCTTCAGACTCATACCTATGTATCTCTTCAGCAAAGAATACAACAGGAACAAAGCAAATTTGATAGTAGAAGTAAAATTAAATCTTTTTTAAAATGTTATGCTCTTTTTGAACCACAAAAGAGCCCTTTAACATATAACATATTAGTGGACTCCCCTTACAGTGATGGTGAACTTGACCATTGCGGAACATATCAGTGTACCTATGATATAAATCCAACCCCACTTTCAATCATTTTTTTTAATATCTAAATAAAAGTGTCCTTACCTCTTATATTCCCACGTCAGCTAAGATAAAAGTCAATGACCTCTTGTCTGAGAGCTTCAAAATCACTAATGGCACCCGACAGGGATGCCCTCTTTCTCCGATATTATTTGCGATATCTATAGAAATATTAGCCTTAAAGTTGTGGGCAGACCCTCGTATATCGGGAATCAAATTACACAACACAGACCATAAAATAGCCATGTATGCGAACGACATCTTGTTGACCCTTACAAAATCAGAGGACTCACTGCCGCAAGCATTAAAGACAATCCAGGAATATGGCAAACACTCTAACTTCCAACTAAACATAAGTAAATCAGAAGTACTCAATATAAATTTAGAGGGAGACAGAATGTCACAGTTGATGGCCCTCTGCCCATTACGTAGGCAACCAAATATGATGAAGTACTTAGGAATCTAGATATCAGCAGACATGGAGGTTATTTTTGAGGCCAATTACAAACACCTAGAAAAGATAATAATTGGAGACTTATCCTATTGGAAAAACAAAAAAACTGTCATGGTTAGGTAGAATTAGTGTCATTAAAATGAACATCCTCCCCAGAATACTATATATTATGCAGGCCTTACCCATCCCATTACCAGGGGAATTTATGAGCAAACTATAGAATACACTGGAGACATATATCTGGTGTGGTATAAAACCAAGAATTAATAAACAAACAATGTATTTAGCAAAGGAAGAAGGAGGACTAGGGGTGCCAAATATTCATAAATAAAAAGAGAGAAGCGCTCAACCTGGGAACGAACAATAGCATAATAGCTTGTTCTATGGCTAGTTACCACCCTAGAAGCAGCCTCTTTTTGCTCAATATGTGCCTTTCACAGAGAAGAACTTTCCTGTAGCATATCAGTCTGATCCTGACTTTACAGTACAGTCCAGCCCCGAAATACCAGGCAATCCCTCTCTGAACGAGAGAAACGGCAAAACCCCAGACGCACGTTTCGGCCTATTGTGGGCCTCGTCAGTGAGGTGCAGCCATATCCCTCTAGGCACACTGAGCAACGGGTCCACGTCTGGATTCCCGCATCACACTTAGGGAGACTTCCCTAAGTGTCATAATTTGCATAAATAAAAAGAGAGAAGCGCTCAACCTGGGAACGAACAATAGCATAATAGCCTGTCTATATTCAGACATATAGACAGGCTTTCATTCTTCAAAGAATAGTAGAATGGTGCTCCAACGATAGCACAAAGAAATGGATACAGCTAGACAGGGCGATCCTACATACCAATAACCCTGGGCACATAGCTTGGACATTAAAGAAGGACAGGCCAATGACCATGGACAGATACCCCCTTTATAAAGAGCTATTCAGGGTATGGTACAAAATTATAAATACCTCCTCTCGGATATCCACACCGGTGACTCCCATGACCCCATACATGGACAACCCAGCTCTTCCATTAGGAATAGTAAGGAAACACATACCACAAGGTCAACAGGTAGCGCAGAACACAATTCTAGCACTTACCCAACACCATAAAATTAAAAAATGGGAGGATATAAAAGATACAGAGACGCACTTGAATTGGTTGGTACACGCACAAATTTCACACTTCGTATCAACACATAAAGACAGGAACGCACTGCTTCGGAAACTGACAGATTTTGAGCAACTCTGCTACGCAGGGTGCCCACGTTCACACCTAATATCTATCCTCTATTAAACACTATGCCAAAACAACACAGACTGCCTACCATCATATACAAAAGCATGGGAGAAGGAGATAGGAAAGGAAATAAACCCAAAAACATGGAAAAGCGCATTAATTAATAACAAGATAGCCTCTATATCAGCACAGATACAGGAGACTAACCTCAAATTACTTACTAGATGGTACCTTACACCGTACAGGCTCAAAAGAATATACCCGAATGCATCGGGCAGATGTTGGAGGGGATGTGAAACGGAGGGCACTTTTCTGCATATATGGTGGGAATATCCCAAACTCTAGCAGTTTTGGACGGACATTGTCACAAGTATATGCAAAACACTAGAAATCATAATACCTAGGGACCCCAGGATGTTACTACTATTCGCAGGTTTACCTCAAATTAAGTGCGCAGCAAAGAGAAAATTGCTACTGACTCTGCTGAGTAGCGCTAAAATTTTAATTCCCAGATATTGGAAAACTGACACGTCTCCTACCCAACAAGAATGGGTAAGACAAGTAGATATGCTGTTACATTTGGAAAGATACCATCACATTAAAAATGGCACAGTAGACATTCACGAAATTATGTTGCAAATATGGAGTACAAACTAGTAATATAAATATTACATCCGTGAAGAGACATACCCCATCCTTCTTGATAGACAGGCGGGGACCCTCCTGTCTGCTCCCCTTCCCCCACACAAGGCGACGGCATTCATTATACACCCCTGAGATATCACCTAGGCAAGTATACTCATAAGGATGAGAATTGACGAAGGGACCCAGACAATGCTGAAAACACAGGAGGGAAGAAAATGAGAACAAGCATGCGAGGGAAAAAATATACACTTGACAGGTAGATCTGTAGCAACATAAACAACACTTCGCTACTTACTGAGGGGACCAGGGCAATAGTCAGAACAGTGAGGGAGGAAAGAGATGAGAGTATAGTTGAAAATCCACTAAGCAACACCGTGAGTCCAGGACAAAATGATGTAAAACAAATATGTAAAGTAACTCTTTGAAAAAACATTGTGTTATGACGCATCTCGATGTTATACTTTATCATGATAATTTTGATGTAAACATTTGTATTTTTGAATTCTATAATAAAGCTTTTGAAAAAAAAAAAAAAAAGTGTCCTTACTGCTAATCGCTCCGATTTATTCCTATCGCTCCTCCTCCCGTAGCCGATCTACACTTTTTTTTTCAGTGACATTTCTTCATCCGGCCAATTTATTTTCTGGCCATGAGGTGGCCAACTCCTTACACAGCATGCCCCTTAAATCAATTGCGCATGCACTTCTTTTTTCCTATGGATCCCTCACTTTAAAGGCCAGAAAATCAATTGGACGGATAAAGAAACGTCACTGAATTTAAAAAAAAAAACTGCTCCAGGAGGAGTAGTAAATCAGAGCGATTCGCAGTAAGAACATTTTTATTTTGAAGAAAAAAAATAATGAATGAAAGTGCGTTTGGATTTATATCATAGTCACACTGATATGTTCTGTAATGATCAAGTTTACCATCATTTTGATAATATAGTGCTCAGTAAAAAAGCTGATGATTTCTCTCCATCCCAGCGAGTTTTTGAGAATCGGTTCCTAAGTTTCTACACTCTCTTAACCCCTTAATGACCAGCACCGTACCCTGTATGATGCTGGTCATTATGCCCTTAAGGACCAGCGACGTACCCTGTATATCGCTGCAGTCCTGGGCTTCTCTCTGCCGCGATCTCCCTCAAAAGAGCGAGATTGCACTATTTCTGCATGCCCCACGAGTGGAGCATTGCAGAAATAGACTTGCAGCGTTGCATAGCGGGGGTGCCGATCATTAGTGGGTGGAAGCGTAATGAGGGATGCGGGTAGGCGGCCCAGTTGTGTCACTGCGGGGGGTGCTGACTGCACCGGGTGACACCATCATGGGGGGTGACACCAGTCCCAGCAGTGCACAATATCTTCCGTTACTCCATGCAGTGAAAGTTTTAAAACCTGGGCTCTACCGGGTTTGATCACTGCACGGAGCAAATAGAATATGGTAGGGAGGAGTCAGGACTTTTACTACAGCTGCAGTGGTAGTGCTCTTTGACTTTAAACAGAAGACACTAAAACATAACTGCACAAGTGGACCAATCCTGAAAGAGTTTATAAAATAAGTATAATGTATGGTGTAGATATTGATGGTGCAGTGTATTACTGGCCATTTACAGCTCCTGTCTGCACATTTCAGCACACTCCTGTGCTGGATCACAGAGTAGCCCCGCCCCTCTGACTCGCACTTGGAGGAGAAGAGGGCATGCACAGCATGGCAGCTCTGTGTGCTGAGGGAGATATGTCAGTGAGGATCAGAGGTAAGAAGGACAGGGTGTGGAGAACAGTTAGATGATAAGTGTGCAGCTTTCTCTCCCTCTCTTCATCTGCTCTGCTCTCCTAGAGTTTCACTCTGGCTTCTCCCCACTTCCTCTTATGTTTTTTTATGGTAAGTACTTAACCTGTCTTTCTGGATACATCACAGACACCAGATATGATCAGCAGAGAGTGGGAAATATAAGAGCAGAAAATAACTTAGATATTTGTCTCTCAATTATGCTGCAGCTCACTAAGATTTATTTTAAAACATTTCTGTGTTTAAGATATTTTATTAAGCTAAGTTTCCAGCTTTGGGGGGAAAAACTGTGTTCTCAGAAAAGTTAAAATTGATTTTTTTCATAATACACAAAAGTATTTGATAGTTACTATGATTTCTAGTGTTCCATAGTGCTGTTCTGAGCTTTTTGTTTGTTGTTGGGAATACTCAATTAATGAAACATTGATGTAAATGGCCAACCTTAGTTATCATAAATCAGCTCTTAAATCTGTATGCTAAGAAAATAAATAGCAATGTTTATAGGTGTGGTGGGTATTTATAACTGTGTTTGTGTGTGTGTGAGATAGAGTTAATCCCGAACGTACGGAGTTGAGGCACGGGTTATTTGAACCCTATTGGCTGAATGGAGCCAGGTTGAGGGGCGGAGCTAATGGGAGGCTTCAAATAGGGAACACTCCTTTGTTGGCGCCCTTTTTTCAAGACACTTAACTTCAGGAGCAGACGGCAAAAGTGTCACTTACCTGATGGAGTCTCTGTTAAAGGAGCTGATGGTGTTGGCCAGGAGTAGAAGTCAGGAATGGATTCAGGAGCAGCTGAGGATGGCGATGGTGCCTGGAGGTGTCCCGGTGGAGGAGTCCGGTGTCGTCGAGTCCAGAAGGAGAGGGAGGCCACTATGGTTGGTACGGCCTCCGAGGCGGCTGAGCCCTGAAGAGTCTTCAAAGTCGAGGAGAAGGATGACGCTAAGACTGGTAAGAAAAAGGCAGTTGTGGGCAGGTCTGAGGCGGAGACAACAGCTGGATTCAAGGAGGTGTTGACGGTGGGCGGTGATGTCGTCACTGCTCACAGGGTTGTGGCTGAAGAGAGGTCCCTAACCATGGCAAGGGGTAAGTGTGAGTGTGGGGGGGGGGGGGTTGCAGGGAGAGACAGCACAGTGTTTTAGAGTATTTGTGGGGGGGTTGAGTAGCACGCACGCGCACATTGTTCCTTTCACTGGGCCACAGGGCATGCAAACATTATAGGTTAAATTTGGGGTAAAGGGATGGGTATTTGGTAGTGTGGAGGCATTTGTAATTTCTGCACTAGTTTGAATGGGGGTGTTGGTTGGAGCAATGGGATTTTAGTTGGGCATTAATTTTGTGTTCCAGGGATATTGGTGGGAATTTTAGTATGTGAAGGGTTTTGAGTTGGGGGGTAAAAAATAAATAAATAAATAAATAAAAAAAATAAAAAAATTTAATAACAATCGCCTAGATTTCGAGTTCTGCGGTAGCCGTCAAAACCAGCGTTAAGGGCTCCTAACGCTGGTTTTTACTGCCCGCTGGTATTTAGAGTCAGTCAGGAAAGGGTCTAACGCTCACTTTCCAGCCGCGACTTTTCCATACCGCAGATCCCCTTACGCCAATTGCGTATCATATCTTTTCAATGGGATCTTCCTAACGCTGGTATTTAGAGTCTTGGCTGAAGTGAGCGTTAGAACTCTAATGACAAAACTCCAGCCGCAGAAAAAAGTCAGGAGTTAAGAGCTTTATGGGCTAACGCTGGTTTATAAAGCTCTTAACTACTGTGCTATAAAGTACACTAACACCCATAAACTACCTATGTACCCCTAATCCGAGCCCCACCCCCCCCACATCACTGCCACTCTAATAAAAAAATGTAACCCCTAATCTGCCGACTGGACACCGCCGCAACCTACATTATCCCTATGTACCCCTAATCTGCTGCCCCTAACACCGCCGACACCTACATAATATTTATTAACCCCTAATCTGCCCCCCCCAACCTTACCTACACTTATTAACCCCTAATCTGCTAACCGGACCTCACCGTCACAATAATAAATGTATTAACCCCTAAACCGCCTCACTCCCGCCTCGCAAACCCTATAATAAATTTTATTAACCCCTAATCTGCCCTCACTAATATCGCCGACACCTAACTTCAAGTATTAACCCCTAATCTGCCGACCGGACCTCACCGCTACTATAATAAATGTATTAACCCCTAAAGCTAAGTCTAAACCTAACCCTAACACTCCCCTAAATTAAATATAATTTAAATCTAACGAAATTAATTATTTCTTATTAAATAAATTAATCCTATTTAAAGCTAAATACTTACCTGTAAAATAAACCCTATTATAGCTACAATATAACGAATAATTATATTGTAGCTATTTTAGGATTTATATTTATTTTACAGGCAACTTTGTATTTATTTTAACTAGGTACAATAGCTATTAAATAGTTATTAACTATTTAATAGCTACCTAGTTAAAATAATTACAAAATTACCTGTAAAATAAATCCTAACCTAAGTTACAATTAAACCTAACACTACACTATCAATAAATTAATTAAATAAACTACCTACAATTACCTACAATTAAATCAACTAAACTAAATTACAAAAACAAACAAACACTAAATTACAAAAAAAACAAACACTTAATTACAAAAAATAAAAAAAGATTACAAGAATTTTAAACTAATTACACCTACTCTAAGCCCCCTAAAAAAATAACAAAGCCCCCAAAATAAAAAAATGTCCTACCCTAATCTAAAATAAAAAGTTAACAGCTCTATTACCTTACCAGCCCTTAAAAGGGCCTTTTGCGGGGCATGCCCCAAAGAAATCAGCTCTTTTGCCTGAAAAAAAAACATACAATACCCCCCCAACATTACAACCCACCACCCACATACCCCTAATCTAACCCAAACCCCCCTTAAAAAACCTAACACTAAGCCCCTGAAGATCTCCCTACCTTGTATTCACCCAGCCGGGAATCACTGATCCGTCCTCCAGAGGGTCCGAAGTCTTCATCCAATCCGGCAAGAAGAGGTCCTCCAGAGGGTCCGAAGTCTTCATCCTATCCGGCAAGAAGAGGTCATCCAGAGGGTCCAAAGTCTTCATCCAGGCGGCATCTTCTATCTTCTTCCATCCGGAGCAAAGCGGGTCCATCTTGAAGTAGCCGACGCGGAGCCATCCTTCCACACCGACGGACTAACGACGAATGAAAGTTCCTTTAAATGACATCATTCAAGATGGCGTCCCTCGAATTCCGATTGGCTGATAGGATTCTATCAGCCAATCAAAATTAAGGTAGGAAAAATCTGATTGGCTGATTGAATCAGCCAATCAGATTCAAGTTCAATCCGATTGGCTGATTGGATCAGCCAATCATATTGAGCTCGCATTCTATTGGCTGATCGGAACAGCCAATAGAATGCGAGCTCAATCTGATTGGCTGATTGGATCAGCCATTCGGATTGAACTTGAATCTGATTGGCTGAATCAATCAGCCAATCAAATTTTTCCTACCTTAATTCCGATTGGCTGATAGAATCCTATCAGCCAATCGGAATTCGAGGGACGCCATCTTGGATGACGTCATTTAAAGGAACCTTCATTCATCGTTAGTCCATCGGTGAGGAAGGATGGCTCCGCGTCGGCTGCTTCAAGATGGACCCGCTCCACTCCGGATGGAAGAAGATAGAAGATGCCGCCTGGATGAAGACTTTGGACCCTCTGGAGGACCTCTTCTTGCCAGATTGGATGAAGACTTAGGACCCTCTTCTGGACGGATTGGTGATACCCGGCTGGGTGAATACAAGGTAAGGAGATCTTCAGGGGCTTAGTGTTAGGTTTTTTAAGGGGGGTTTGGGTGGGTTAGATTAGGGGTATGTGGGTGGTGGGTTGTAATGTTGGGGGGGGTATTGTATGTTTTTTTTCAGGCAAAAGAGCTGATTTCTTTGGGGCATGCCCCGCAAAAGGCCCTTTTAAGGGCTGGTAAGGTAATAGAGCTGTTAACTTTTTATTTTAGATTAGGGTAGGGCATTTTTTTATTTTGGGGGGCTTTGTTATTTTTTTAGGGGGCTTAGAGTAGGTGTAATTAGTTTAAAATTCTTGTAATCTTTTTTTATTTTTTGTAATTTAGTGTTTGTTTGTTTTTGTAATTTAGTGGGGGTTTTTTTGTAATTTAGTTTAGTTGATTTAATTGTAGGTAATTGTAGGTAGTTTATTTAATTAATTTATTGATAGTGTAGTGTTAGGTTTAATTGTAACTTAGGTTAGGATTTATTTTACAGGTAATTTTGTAATTATTTTAACTAGGTAGCTATTAAATAGTTAATAACTATTTAATAGCTATTGTACCTAGTTAAAATAAATACAAAGTTGCCTGTAAAATAAATATAAATCCTAAAATAGCTACAATATAATTATTCGTTATATTGTAGCTATATTAGGGTTTATTTTACAGGTAAGTATTTAGCTTTAAATAGGATTAATTTATTTAATAAGAAATAATTTATTTCGTTAGATTTAAATTATATTTAACTTAGGGGGGTGTTAGGGTTAGACTTAGCTTTAGGGGTTAATACATTTATTATAGTAGCAGTGATTTCCGGTCGGCAGATTAGGGGTTAATACTTGAAGTTAGGTGTCGGCGATGTTAGTGAGGGCAGATTAGGGGTTAATAAAATTTATTATAGGGTTTGTGAGGCGGGAGTGAGGTGGTTTAGGGGTTAATACATTTATTATAGTGGCGGCGAGGTCCAGTCGGAAGATTAGGGGTTAATAAGTGTAGGTAAGGTAGCAGCGACATTGGGGGGCAGATTAGGGGTTAATAAATATAATGTAGGTGTCGGCGACGTTGGGGGCAGCAGGTTAGGGGTTCATAGGGATAATGTAGGTGGCGGCGGTGTACGGAGCGGCAGATTAGGGGTTAATAATAAAATGCAGGGGTCAGCAATAGCGGGGGTGGCAGATTAGGGGTTAAAAAGTGTAAGGTTAGGGGTGTTTAGACTCGGGGTACATGTTAGGGTGTTAGGTGCAGACTTAGAGAGTGTTTCCCAATAGGAAACAATGGGGCTGCGTTAGGAGCCGAACGCTGCTTTTTTGCAGGTGTTAGGTTTTTTTTCAGCTCAAACTGCCCCATTGTTTCCTATGGGGGAATCGTGCACAAGCACGTTTTGCCAGCTTACCGCTACCGTAAGCAACGCTGGTATTGAGAGTTGAAGTGGCGGTAAATTATGCTCTACGCTCCCTTTTTGGAGCCTAGCGCAGCCCTTCAGAGAACTCTAAATACCAGCGTTATTTAAAAGGTGCGGGGGGGGAAAAAACACGCGTAGCTAAAGCACCCCTTTGGCTGCAAAACTCTAAATCTAGCCGAATAATAATTAAAATAAATAATAAATAAATAAATAAATAAGGATTATATATATATATATATATATATATATATATATATATATATATATATATATATATATAATAAAATAAGAATTAATTTATTTTATAAAGCGGGAAATGGGAAAGTGGGGGAAGAAAAGATGAATGAAAAGAGTTGGGAAATAGTGAAATTGTTGTGTTCAGTTCTTTCTAGGGAGCATTTTATTAAAAAAATATATTTTATGTTGCATAATTGGTTGGGCTCTGTTTTTATTGGGGATTTGGGGTGATAGGTTTGTGGTTTGTTTGGGCTTAAGTTATACTTAAAGTTAATATTTCTGTATTCAGATCCTAATGTTGAGAATTATGGCCTTTCCAGTGGAGGGGAAGAGGCACCTACGGCGCAGAGGGAGCTGTCGGAGGCACTGCTTTACTTGGATGCTGGCAGTGACTTTGAGAATGAAGATGCAGCAGAGGTGTGCTTAACTGGAGAGGATAGGGCTGGTCAGGTAGGCGAGTTTCCTGCTTTGGCACAGCTTTTGCAATTTATTTCTCCTGGCAGGGGGAAAAAGGGGAAAGGGTCGGATAGGTTTAGAGGGGTAGGGTTTAGTCATAGGGATTCTCGGGTATGTTTAAGAAGTGTTGAGGGGTATGTGGGGGCTAGTTTGGGAGCTTTTACTGAGTCCAGCAGGTACCAAAGAAGAAGATTTATATCTTTCTGTGATCGGCATATGTATGTATGTATGTATGTATTGGGTACTTGTAAAGCGCGGCTAATCACCCGTAAGGGTCTCAAGGCGCTGCTCATTTTATCGACCTCGGAAGGATGAAAGGCTGAGTGGACCTCGCCGGGGATCGAACCTGCAACCCTTAGGTTGCTACAGAGCTCAGCCACAGTGCCTTAGCATGCTGAGCTATCTGTCCAGCTAGGCATAGATCATGTTCCCCTATCAGAAGCAATTGGAGAGACATTAGCCCACATGGGCTACAGTTGAAAAGTTAGAGGAAGGATCGTCCAGGAGAGAGAGAGGTCGTTCACCAAGCAGGAAGGAAGTCGGGTAGTAGACGCAGATCAACCCAGGTAGAGTCAAGTCAGAAGAGTGACATGAAGAAGGCGACTCAGTCAGGGTCAGGTGGTGGTTCAACTAATCAGGAAGGACCAAGGTCAGTGCCTAAGCCAACAGGTGAGAAGGCTGAGGGCGGGGTGGGAGCTGGAGTTGGTTTGGTGTGTGGAGAGCGTGAGAAGTTGCTATCTGGTTTAAAGGTGCTAATGATTGGTCTTGAAGTTCCTGGGAGAGAATATTCAGTTGTGAAGGCTTGGGAGTCATCTAGTGGTATGGCTGTTGTAGGTGCAGATGTTTTATGGGGTAGTGCTATTACCTCATCAGCGGGTGCTTCTGTATCTGGGTGTTCGGTGAAAGTTCCAGATGAATCATTGCGGCGTCCGTGCTTATGTTCCATTGGCCTGTTAGGGATTCACCTTACGGTGGAGGTGAACAAAAAAAATTGGAAATTGAAGAAATGAAGAAGAGATATAGAAAACTTCCAAAAACTTTGGGAAATTGGTCTCCATTGAGGGGGCAGCCCTTTCATGGGTCGGGGATTGGTTCAGCAGGGATGGTGCCAGGTAAAAGCTCGGCCGCGGTAATGCGAAAAGGTCTCTGTTCTCAATTTAATAATGGGGTGTGCCATTTGGAGGTAGTTGCAAGTTCAAGCATGAGTGCTCTGGGTGTGGTGGTTCCCATGGATTCAGTAGATGTTTTAAAAAAAGGAGGTTTGGTGGAAAAGCAAGCAATGCCGCTGTTGTGAGCGCGGACTCCGGTGAAGGTAGAGGCGTACACCAGTAGAAGGGGAGGAAGGGAGGATGCAGAGCTTCTTTTGCCAGGGTTTAGTTCTGGTTTTGTTATCCCTTTCAAGGATCAGGGAGGTGGTAGATTCCCTGGTAATTTAAAATTGGCTAGGGAATTTCCAGCTGTGGTTTGGAAAAAGTTGCAAAAAGAGGTTTCACTGGGGCATATGGCAGGTCCGTTTTTGTCCCCCCTGTTTCCAAACTTGAGAGTATCTCCATTAGGTGTGGTTCCTAAAAGGTCTTTGGGTCATTTCCGCATGATTCATCATTTATCGTACCCAAAGGGTTTGTCAGTCAATGACGGCATCGACCTGAAGTTGGTTTCTGTTAGGTATGCGTCATTTGATAGAGCAGTTGATCTGGTGAGAATTGCGGGTCCTGGGGCCTTGTTAGAAAAAGTTGATGTGGAGGCGGCCTTTTGCTTGCTTTCGGTTCATCCGAGTTGCCACCATTTGCTTGGCTGTCAGTTTGAAGGCAAGTTCTTTGTAGACCTCTGTTTACCTATGGGTTGTTCGATATCGTGTTCTTATTTTGTATTTGTATTTTGTTCTTATTTATATCGAATGGGTGGTGAAGAAGCATTCAGGTTTGTCATCAATGGTTCATTATCTCATTGACTTTTTGTTTGTGGGTCCAGCAGGCTCATCAGTTTGTCAGAAGTTGGTGGATATGTTCAGTTTGGTGGCGGCGGAATTTAGAGTTCCTGTGGCTGAGGAGAAATCTGAAGGACCAGTAAATTCCCTGATTTTCTTGGGCATTGAGATGGACTCCGAGTTGATGGAGTGTCGACTTCCTTGGGATAAGGTGGTTGAGTTAAGGGAATCCATTCGGATAACTTTGAGTTTGGAGAAGATTATTCTTCGTCAGCTTCAGTCGTTACTTGGGAAGCTGAACTTTGCTTGTTGTACTATCCCAGTAGGAAGGGTCTTCTGTTGAAGGTTGTCCTTGGCTACTGCGGGGGTTAAGGCTCCCTACCATCACATTAGACTGACAAAAGAGTTGAAGGAGGACTTGAAGGTATGGGCAGCATTTTTGTGAGACTTTAATGGTTGTTTATTGGTTCAGGAGGTCAGTTGGTCAGATAAAAAATTATGTCTTTTTACGGATGCAGCGGGAGTTCATGGTTTTGGAGCTTACCTCAACGGAAGGTGGTGTGCGGATGTCTGGCCAGACAAGTGGGTGGCTGTAGGTTTGACAAAGAACCTGACTTTTTTGGAACTAGACTCGTTGGTGGTAGCTCTTCGGGTCTGGGCTCGGGAGCTGAGTAATAAGCGAGTGTGTTTTCATTCGGATAACTTGGGCGTGGTTTACACAATCAACAACCTGACTGCCAATTTGTCTCCTGTAATATGACTACCAAGGGTGTTTGTGTTGGAGTGTTTGAGGATCAATTTGTTTTTTCAGGCTGTACATGTACCGGGCAAAATGAATAAGATTGCTGATGCTTTGTCACGCTTTCAGTGGGAGCGTTTTTGTCTGGAGGGTCCAAAGGCGGAGACGGAGGGTGAGAATTGCCCAAGGGATTTTTGGATGTTGGATTTTCAGTAGTTTTGGATATGGTGAAAGGGGCCTTGGCTCAGTCAATGTGGAGGGCTTACGCCCGGGTATGGCATTTGTGGGACTTAGTAACTGAAGGCCAGGAATGGCTATGTTCTGGTAAGGTTTAATTGGAGATTCTTTTGGGTTGGATTGGGTCATGAGAAGAATTTAGTTTGTCTGCATCTGAGGTTCGAAGAAGAATGGCAGCTATGGCCTTTTTGTTTCAATTGGTAGGTTTACCTGATGTGTCAAAACATTGGCTGTTAGGAGTCTATGCAAGGGGAAGACCAAGAAGGATGGAAGGAGACCTGTTATTTTCTCTTTGTTGGAAAGAATTAGTGGGCGGTTGCTGGAAATTTGTTGGTCAAGGTATGAAGTGGCCTTGTTTAACACTGCGTTTGTCCTTTCCTTTTTTTGAGCTTTTCATTTTGGTGGGTAAGAATACGAAGGTGGCTAGTGGTTTTCGAGTTCAGGATATCTTGTTGCATGAGGGAGCTGTTGAATTGTCGTTGAGACACTCAAAAACTGATCAGCTGTGAAAGGGTAAGCTGATTCAATTGAAGGAGGGGGGGTTTTGTTGTCCGGTTGGAGCGGTTCGGGAATTTTTTAAGTTTAGACCGGTGGGAGCGGGCGCTTTCCTTATTCATGAGGATGGTTCAGTGTTATCCAGATTTTAGTTCGTAGCTGTTTTTCGTAAAGCATTGGGGATGTTGGGAATTAAGGGTGAAGATTTTGGGTCGCATTCGTTCTGAATTGGGGCAGGGATGGAAGCAAGTAGGTTGGGTTTAGAGCCTTTGGTCATAACAAGAATTGGAAGGTGGGGATCTGAGCATTTTAGGGTGTATGTGAGGCCAGGGTTAGTAAGTAAGTAAGCGAATAGCTTATATACTGTGTATATATATATATATATATATATATATATATATATATATATATTCATTTCTTATTTAGGTTTGGTGAGGAGCTGGCTGGTTGGACATTCCTATTTGTATTGGGCAAGATGAGCAGCAGTGTTAAAAAGGAAAGGGGTACAGTTGGGTTTTCCCTGGGAGAAGGTATCTTTGAGATGGTTTGGGGTCAGGGGAATGAGGTGGGACCAATTGGTGAGGACGGTTGTCAATTATGCCAGGCTATTCCCCCTCCCCATATTTTGTTGATACGCTTAGGTGGAAATGACCTTGGTTTTATGTCCCAGACGTTTTTAGTGGACAAGATAAAGTGGGACTTAGATAGGCTTAGGGCATTGTTTCCGGGGCTTGTTTTGTTCTGGTCGAATATTGAGTGTAGACTGTCGTGGAGATCTGCTTGGGATGTTAAAAAATTGGAAAATTCTAGGAAGAAAATTAACAGGGTGATTAGTAGTCACGTTAAGAAATTAGGGGGCCTAGCATTGAGGCATGTTGAGTTTGAAGGTGAATCAGGGAAGTGTTTTTTCCTGAAGGATGGGGTTCATTTGAATGAGGTGGGTTTACAGTTGTTTAATTTTACGATTAAGGAAGGTATCAAAAATGCCGTAGCTTGTATGGGTGGTGCTCGTCGGTAGGTCGAGCTGTGGTGGGCCGCTTGCCCTGGGTATTTTGGCTTATGCCATTTTGTGGGTTTTTGGTACCTCCTGTTGGGGCTTTAAAGGAGAGGTGATTATCAAGGGAGGTGCCTTATTAATCAAGCATAGATAACAGTGGTTTCGGGGCAAGCTCCTATGGGTTTGATTGTTTCATAGTTAAGATGTTTGTGTTATTTAATAAATAAGCTGCAGCCTTTTTATACCCCATATTGGTGTTTGTGTATTTATTTTGGGTTGGGGTTTATGGTCATAATGATTAGACAATTAAGGGGTCAAGAGTTAACCCCGAACGTATGGAGTTGAAGCAGGGGTTATTTGACCCCTATTGGCTGAATGGAGCCAGGTTGAGGGGCGGAGCTAATGGGAGGCTTCAAATAGGGAACTCTTCTTTGTTGGTCCCCTTTTTTCAAGACACTTACCTTCATGAGCAGACGGCAAAAGTGTCCTCCCTCCCTCCCTGGTTGAACTAAAAGGAGATTTGAGTCTCCAGGGGTTGTACACATGGATAGCACTCAAATTCCCTGATTGGTGGAATAGTAGACTATGTAACAAGTGGCGGATACATTAGATAATTTAAAATATAACTTTTATTTGGACTTTAAAAATAATGGTAGGACAATACATTTAAAAACACAGGAATTGTATCAACTTAGATCAGAGTTGCAGGTAGACATCCAAAAACAGGATTCCTAATACATAAGTACTCTGAGCTTGAATTATTAGTTAGTCTTTATAGTTTAGACCTAGGATATACTGTTAATCCATAGTCTTAAAACTAATCATTATTCATTTATCACAGAAAATTATCTTGGTGAATAAAAATCAGGCAAATGTATTGGGCGACAATTTTGTGGATAATTTTGGTATAATGTGATATACCACATACAATTTTGTAGATGATTATGGTATATTGTGATATACCATGTACATTCTTAGGTATGCAGTGTCATGTATGGAATTGATTTGCACTTTTTATATACACATGTTTTATCTGAGAGATGTTTTTACTACATCTGTTTGTAGTGAATGCAGTTATTCCTCTAGGATTCTAGTATGAATACCATATATCCTAAATAGTATATTCTGGATCTGAAACCTCCCCTCCTGAGATAGCAGATATTATATTCAATAGTTGACTACAGGTTCAATTCCCATTAGTAGTCATCAGAGTGAGGTATATATTAATATAGTGCCATTAGATTATTCCTGAATAGTATATTCTAAATGTAACCTCCCCTCCTAAGATAGCAGATATTATATTCAATGGTTAACTGAAGGTTCAATTCCTATTAGTAATCTTCAGAGTCAGGTATATACTAATATAGTGTCTTGGATTTTTCCATGTGAATAGTTATGGTATTATCCAGCATGTGTATTACCTACAATATATTGATATTAAATATGCTTATTAAATTTAGGTAACAACATTCCGCTATTACTAAGATAATATGTGCTTATATAAAACCACAGCTGGACCCTGATAGATGATTTAAATTAATCACACTGCATTCCCCAGATTGTGTAATAATAGAGTTTGGTGCTGGTAGTAATGCATTCAATGATGTCACTGTCTTTTTTTATATATATTCGTTTTACTTTTTTTCTCCACAGTCTGGTAATATTGAATGTGTATACTTAAGTTTAAATAACAGATCTTTCGTTCTGTAGTAACAACCACAAATCCATGAAATGACCTTATACACTTAATCTTAGGCTTAGGTGACAAAAATGTATAACGCTCTGTAATATGCAGGGAATACTCTAGTATTAATATATCGCTTTTCCTACTGCACTTCCTATATTACAGAGTTAGATTAAAGTACCAACTGCCAGTTTTTAAATTAACCACAATTACAGCCTCTTGTGCTCGGATTCATCCGATTAACACCAAATTATGCTGATTAAATCTATAAGAGTCTCCTGCCTATCCCTCTGTATCATAGATAAGCGTAACACTCAGCTGCTGACAATAGTAAATTCCATCTAAGTCACAAATGTGACAAGTTATGAGCAGACTGGGTTAAACATATAAGGTGTTATTTTAAATTTCTAAGTTGATTCCTGCTATATTTAAAAAAACAACGACTATGAGGAGCCCATTATCTCCCAACCTTCCCTGACATGTTTCGCAGAGTAACTCGGCTTTCTCAAAGGGTTTACGGAGGTTCAAGTTTGGCGGGTATTTATTCCTAATGACTCCACCTGCTTCAAGGTACGTCATCGGACTCAGCAAATCAAAAGGGAGGTGTGTTTTTATTGACTTTATAGCATCACAGTATGGACTGGGTTGGTTATCCAGACCAGGTAAATAACATAATCATATCAGAGATCGTAGTTCTTATATGAATAAACCAGATATACGCATACTATATGTGAGGTGTGTACATTCGTCAGCCTGGTCTATACAATTGTGCCTTTGGAATATCAGATGTTTAGCTTTTGGTAACATGTCTCATATCTGATTTACTGAAGATAAAGAGAAACATTTTTAATAATTCCGCACAGATATGGGTACATTTGAGTAAAGTTTGTTACATCAATTTAAATATCAGAACTGATCTCTAAAACATTGGATGAAAACTTGGTTATATGAATATGAATGTATACAGAGAAATAGCATCACTTTGACACATGAGTATATAGCTGCATACTTGCACAAATAAGGAAGAGTATTTATAACTGCTTATACTAGAAATACATTTGAAAGAGGTTAAATACATCAAAATGTGAATTAAGCACAATTTATTACTAGCAGACTATACTATGTTAACAACAACAAATATATTGGATTATGATGACACTTGTCAAACCAAGTGGAAAATATAATCTTTGTTAAGATTAATATTGCTGGAATGAACTAGGAGTATTAGAAGAGATAAATGATTAGTTAATAATTTAGTTTATGAAGGTATTAACCTTTTTTAATTTAATCCTTAATAAACAATAGATAAAAATATTTAATAAGTGGGATTTTGAAATATAAAAATATAATAAATTAATTTGTGCTGTTAAGTGACCATAATTTTACACTTGTAAATTAGTGACATAAGTGTTATGTGACATGTGGAAAACAATATACCATACCTAAATCTTAAATGTATGAATAAAATTATGTTGAATGGTGAAGTTATATAAACTGAGATAACCTCAGAATATACAAGAAATTGAAAGTGAGACTGTGAATAACAGTGATTTAATATTATCATTAAATTTGAAAAGAAATTATATATAATATGTTATAAAAATGTACATAAAATGACGATAAAATTATTTATAAGTGAGATTCAAAGAACTTTTGTGAACAATAAATTGCTTGACCTTAATAAATTAGAAGTGTGATTATAGGGACAGTGTGATGGCAAGAAGGAAGTGAAAATGGAATTGGGATGGGGGATACCATGGTGATAAGAGTGAAAACCATAAAAAAATATCTGTAAACTATTATTAAATGAGATTATACCTAAATTAAGTGTAAATACTATGAATATCTTATTTATTCATAAAATAAATGAAAATACTATAAACTTCATATTCATTAAAAAGTTTATGTAATTTAAGTCATAGTTTGTATTTATTCATTAAAATAAGGATATTCTCATCTTAACCACTGTTGGATAAAACTGGTGTCCACTATCATGTTAATCTTGATGGAATCTTACATTCATCCCTAAATTATTAAATATTGTATATATATATATTTTGGTATGTATTGTTCATGATGATGAGCTAATGCGCTATTATAAATATGAAAAATAGTTATTATATTCATTTAGTCCTGCTGGTCGGACTGAGTTCATTAGAAAAATCCATCTGCTTTCTTGTTGTAAAATAATTTTTGATAAATCACCTCCTCTTATTCACAAGTTGATTTTTTGGATCCCTGCACAGGTAAGTGTGCAACTTTTGCATTGATGGTATTTCAAAAAATGATAAGCGACAGAGGTGATATTTTTCATGTCTTGTAAATCTTTAGCAGCGTTTTTAATGTTTCGTAAGTGTTCTTGTAAACGTGTACGGAGCTTTGGTTTTATATAAGCACATATTATCTTAGTAATAGCGGAATGTTGTTACCTAAATTTAATATACATATTTAATATCAATATATTGTAGGTAATACACATGCTGGATTATACCATAACTATTCACATGGAAAAATCCAAGACACTATCGGCTAGATTTAGAGTTTTGTTGGTAACCACCCGCGTAGCTAATGCTGGCTTTTTTTTCCCCGCACCTTTTAAATACCGCTGGTATTTAGAGTTCACAGAAGGGCTGCGTTAGGCTCCAAAAAGGGAGCCTAGAGCATAATTTACCGCCACTGCAACTCTCAATACCAGCGGTGCTTACGGACGCGGCCAGCTTCAAAAACGTGCTCGTGCACGATTCCCCCATAGGAAACAATGGGGCAGTTTGAGCTGAAAAAAAACTAACACCTGCAAAAAAGCAGCGTTCAGCTCCTAACGCAGCCCCATTGTTTCCTATGGGGAAACACTTCCTAAGTCTGCACCTAACACCCTAACATGTACCCCGAGTCTAAACTCCCCTAACCTTACACTTATTAACCCCTAATCTGCTGCCTCCGCTATCGCTGACCCCTGCATATTTTTTTTAACCCCCAATCTGCCGCTCCGTACACCGCTGCAACCTACATTATCCCTATGAACCCATAATCTGCTGCTCCTAACACCGCCGACCCCTATATTATACTTATTAACCCCTAATCTGCCGCCCCCAACGTCGCCTCCACCTACCTACAATTATTAACCCCTAATCTGCTGACCGGACCTCGCCGCTACTCTAATAAATGTATTAACCCCTAAAGCTAAGTCTAACCCTAACCCTAACACCCCCTAAGTTAAATATAATTTAAATCTAATGAAATAAATTAACTCTTATTAAATAAATTATTCCTATTTAAAGCTAAATACTTACCTGTAAAATAAATCCTAATATAGCTACAATATAAATTATAATTATATTGTAGCTATTTTAGGATTAATATTTATTTTACAGGCAACTTTGTATTTATTTTAACCAGGTACAATAGCTATTAAATAGTTAATAACTAT
Source organism: Bombina bombina (assembly GCF_027579735.1). NCBI lineage: Eukaryota > Metazoa > Chordata > Amphibia > Anura > Bombinatoridae > Bombina > Bombina bombina. The sequence goes on from NC_069507.1 coordinate 151,436,488, forward strand.
TTAATTGCTACCTAGTTAAAATAATTACAAAATTACCTGTAAAATAAATCCTAACCTAAGTTACATACATAAATAAAATACCTACAATTATCTACAATTAAACCTAACACTACACTATCAATAAATTAATTAAACACAATACCTACAAATAAATACAATTAAATAAACTAACTAAAGTACAAAAAATAAAAAAGAACTAAGTTACAAAAAATAAAAAAATATTTACAAACATTAGAAAAATATTACAAAAATGTTAAACTAATTACACCTACTCTAAGCCCCCTAATAAAATAACAAAGCCCCCCAAAATAAAAAAATGCCCTACCCTATTCTAAAATTAAAATAGAAAAGCTCTTTTACCTTACCAGCCCTTAAAAGGGCCTTTTGCGGGGCATGCCCCAAAGAATTCAGCTCTTTTGCCTGAAAAAAAAAACATACAATACCCCCCCAACATTACAACCCACCACCCAAATACCCCTAATCTAACCCAAACCCCCCTTAAATAAACCTAACACTAAGCCCCTGAAGATCTTCCTACGTTATCTTCACCACGCCGGGTATCACCGATCCGTTCAGGCTCCGATGTCTTGATCCAAGCCCAAGCGGGGGCTGAAGACGTCCATCCTCTGGCTGAAGTCTTGATCCAAGCCCAAGCGGGGGCTGAAGACGTCCATCCTCCAGCTGAAGTCTTGATCCAAGCGGCGGCTGAAGAAGTCCATCATTGGGCAGAAGTCTTCATCCTATCCGGGCAGAAGAGGAGATCCGGACCGGTAGACATCTTCATCCAAGCGGCATCTTCTATCTTTTTCCATCTGATGATGAGAGGCTCCATCTTCAAGACCTCCGGCGCGGATCCATCCTCTTCTTCCGACGTCCTAAAACAGAATGAAGCTTCCTTTAAGGGACGTCATCCAACATGGCATCCCTCGAATTCCGATTGGCTGATAGGATTCTATCAGCCAATCAGAATTAAGGTAGGAAAATTCTGATTGGCTTATAGAATCAGCCGATCAGATTCAAGTTCAATCCGATTGGCTGATCCAATCAGCCAATCAGATTGAGCTCGCATTCTATTGGCTGTTCCGATCAGCCAATAGAATGCAAGCACAATCTGATTGGCTGATTGGATCAGCCAATCGGATTGAACTTGAATCTGATTGGCTGATTCCATCAGCCAATCAGAATTTTCCTACCTTAATTCCGATTGGCTGATAGAATCCTATCAGCCAATCGGAATTCGAGGGACGCCATCTTGAATGACGTCCCTTAAAGGAACCTTCATTCTGTTTTAGGACGTCAGAAGAAGAGGATGGATCTGCGCCGGAGGTCTTGAAGATGGAGCTGCTTGTCATTGGATGAAAGAAGATAGAAGATGCCGCTTGGATGAAGATGTCTACCAGTCCAGATCTCCTTTGTGTAAATATGACATAGCATGTGTGTGTAATTCATATGACCTGGAATGTGTGTGTTATATATTATACAGAATGTGTGTGTAATATGTGTGACATGGAATTTGTGTAAATATGACATAGCATGTGTGTGTAATTCATATGACCTGGAATGTGTGTGTTATATGTTATACAGAATGTGTGTGTGTTTAATATGTGTGACAGGGAATGTGTGTAAATATGACATAGCATGTGTGTGTAATTCATATGACCTGGAATGTGTGTGTTATATATTATACAGAATGTGTGTGTGTTTAATATGTGTGACAGGAGGGAATGTGTGTAAATATGACATAGCATGTGTGTGTAATTCATATGACCTGGAATGTGTGTGTTATATGTTATACAGAATGTGTGTGTGTTTAATATGTGTGACAGGAGGGAATGTGTGTAAATATGACATAGAATGTGTGTGTAATTCATATGACCTGGAATGTGTGTGTGTGTAATATATGTGACATGGAATGTGTGTAAATATGACATAGTATGTGTGTGTAATACGTATGACCTGGAATGTGTGTGTTATATGTTATACAGAATGTGTGTGTGTAATATGTATGACATGGAATGTACGTACATATGACATATGTATGCAAATGCTATCTCATAATGCATACTGCTATGCAGCCCTATGATTTTATTTTTATATATATATATATATATATATATATATATATATATATATATATATATATACTGTATATGATACACATTTTTAAATACAGTGTTCTTTTAATTAGATCCACCAAACACTATGTTGATTTTATAAACTTTAATTATTCAGATTGAACATTCAATTTTAAACAACCTTCTCATTTACTTTTATTATCTAATTTGATTCTCTTCTTATCCTTTTTTGAAAGTCTTACCTAGGTAGGCTTAGAAGCAGCAGTGCACTACTATGAACTAGCTGTTGATTGGTGGCTGCAGATATATGCCTCTTGCCATTGGCTCACCCTATGTGTTTAACTAGCTTGCAGTAGTGCATTGATGCTCCTTAAACAAAGGATACCAAGAGAATTAAGCAAATTTGATAATATAAATAAATTAGAAAATTGTGTAAAATCTGAAAGGTATCTTGTTTGGTGATTTTTATCCCAAAAGGTGTTGAGAGTCACTAAAAAACATTACTGGGGGGGGTGACACCATGAGTCACCGCACCGGGTGACACCAACCTTAGTGACGCCACTGAGGCGGCCCATCACTCGAGGAGGCTGGAGGAGGGTGGGATCCGTTAACAGAAAGGGATCTGGGAGTGGAAGGGGGTTATGTATTGAGGGGGTAGCTATACTACAGAAAAAAATGGTAATTTTATTTATTTTTTAAATTCCCAATTTTGCAGCAAACTGGGTACTGGCAGACAGCTGCCAGTACCTAAGATGCTGGCAAATAGGAAGAGGGGGAGTGTTAGAGAGCTTTTTTTGGGTGGATCAGGGAGGTTGGGGGGGGGGGTAGGGGGAATCTACACTGCAGTAAATATATTTTTAAAAAATATATATTAAAAAAAAGGCTTTTATTTTAAGACTGGCAAACTTTCTGCCTGTACTTAAGAATGTGGTGACAATTGAAAGGTGGGGGAGGAAATAGAGCTGTTTGATGGGGGTCAGGGAGGGATCAGGGGGTGGGATGTGTCAGGTGGGAGGCTGATCTCTACACTAAAACTAGAATTAACCCTACAAACTACCTAATTAACCCCTTTCACTGCTGGGCATAATACAAGTATGGTGCGCAGCGGCATTTAGTGGCATTCTAATTACCAAAAAGCAAGCCAAAGCATTAAAGTCTGCTATTTCTGAACAAAGGGGATCCCAGAGAAGCATTTACAACCATTTGTGCCATAATTGCACAAGCTGTTTGTAAATAATTTCAGTGAGAAACCTAAAATTGAGAAAAAGTTAGCATTTTTTTTATTTGATCGCATTTGGTGGTGAAATGGCGGCATAAAATATACCAAAATGGGCCTAGATCAATACTTTGGGTTGTCTGCTAAAAAAAATATATATAGTTTTGATAGGTAAATATAAAAAAGGCTCTATTTCTGTTTATATATAGTGATTGCAAAATTGCTAAAAATGCTCTGGTCTTTTGGGGAAGTTTTTGTCTGAAGTGCCTGGTCCTTAAGTGGTCAAGCATTATTTGGACATTTATGTGCTGCATAATGTATTATGTTGCTATCATAATGGCAAGAAAATGATAATCCTTATAATGAATCATTACTAGTTAAACCCCTGGGGCCCGATCCGATATAAATCGTCGCCCCCGAAAAAGCCGGCGACGCCAACATTTGCGCTGGTTTGGTATCACATATACGGCGTTACGCTCGTATATATCTGCCTTCGGCCGTAGTTTTTACCAAACCAGCGCAGTTTGGTATCAAATATACAGCGTAAGGACTTACATGGCGAAAATGGAGAAATCTTACTCCATTTTAACCTTGCCACAAATTGCAGGTGTAGTAAGCCTTACGCTGTGTATTGGAGCCCCGTAACTCCCTAAACTAGCTGAAAAATAAAACCTAACACCTAACGCATGCGCAATGTTTATCTACCTGTCAACCGCGATCCCCCGCCGCAATTCCTAATAAAGTGTTTAACCCCTAAACTGCCGCTCCCGGACCCAGCCGCCACCTACATTAAATGTCTAACCCCCTAATGTGAGTCCCCTACACCGTCGCCACCTACATTAACATTATTAACCCCTAATCTAATCCCCCTACACCGCCGCCATCTATATTACAATTATTACCCCTAATGTGAGCCCCCTACCCCGCTGCCACCTATTTTAACTATATTACCCCCTAATCTAATCCCCCTACCCCGCCACCACCTATATTAAATACATTAACCTCTAATCTAATCCCCCTACCCCGCCGCCACTTATATTAAATATATTAACCCCTAATCTAATCCCCCTACACCGCCGCCACCTAAATTAAATATATTAACCCCTAATCTAATGCCCCTAATCTAATCCCCCTTCACCGCCGCCACCTAAATTAAATATATTAACCCCTAATCTAATGCCCCTACACCGCCGCCACCTATAATAAATGTATTACCCCCTAAAATGTCCCTACCCTAAACTAAATTAAAAATAGCCCTGAAAAGGGCTTTTTGCATGGCATTGCCCCAAAGTAACCAGCTCTATTACCAGCCCTTAAAAGGGCCTTTTGCGGGGCATTGCCCCAAAGTAACCAGCTCTTTTACCAGCCCTTAAAAGGGCTTTTTGCGGGGCATTGTCACAAAGCAATGAGCTCTTTTGCCTGTAATCTAAATCCGCCTACACCGCCGCCACCTATAATAAATGTATTACCCCCTAATCTAATCCCCCTACACCGCCGCCACCTATATTAAATATATTACCCCCTAGTCTAATCCCCCTACACCGCCGTCACCTATATTAAAATTATTAACCCCTAATCTAATCCCCCTATACCGCCGCCACCTATGTTAAATTTATTAACCCCTAAAATACTAAAATTTCCCTACCACTAAACCTAAGTCTAACCCTTCAAATAGCCCTGAAAAGGGCCTTTTGCGTGGCATTGCCCCAAAGTAACCAGCTCTATTACCAGCCCTTAAAAGGGCCTTTTGCGGGGCATTGCCGCAAAGTAACCGGCTCTTTTACCAGCCCTTAAAAGGGCTTTTTGCAGGGCATTGTCACAAAGTAATCAGCTCTTTAGCCTGTAATGTAATCTAATCCCCCTACACCGCCGCCACCTATATTAAATATATTAACCCCTAATCTAACTCCCCTACACCGCCGCCACCTATATTAACTATATTAACCCTAATTATATTAGGGTTAATATAGTTAAAGGGACAGTAAACCTTAAAAATAATGTTAAATAATTCTGCACATAGTGCAGAATTATATAACATTATTTAGGTGCTATAGCCATAAAACCCTTTTTTACCTTTTAAAATGTAAAAATGACAGCGCTTTTACAGACCCTCTCTGCTCTCTGCTGAGCGGGTCTGTAATATTTAGTCAGTGCATCGGGCCAGCTGTATAGTCACAGGAATCAGCCAATCAGAATCAAGTTCAATCCGATTGGCTGATCCAATCAGCCAATCAGATTGAGCTTGCATTCTATTGGCTGATCGGAACAGCCAATAGAATGCGAGCTCAATCTGATTGGCTGATTGGATCAGCCAATCGGATTGAACTTGATTCTGATTGGCTGATTCCATCAGCCAATCAGAATATTCCTACCTTAATTCCGATTGGCTGATAGAATCCTATCAGCCAATCGGAATTCGAGGGACGCCATCTTGGATGACGTCATTTAAAGGAACCGTCATTCGTCGTTCAGTCATCGGCCAGGATGGATGTTCCGCTTCAGAGGTCTTCAGGATGCTGCCGCTCTGCTCCGGATGGATGACGATAGAAGATCCCGCTTGGATGAAGACTTCAATCGGATGGAAGACCTCTTCTGCCCCGCTTGGATGAAGACTTCTACCGGATGGAGGACCTCTTCTTGCTCCGCTTGGATGAAGAATTTGGCTCGGCTGGGTGAAGACGACTCAAGGTAGGGAGATCTTCAGGGGCTTAGTGTTAGGTTTATTTAAGGGGGGTTTGGGTTAGCTTAGGGGTATGTGGTTGGTGGGTTGTAATGTTGGGGGGGGTATTGTATGTTTTTTTTACAGTCAAAAGAGCTGAACTTCTTGGGGCATGCCCCGCAAAGGGCCCTGTTCAGGGCTGGTAAGGTAAAAGAGATTTGAACTTTAGTAATTTAGAATAGGGTAGGGCATTTTTTTATTTTGGGGGGCTTTGTTATTTTATTAGGGGGCTTAGAGTAGGTGTAATTAGTTTAAAATTGTTGTAATATATTTCTAATGTTTGTAAATATTTTTTTATTTTTTGTAACTTAGTTCTTTTTTATTTTTTGTACTTTAGTTAGTTTATTTCATTCTATTTATTTGTAGATATTGTATTTAATTAATGTATTGATAGTGTAGTGTTAGGTTTAATTGTAGGTAATTGTAGGTATTTTATTTAATTAATTTATTGATAGTCTAGTGTTAGGTTTAATTGTAACTTAGGTTAGGATTTATTTTACAGGTACATTTGTAATTATTTTAACTATTTTAGCTATTAAATAGTTCTTAACTATTTAATAGCTTTTGTACCTGGTTAAAATAAATACAAAGTTGCCTGTAAAATAAATATAAATCCTAAAATAGCTATAATATCATTATAATTTATATTGTAGCTATATTAGGATTTATTTTACAGGTAAGTATTTAGCTTTAAATAGGAATAATTTATTTAAGAAGAGTTAATAATTTCGTTAGATTTAAAATATATTTAACTTAGGGGGGTGTTAGGGTTAGGGTTAGACTTAGCTTTAGGGGTTAATACATTTATTAGAATAGCGGTGAGCTCCAGTCGGCAGATTAGGGGTTAATGTTTGAAGTTAGGTGTTGGCGATGTTAGGGAGGGCAGATTAGGGGTTAATACTATTTATTATAGGGTTAGTGAGGCGGATTAGGGGTTAATAACTTTATGATAATAGCGGTGCGGTCTGGTCGGCAGATTAGGGGTTAATAAGTGTAGGCAGGTGGAGGCGACGTTGTGGGGGGCAGATTAGGGGTTAATAAATATAATATAGGGGTCGGCGGTGTTAGGGGCAGCAGATTAGGGGTACATAGGGATAATGTAAGTAGCGGCGGTTTACGGAGCGGCAGATTAGTGGTTAAAAATAATATACAGGGGTCAGCGATAGCGGGGGCGGCAGAATAGGGGTTAATAAGTGTAAGGTTAGGGGTGTTTAGACTCGGGGTACATGTTAGAGTGTTAGGTGCAGACGTAGGAAGTGTTTCCCCATAGCAAACAATGGGGCTGCGTTAGGAGCTGAACGCGGCTTTTTTGCAGGTGTTAGGTTTTTTTTCAGCTCAAACAGCCCCATTGTTTCCTATGGGGGAATCATGCACGAGCACGTTTTTGAGGCTGGCCGCGTCCGTAAGCAACTCTGGTATCGAGAGTTGCATTTGCGTTAAATATGCTCTACGCTCCTTTTTTGGAGCCTAACGCTGACATTATATGGACTCTCAATACCAGAGTTTTTTTAAAGGAGCGGCCAGAAAAAAGCCAGCTTTAGCTACGCGGGTCGTTACCGACAAAACTCTAAATCTAGCCGTAAGATAGCTACAATATAATTAATAATTACATTGTAGCTATTTTAGGGTTTATATTTATTTTACAGGAAACTTGGTATTTATTTTACCTAGGTACAATAGCTATTAAATAGTTAATAACTATTTAATAGCTACCTAGTTAAAATAATTACCAATTTACCTGTAAAATAAATCCTAACCTAAGTTACAAATACACCTACACTATCAATAAATTAATTAAATGAACTACAAATATCTAAACTAAAATGCAATTAAATACACTAAACTATATTACAAAAAAAACAAACACAAGTCTAACCCCCAAGTGATCCTTACCTGTCCTGAAGACCGGCGGAGAAAGTCCTGTTCCAGGCGGAGAAGTCTTCTTCAAGGCGGCGACCTCTTCTTCTTCCAGGATCCAGCCGGCGCAGAGCGGAGGAGTTGAAGACCGATGACAGCGGAGCTGAAGAACGTCCATCGGGAACTGAAGACCGGCGATGCTGGAACTGAAGATAGGCGACGCTGGAACTGAAGACCCGCTGGAACTGAAGACCGGAGCCGGAGCGTGGAGGATCCTCTTCATATGATCGCTGCAGTACACTGAATATGAATTCAAGGTACACGATTAAAAATGGCGTCCCTTGAATTCCTATTGGCTGATTTGAGCCTTCAAATTCAAATCAGCCAATCGGATGCGAGCTACTTTAATTCTATTGGCTGATTTGAATAGCCAATAGAATAAGAGCTACTGTAATTCTATTGGCTATTCTAATCAGCCAATAGAATTACAGTAGCTTTTATTCTATTTGCTATTCAAATCAGCCAATAGAATTAAAGTAGCTGGCATCCGATTGGCTGATTTGAATTTGAAGGCTCAAATCAGCCAATAAGAATTCAAGGGATGCCATTATTAATTGCGTATCTTGAAATCCTATTCAGTGTATGGCGGCGATCGTATGAAGAGGATCCTCCACGCTCCGGCTCCGGTCTTCAGTTCCAGCATCGCCGATCTTCAGTTCCAGCATCGCCGGTCTTCAGTTCCAGATGGACGGTCTTCAGCTCCGCGGTCATCGGTCTTAAACTCCTCCGCTCCGCGCCAGCTGGATCCTGGAAGAAGAGGTCGCCACCTGGAAGAAGACTTCTCCGCCGGTCTTCAGGACAGGTAAGGAGCACTTGGGGGTTAGACTTATGTTTTTAAGGGGGGATTGGGTGGGTTAGAGTAGGGGTATATGGGTGGTGGGTTGTAATGGGGGGGTTGTTGTTTTTTTTACAGGCAAAAGAGCTGATTACTTTGGGGCAATGCCCCACAAAAGGCCCTTTTAAGGGCTGGTAATAGAGCTGATTATTTTTGTAATTTAGATTAGGGTAGGGAATTTTTTTTATTTTGGGGGGCTTTGTTATTTTATTAGGGGTCTTAGGTGTAATTAGCTTAAAAATCTTGTAATCTTTTTTTATTTTTTGTAATTTAGTGTTTGTTTTTTTTTGCAATTTAGTTTATTGTATTTAATTGTATTTTAGTTTAGATATTTGTAGTTTATTTAATTAATTTATTGATAGTGTACGTGTATTTGTAACTTAGGTTAGGATTTATTTTACAGGTAAATTGGTAATTATTTTAACTAGGAAGCGATTAAATAGTTATTAACTATTTAATAGCTATTGTACCTATTTAAAATAAATACCAAGTTACCTGTAAAATAAATATAAACCCTAAAATAGCTACAATGTAATTATTAATTATATTGTAGCTATCTTAGGGTTTATTTTATAGGTAAGTTAGTTTTAAATTTAGTTTTAAATAGGAATAATGTAGTTAATATTAATATTATTTAGATTTAATTTAATAATAATTAAGTTAGGGGTGTTAAAGTTAGATAGGGTTAATATAGTTAATATATATAATATAATAACTATATTAACTATATTAACCCTAATATAATTAGGGTTAATATAGTTAATACAGGTGGCGGCGGTGTAGGGGGGTCAGATTAGGGGTTAATATATTTAATATAGGTGGTGGCGATGTAGGGGGATTAGATTAGGGGGTAATACATTTATTATAGGTGGCGGCGGTGTAGGGGGATTAGATTAGGGGTTAATATATTTAATATAGGTGGCTGCAGTGTAGGGGGATTAGATTAGGGGGTAATACATTTATTATAGGTGGCGGAGGTGTAGGGGGATTTAGATTACAGGCAAAAGAGCTGATTACTTTGTGACAATGCCCCACAAAAAGCCCTTTTAAGGGCTGGTAAAAGAGCTGGTTACTTTGGGGCAATGCCACGCAAAAGGCCCTTTTCAGGGCTATTTGTAGGGTTAGACTTAGGTTTAGTGGTAGGGAAATTTTAGTATTTTAGGGGTTAATAAATTTAATAAAGGTGGCGGCGGTATAGGGGGATTAGATTAGGGGTTAATAATTTTAATATAGGTGGCAGTGGTGTAAGGGGGATTAGATTAGGGGTTAATAATTTTAATATAGGTGGCGGCAGTGTAAGGGGGTCAGATTAGGGCCTAGTACATATAATATAGGTGGCGACGGTGTAGGGGGCTCACATTAGGGGTTAATATAGTTTAAATAGGTGGCGGCGGTGTAGGGGGTCATATTAGGGGGTAATATAGTTTAAATAGGTGGTGGCGGTGTATGGGGATCATATTAGGTGGTAACATAGTTAATATAGGTGGCGGCGGTGTAGGGGGTTCATATTAGGGGGTAACATAGTTAATGTAGGTGGCGGCGTGTAGGGGGATCATATTAGGGGTAACATAGTTAATGTAGGTGGCGGCAGGGTAGGGGGCTCACATTAGGGGGTAAAACATTTAATGTAGCTAGCGGAGGTGTAGGGGGGTCAGATTATGGGGTAATATAGATAATGTAGTTGGCAGCGGGGTCCGGGAGCGGCAGTTTAGGGGTTAATACATTTATTGTTAGGAGTGAGAGGGGGGATTGCGGATAGAGGGCTATGTTTGGGAGGCGTGTTAGACAGTACGGGAGATTTTATAACTTAGTCAGGTTTTTTATGTGGCGGCAGTTTCTAAAGTGCCGTGTCACTGGCGACTCCAGAAATTTGTACTTACGCAGATTTCTGGACATCGCTGGTTTGTCAGACTTACGGCACTTTAGCAAATGCCGGCGCCGTATATGGGATAGCTCGAGTTGTGAGCTGAAACTACGGGTGGCGCAGGTTTCCACGCTTTCGACGAAACCTGTGCCGTATATAGGATCGCGCCCCTGATGTCAGACAGAATCTAAGCTAAATCTTATATTTTGTTTGATGACTGATGTAAAACCCTGAAACGTTGCATTATACAAAAACAGTAACTGCTTTATAAGTGACTTCTTTATGAAGAATTATACAAGTAGCCCTCATTTTACACAAATTATCAATAACAATTTTTAGAGCATGAAAGTGTGAGGTAAGAAAAAAAAGACATATTGGATTCCAGTGCAAGTCTTCCCCTGCAAGGTTCCCCCAGCTCTTCAAATGGCTTCCCAAGGAGCCTTCAGCATATTGATTATTTATGATTCATAAATTGATACAAACCATAATGAACTACAAGAATCTATTATGCGATCAGAAACCAAACTGAAGTACCCAAAATCTGCCAGCAAGTTTATCATGTAAAATAGGCACCTTGGTTAAAGGGATATGAAAACCAATTTTTTTTCTTTCATGATTCAGATAGAGCATGCAATCATGAAAGATAAAAGTAGGGTTTTATATCCCTTTAAAGGGTGCACATACCCTTATTCTTCAATTTATCTAAAGGAGGGTGTATTTGTTTTTAGAAATAACAGTTGGAAAACAAATGTGTACTTTATAGTTTTTGTTACAGGGTTTAAGAGCTAGAAACATTAGCATATATCAATTGGATTTATAGCCCAGCCCAGCATAGCAGCAGCCCTTAGGATTTCGTTGTTGTACCAAATTAGATCATTGCATCATTATATTAAAAATTTTTGGTCTCACTTTTATCTGCCTGAAGAAACGACCAGTGTGTGGTTGAGAAACGCTTTGCAGTTACCAATAATGGATTGTTTCATTTTAACCTTTGGAAGCTGTTCACTATCTGCTGTGCCAGATTGTTTTGGGTTCCAGAACGGCTTCCTTTCTTCACACTCCGCTCACTTCACGGAGGGTGTTCCAGACGAATCAGTGGATCATTGGGGGTAAACAGTGAGCCGCTCGTCTCCTTCCAGCGCATCGAGAGCGTTTTGTCAGTGAGATAGCCACTGCAAAGTGCTAGCCTGCTGTTTTGCACCGATCCTTGTACGGTGCCACCAACCTTGTGAGTGCAATCTAATTTATTATACACATCACTCATTTGAGATACACTATTAGGCGCCCCTTTCTTCTTTCTTGATTTTGCCACAGGTTATCTCTAACATCGGGTTTCAAAGTGGAGCTGCCTCGAAATCTGAGTTTGGATTATAACCCCTGTGTTTCATGCACGGGACATATCATTATATGAGGGACTGGTATATCTTTTTATACACTTTATATATATATATATAAACTTGTATATTGTTATTTATTTTTTGTTTAAACATATTTTTGTGTATACACTTTTTTATTTTGTTTATGTGCTCATTCTGGCATTTATCATTGCAGGCACAAACGTATTCACAGCTGTGTTTATTTTGTAGCTTATTTGATTTTTGTTTTTAGGGAGTACCATCCTCACTCCATTCTTTCAAATCACACAATATGTTAAACACATTTTTCACACTATACATATTATCACTTAGTGCGCCCCCTATAGGATAACTTCAGTAGATATTCCCTGTTCTAAAAAATACTTAAAAGTATAGGGCGCAATCTGATATACAGCGCAGTTTTCGGCACAAGCGAGGGAACCCGGGCCGCCCGTAATTTCACCTTGCACATCGGGGTATTACATATACCCCGCCGGCAGTTCCTAAAGTGCTGTAAGTCGGATAAACTAGCGATGTCCAGAAATGAGCTTAACTACAAATTTCTGGAGTCGCCAGTGACTTACGGCACTTTAGAAACTGCCTGCGCCTAAGAAAACTAACTAAAATGTTAAATCTCCCGTAACTGTCTAACCTGCCTCCCAAAAATAAACCCGACACGTATACCCCTATATCCGCAATTCCCCTCTCACTCCTAATAATAAATGTATTAACCCCTAGACCGAAACCCCCCACAACGCAATAAACCTAATTATTAACCCCTAAACCGCCATAGCCCACACCACAATGAACCTATCCTAGTATTAACCCCTAAACCGCCATAGCCCACACCGCAATAAACCTATCCTAGAATTAACCCCTAAACCGCCATAGCCCACACCGCAATAAAACTATCCTAGTATTAACCCCTAAACCACCATAGCCCACACCGCAATAAACCTATCCTAGTATTAACACCTATACTGCCGTAGCCCACATAGCCTATTAAATCTATTAACCCCTAATCTGCCGCCGCCAACGTCGCCACCACTATAATAAAGTTATTACCCCTAAACCTAAGTCTAACCCTAACACCCCCCTATATTAATTATTATTTAAATAAATCTAAATAATATTACTATTATTAACTAAATTATTCCTATTTAAAACTAAATACTTACCTATAAAATAAACCCTAAGATAGCTACAATATAATTAATAATTACATTGTAGCTACTTTGTATTTATTTTAACTAGGTGCAATAGCTATTAAATAGTTAATAACTATTTAATAGCTACCTAGTTAAAATAATTACAAAATTACCTGTAAATAAATCCTAACCTAACTTACAAATACACCTAACACTACACTATCAATAAATTAATTAAATTAATTAACTACAATTAGCTAAAATAAAATACAATTAAATTAAATAAACTATAGTACAAAAAAAACACACTAAATTACAGAAAAAATTTTTTACAAGACGTTTAAACTAATTACACCTAATCTAAGCCCCCTAATAAAATAAAAAAGTCCCCCAAAATAATAAAATGCCCTACCCTATATTAAATTACAAATAGCCCTTAAAAGGGCTTTTTGCGGGGCATTGCTCCAAAGTAATCAGCTCTTTTACCTGTAAAAAAAAAGGTAATACCCCCCAACATTACAACCCACCACCCACACATCCCTACTCTAAAACCCACCCAATCCCCCCTTAATAAAACCTAACACTACCCATTGAAGATCACCCTACCTTGAGCCGTCTTCACCCAGCTGGGCACCAGTGGTCATCCGATCCAGGCAGAAGTCTTCATCCGATGGGGCAGAAGAGGACATCCGGACCAGCAGAAGTCTTCATCCTATCTGGGCAGAAGAGGACATCCGGACCAGCAGAAGGCTTCATCCAAGTGGCATCTTCAATCTTCTTCCATCCGACAAGGAGCGACTCCAGCTTGAAGACATCCAGCGCGGATTTTTCCTACCTTAATTCCAATTGGCTGATAGAATCCTATCAGCCAATCGGAATTCGAGGGACGCTATCTTGGATGACATCATTTAAAGGAACCGTCATTCGTCGAGTAGTTGTCGTGCTGAAAGGATGCTCCACGCCGGATGTCTTCAAGATGGAGCCGCTCCTCGTCGGATGGAAGAAGATAGAAGATGCCGCTTGGATGAAGCCTTCTGCCGGTTCGGATGTCCTCTTCTGCCCGGATAGGATGAAGACTTCTGCCAGTCCGGATGTCCTCTTCTGCCCCATTGGATGAAGACTTCTGCCCGGATCAGATGACCACTGGTGCCAGACTGAGTGAAGACGACTCAAGGTAGGGTGATCTTGGGGTAGTGTTAGGTTTTATTAAGGGGGGTTTGGGTGGGTTTTAGTGTAGGGGTGTGTGGGTGGTGGGTTGTAATGTTGGGGGGGTATTGTAATTTTTTTTTACAGGTAAAAGAGCTGATTACTTTGGGGCAATGCCCCGCAAAAAGCCCTTTTAAGGGCTATTTGTAATTTAGCATAGGGCAGGGCATTTTATTATTTTGGGGGGCTTTTTTATTTTATTAGGGGGCTTGGATTAGGTGTAATTAGTTTAAACTTCTTGTAATTTTTTTCTGTAATTTAGTGTTTGTTTGTTTTTGTACTATAGTTTATTTAATTGTATTTTATTTTAGCTAATTGTAGATAATTAATTTAATTTATTTATTGATAGTGTAGTGTTAGGTGTATTTGTAACTTAGGTTAGGATTTATTTTACAGGTAATTTTGTAATTATTTTAAACAGGTAGCTATTAAATAGTTATTAACTATTTAATAGCTATTGTACCTAGTTAAAATAAATACAAAGTTGCCTGTAAAATAAAAATAAATCCTAAAATAGCTACAATGTAATTATTAATTATATTGTAGCTATCTTAGGCCTAGATTTAGAGTTTGGCGGTAGCCGTGAAAACCAGCGTTAAAGGCTCCTAACGCTGGTTTTAGGCTACCGCCGGTATTTGGAGTCAGTCAGGAAAGGGTCTAACGCTCACTTTTCAGCCGCGAAATTTCCATACCGCAGATCCCCTTACGTCAATTGCGTATCCTATCTTTTCAATGGGATCTTTCTAACTCTGGTATTTAGAGTCGTGTCTGAAGTGAGCGTTAGAAATCTAACGACAAAACTCCAGCCGCAGAAAAAAGTCAGTAGTTAAGAGCTTTCTGGGCTAACGCCGGTTCATAAAGCTATTAACTACTGTGCTCTAAAGTACACTAAAAAGTACTTCTAAACCGAGGCTCCCCCACATCGCTGCCACTCTATAAAAATTTTTAACCCCTAATCTTCCGCTCCGTACACTGCCGCCAACTACGTTATCCCTATGTACCCCTAATCTGCTGCCCCTAACACCGCCGACCCCTATATTATATTTATTAACCCCTAATCTGCCGCCCCCGCTATCGCTGACCCCTGCATATTATTATTAACCCCTAATCTGCCGTCCGCACGCCGCCGCCAGCTACATTATAGCTATGTACCCCTAATCTGCTGCCCCTAACACCGCCGACCCCTATATTATATTTATTAACCCCTAATCTGCCCCCCTCAACGTCGCCGACACCTACCTACACTTATTAACCCCTAATCTGCCGAGCGGACCGCACCGCTACTATAATAAAGTTATTAACCCCTAATCTGCCTTACTCCCGCCTCAATAACCCTATAATAAATAGTATTAACCCCTAATCTGCCCTCCCTAACATCGCCAACACCTAACTTCAAGTATTAACCCCTAATCTGCCGATCGGAGCTCACCGCTACTCTAATAAATTTTTTAACCCCTAAAGCTAATTTTAACCCTAACCCTAACACCCCCCTAAGTTAAATATAATTTTATTCAAACGAAATAAATTAACTCTTATTAAATAAATTATTCCTATTTAAATCTAAATACTTACCTGTAAAATAAACCCTAATATAGCTACAACATAAATTATAATTATATTATAGCTATTTTAGGATTAATATTTATTTTACAGGCAACTTTGTATTTATTTTAACCAGGTACAATAGCTATTAAATAGTTAAGAACTATTTAATAGCTAAAATAGTTAAAATAATTACAAAATTATCTGTAAAATAAATCCTAACCTAAGTTACAATTAAACCTAACACTACACTATCAATAAATTAATTAAATACAATACCTACAATTATCTACAATTAAACCTAACACTACACTATCAATAAATTAATTAAATACAATTCCTACAAATAAATACAATGAAATAAACTAACTAAAGTACAAAAAAATAAAAAAGAACTAAGTTACAAAAAATAAAAAAATATTTACAAACATTAGAAAAAAATTACAACAATTTTAAACTAATTACACCTACTCTAAACCCCCTAATAAAATAACAAAGCATCGGATGAAGATAGAAGATGCCACTTGGATCAAGATGGTTGCCGGTCTGGATCGCCTCTTCTTCCCGGATAGGATGAAGATTTTGGAGCCTCTTCTGGACCTCTTCAGCCGCTGGATGATGGATGTCTAGCCCCCGCTTGGGTTGGATGAAGATTTTGGAGCCAGGACCGATCGGTGATACCCTTGTGAGGTGAAGATAAGGTAGGAAGATCTTCAGGGGCTTAGTGTTAGGTTTATTTAAGGGGGGTTTGGGTTAGATTAGGGGTATGTGGGTGGTGGGTTGTAATGTTGGGGGGGGGTATTGCATGTGTTTTTTTACAGGCAAAAGAGCTGAATTTCTTGGGGCATGCCCCGCAAAGGGCCCTGTTCAGGGCTGGTAAGGTAAAAGAGCTTTGAACTTTTGTAATTTAGAATAGGGTAAACCTAAGTCTAACCCTAACACCCCCCTAATCAGCTCTTTTACCTGTAAAAAAAAGATAATACCCCCCCCAACATTACAACCCACCACCCACACACCCCTACTCTAAAACCCACCCAATCCCCCCTTAATAAAACCTAACACTACCCCATTGAAGATCACCCTACCTTGAGCCGTCTTCACCCAGCTGGGCACCAGTGGTCATCCGATCCGGGCAGAAGTCTTCATCCGATGGGGCAGAAGAGGACATCCGGACCGGCAGAAGTCTTCATCCTATCTGGGCAGAAGAGGACATCCGGACCAGCAGAAGGCTTCATCCAAGTGGCATATTCTATCTTCTTCCATCCGACAAGGAGCGACTCCATCTTGAAGACATCCAGCGCGGATTTTTCCTACCTTAATTCCGATTGGCTGATAGAATCCTATCAGCCAATTGGAATTCGAGGGACGCCATCTTGGATGACATCATTTAAAGGAACCGTCATTCGTCGAGTAGTCGTCGTGCTGAAAGAATGCTCAGCGCCGGATGTCTTCAAGATGGAGCCGCTCCTCGTCGGATGGAAGAAGATAGAAGATGCCGCTTGGATGAAGCCTTCTGCTGGTCCGGATGTCCTCTTCTGCCCGGATAGGATGAAGACTTCTGCCGGTCCGGATGTCCTCTTCTGCCCCATCGGATGAAGACTTCTGCCCGGATCGGATGACCACTGGTGCCAGACTGGGTGAAGACGACTCAAGGTAGGGTGATCTTGGGGTAGTGTTAGGTTTTATTAAGGGGGGATTGGGTGGGTTTTAGTGTAGGGGTGTGTGGGTGGTGGGTTGTAATCAGATTGAACATTCTATTGGCTGATCGGAACAGCCAATAGAATGCGAGCTCAATTTGATTGGCTGATCGGATCAGCCAATCGGATTGAACTTGAATCTGATTGGCTGATTCCATCAGCCAATCAGAATTTTCCTACCTTAATTCCGATTGGCTGATAGAATCCTATCAGCCAATCGGAATTCGAGGGACGCCATCTTGGATGACGTCCCTTAAAGGAACCGTCATTCTTCAGTTGGACGTCGTCGGAAGGAGATTGATCCGCGCTGTAGTTCTTCACGATGGAGCCGGTCCTCATCGGATGAAGATAGAAGATGCCGCTTGGATCAAGATGGTTGCCGGTCTGGTTCGCCTCTTCTTCCCGGATAGGATGAAGATTTTGGAGCCTCTTCTGGACCTCTTCAGCCGCCGGATGATGGATGTCTAGCCCCCGATTGGGTTGGATGAAGATTTTGGAGACAGGACTGATCAGTGATACCCGGTGAGGTGAAGAAAAGGTAGGAAGATCTTCAGGGGCTTAGTGTTAGGTTTATTTAAGGGGGGTTTGGGTTAGATTAGGGGTATGTGGGTGATGGGTTGTAATGTTGGGGGGGGTATTGTATGTGTTGTTTTACAGGCAAAAGAGCTTAATTTCTTGGGGCATGCCCCACAAAGGGCCCTGTTCAGGGCTGGAAAGGTAAAAGAGCTTTGAACTTTTGTAATTTAGAATAGGGTAGGGCATATTTTTATTTTGGGGGTCTTTGTTATTTTATTAGGGGGCTTAGAGTAGGTGTAAATAGTTTAAATTTGTTGTAATTTTTTTCTAATGTTTGTAAATATTTTTTTATTTTTTTGTAACTTAGTTCTTTTTTATTTTTTGTACTTTAGTTAGTTTATTTAATTGTATTTATTTGTAGGAATTGTATTTAATTAATTTATTGATAGTGTAGTGTTAGGTTTAATTGTAGATAATTGTAGGTATTTTATTTAATTAATTTATTGATAGTCTAGTGTTAGGTTAGGTTAGGTTAGGTCAAGCGAGGGATCCCGGGCCGCCCGTAATTTCACCTTGCACATCGAGGTATTACATATACCCCGCCGGCAGTTCCTAAAGTGCTGTAAGTCGGATAAACTAGCGATGTCCAGAAATGAGCTTAACTACAAATTTCTGGAGTCGCCAGTGACTTACGGCACTTTAGAAACTGCCTGCGCCTAAGAAAACTAACTAAAATGTTAAATCTCCCGTAACTGTCTAACCTGCCTCCCAAAAATAAGCCCGACACGTATACCCCTATATCTGCAATTCCCCTCTGACTCCTAATAATAAATGTATTAACCCCTAGACCGATACCCCCCACAACGCAATAAACCTAATTATTAACCCCTAAACCGCCATAGCCCACACCGCAATAAACCTATCCTAGTATTAACCCCTAAACCGCCATAGCCCACACCGCAATAAACCTATCCTAGAATTAACCCCTAAACCGCCATAGCCCACACCGCAATAAAACTATTCTAGTATTAACCCCTAAACCGCCATAGCCCAAACCGCAATAAACCTATCCTAGTATTAACACCTAAACTGCCGTAGCCCACATAGCCTATTAAATCTATTAACCCCTAATCTGCCGCCGCCAACGTCGCCACCACTATAATAAAGTTATTACCCCTAAACCTAAGTCTAACCATAACACCCCCCCTATCTTAATTATTATTTAAATAAATCTAAATAATATTACTATTATTAACTAAATTATTCCTATTTAAAACTAAATACTTACCTATAAAATAAACCCTAAGATTGCTACAATATAATTAATAATTACATTGTAGCTATTTTAGAATTTATTTTTATTTTACAGGCAACTTTGTATTTATTTTAACTAGGTGCAATAGCTATTAAATAGTTAATAACTATTTAATAGCTACCTAGTTAAAATAATTACAAAATTACCTGTAAAATAAATCCTAACCTAAGTTACAATTAAACCTAACACTATACTATCAATAAATTAATTAAATTAATTAACTACAATTAGCTAAAATAAAATACAATTAAATTAAATAAACTATAGTACAAAAAAAACACACTAAATTACAGAATTTTTTTTACAAGATGTTTAAACTAATTACACCTACTCTAAGCCCCCTAATAAAATAAAAAAAGTCCCCCAAAATAATAAAATGCCCTACCCTATACTAAATTACAAATAGCCCTTAAAAGGGCTTTTTGCCGGGCATTGCTCCAAAGTAATCAGCTCTTTTACCTGTAAAAAAAAAGATAATACCCCCCCAACATTACAACCCACCACCCACACACCCCTACTCTAAAACCCACCCAATCCCCCCTTAATAAAACCTAACACTACCCCATTGAAGATCACCCTACCTTGAGCCGTCTTCACCCAGCTGGGCACCAGTGGTCATCCGATCCGGGCAGAAGTCTTCATCCGATGGGGCAGAAGAGGACATCCGGACCGGCAGAAGTCTTCATCCTATCTGGGCAGAAGAGGACATCCGGACTAGCAGAAGGCTTCATCCAAGTGGCATCTTCTATCTTCTTCCATCCAACAAGGAGCGACTCCATCTTGAAGACATCCAGCGTGGATTTTTCCTACCTTAATTCTGATTGGCTGATAGAATCCTATCAGCCAATCGGAATTCGAGAGACGCCATCTTGGATGACATCATTTAAAGGAACCGTCATTCGTCGAGTAGTCGTCGTGCTGAAAGGATGCTCTGCGCCGGATGTCTTCAAGATGGAGCCGCTCCTTGTCGGATGGAAGAAGATAGAAGATGCCGCTTGGGTGAAGCCTTCTGCCGGTTCGGATGTCCTCTTCTGCCCGGATAGGAGGAAGACTTCTGCCAGTCCGGATGTCCTCTTCTGCCCCATCGGATGAAGACTTCTGCCCGGATCAGATGACCACTGGTGCCAGACTGGGTGAAGACGACTCAAGGTAGGGTGATCTTGGGGTAGTGTTAGGTTTTATTAAGGGGGGATTGGGTGGGTTTTAGTGTAGGGGTGTGTGGGCAGTGGGTTGTAATCAGATTGAGCATTCTATTGGCTGATCAGAACAGCCAATAGAATGCAAGCTCAATTTGATTGGCTGATCGGATCAGCCAATTGGATTGAACTTGAATCTGATTGGCTGATTCCATCAGCCAATCAGAATTTTCCTACCTTAATTCCGATTGGCTGATAGCATCCTATCAGCCAATCAGAATTCGAGGGAAACCATCTTGGATGACGTCCCTTAAAGGAACCGTCATTCTTCAGTTGGACTTCGTCGGAAGAAGATTGATCCGCGCTGGAGGTCTTCATGATGGAGCCGGTCCTCATCGGATGAAGATAGAAGATGCCGCTTGGATCAAGATGGTTGCCGGTCTGGATCGCCTCTTCTTCCCGGATAGGATGAAGATTTTGGAGCCTCTTCTGGTCCTCTTCAGCCGCCGGATGATGGATGTCTAGCCCCCGCTTGGGTTGGATGAAGATTTTGGAGCCAGGACCGATCGGTGATACCCGGTGAGGTGAAGATAAGGTAGGAAGATCTTCAGGGGCTTAGTGTTAGGTTTATTTAAGGGGGGTTTGGGTTAGATTAGGGGTATGTGGGTGGTGGGTTGTAATGTTGGGGGGGGGTATTGTATGTGTTTTTTTACAGGCAAAAGAGCTGAATTTCTTGGGGCATGCCCCGCAAAGGGCCCTGTTCAGGGCTGGTAAGGTAAAAGAGCTTTGAACTTTTGTAATTTAGAATAGGGTAAACCTAAGTCTAACCCTAACACCCCCTTATCTTAATTATTATTTAAATAAATCTAAATAATATTACTATTATTAACTAAATTATTCCTATTTAAAACTAAATACTTACCTATAAAATAAACCCTAAGATAGCTACAATATAATTAATAATTACATTGTAGTTATTTTAGAATTTATTTTTATTTTACAGGCAACTTTGTATTTATTTTAACTAGGTACAATAGCTATTAAATAGTTAATAACTATTTAATAGCTACCTAGTTAAAATAATTACAAAATTACCTGTAAAATAAATCCTAACCTAACTTACAAATACACCTAACACTACACTATCAATAAATTAATTAACTACAATTAGCTAAAATAAAATACAATTAAATTAAATAAAATATAGTACGAAAAAAGCACACTAAATTACAGAAAAATTTTTTTGCAAGACGTTTAAACTAATTAACCTAATCTAAGCCCCCTAATAAAATAAAAAAGTCCCCCAAAATAATAAAATGCCCTACCCTATACTAAATTACAAATAGCCCTTAAAAGGGCTTTTTGCGGGGCATTGCTCCAAAGTAATCAGCTCTTTTACCTGTAAAAAAAAAAGATAATACCCCCCCAACAATACAACCCACCACCCACACACCCCTACTCTAAAACCCACCCAATCCCCCCTTAATAAAACCTAACACTACCCCATTGAAGATCACCCTACCTTGAGCCGTCTTCACCCAGCTGGGCACCAGTGGTCATCCGATCCGGGCAGAAGTCTTCATCCGATGGGGCAGAAGAGGACATCCGGACCGGCAGAAGTCTTCATCCTATCCGGGCAGAAGAGGACATCTGAAACAGCAGAAGGCTTCATCCAAGTGGCATCTTCTATCTTCTTCCATCCGACAAGGAGCGACTCCATCTTGAAGACATCCAGCGCGGATTTTTCCTACCTTAATGCCGATTGGCTGATAGAATCCTATCAGCCAATCGGAATTCAAGGGACGCCATCTTGGATGACATCATTTAAAGGAACCGTCATTCGTCGAGTAGTCGTCGTGCTGAAAGTATGCTCCGCGCCGGATGTCTTCAAGATGGAGCCGCTCCTCGTCGGATGGAGCAATGCCCGGCAAAAAGCCCTTTTAAGGGCTATTTGTAATTTAGTATAGGGTAGGGCATTTTATTATTTTGGGGGACTTTTTTTATTTTATTAGGGGGCTTAGAGTAGGTGTAATTAGTTTAAACATCTTGTAAAAAAAAATTCTGTAATTTAGTGTGTTTTTTTTGTACTATAGTTTATTTAATTTAATTGTATTTTATTTTAGCTAATTGTAGTTAATTAATTTAATTAATTTATTGATAGTATAGTGTTAGGTTTAATTGTAACTTAGGTTAGGATTTATTTTACAGGTAATTTTGTAATTATTTTAACTAGGTAGCTATTAAATAGTTATTAACTATTTAATAGCTATTGCACCTAGTTAAAATAAATACAAAGTTGCCTGTAAAATAAAAATAAATTCTAAAATAGCTACAATGTAATTATTAATTATATTGTAGCAATCTTAGGGTTTATTTTATAGGTAAGTATTTAGTTTTAAATAGGAATAATTTAGTTAATAATAGTAATATTATTTAGATTTATTTAAATAATAATTAAGATAGGGGGGGTGTTAGGGTTAGACTTAGGTTTAGGGGTAATAACTTTATTATAGTGGTGGCGACGTAGTGTTAGGTTTAATTGTAACTTAGGTTAGGATTTATTTTACAGGTAATTTTGTAATTATTTTAACAATTTTAGCTATTAAATAGTTCTTAACTATTTAATAGCTATTGTACCTGGTTAAAATAAATACAAAGTTACCTGTAAAATAAATATAAATCCTAAAATAGCTATAATATAATTATAATTTATATTGTAGCTATATTAGGGTTTATTTTACAGGTAAGTATTTAGCTTTAAATAGGAATAATTTATTTAATAAGAGTTAATTTATTTTGTTAGATTTAAATTATATTTAATTTAGGGGGGTGTTAGGGTTAGTTAGACTTAGCTTTAGGGGTTAATAAATTTATTAGAGTAGCGGTGAGCTCCTGTCAGCAGATTAGGGGTTAATACTTGAAGTTAGGTATCGGCAATGTTAGGGAGGGTAGTTAGGTGGAGGCGACGTTGGGGGCGGCAGATTAGGGGTTAATAAATATAATATAGGGGTCGGCGATGTTAGGGCAGCAG
The DNA here is from genome assembly GCF_027579735.1 of Bombina bombina. NCBI lineage: Eukaryota > Metazoa > Chordata > Amphibia > Anura > Bombinatoridae > Bombina > Bombina bombina. The sequence goes on from NC_069507.1 coordinate 151,460,060, forward strand.
ATTAGGGGTACATAGGGATAATGTAGGTGGCGGGGGTGTACGGAGCGGCAGATTAGGGGTTAAAAATAATATGCAGGGGTCAGCGATAGCGGGGGCGGCAGATTAGAGGTTAAGTGTAAGGTTAGGGGTGTTTAGACTCGGGGTACATGTTAGGGTGTTAGGTGCAGACTTAGAGAGTGTTTCCCCATAGGAAACAATGGGGCTGCGTTAGGAGCTGAACGCGGCTTTTTTGCAGGTGTTAGGTTTTTTTTCAGCTCAAACAGCCCCATTGTTTTCTATGGGGGAATCGTGCACGAGAACGTTTTTGAAGCTGGCCGCGTCCGTAAGCAACTCTGGTATCGAGAGTTGCAGTGGCGGTAAATATGCCTGTACGCTCCCTTTTTGGAGCCTAACGCAGCCATTCTGTGAACTCTCAATACCAGAGGTATTTAAAAGGTGCGGCCAGAAAAAAGCCAGCGTTAGCTACGCGGGTCGTTACCGACAAAACTCTAAATCTAGGCCTTAGGGTTTATTTTATAGGTAAGTATTTAGTTTTAAATAGGAATAATTTAGTTAATAATAGTAATATTATTTAGATTTCTTTAAATAATAATTAAGTTAGGGGGGTGTTAGGGTTAGACTTAGGTTTAGGGGGTAATAAATTTAATATAGTGGCGGCGACGTTGGGGGCAGGAGATTAGGGGTTAATAAATTTAATGTAGGTGGCGGCGGTGTAGGGGGGTCAGATTAGGGGTTAATAAATTTAATGTAGGTGGCGGGAGGGTCTGGGAGTGGAGGTTTAGGGGTTAATACACTTTATTAGTTATTGCAGTGGGGGATTGCGGTTGACAGGTAGATAGACATTGCGCATGCGTTAGGTGTTAGTTTTTTTTTGGAAGGCATTTTAGGGAATTACGGTGCTCCCATACTCAGCGCAAGGTCTGCTGCGGCTGCATTTTATGGTGAGGTGAAAATGGAGTAAGATTTCTCCATTTTTGCCACATAAGGCCTTGCGCTGGATATTGGATACCGATTTTCGACGTGATCCCAAGTTAGCCTATGGGAGTAAGAATTGCGGGCGACGGGTGAAATATACGAGCCTAAGTTGTATGCTACGCCGTATATGTGATACCAAAACAGCACAAAAACAGGCGTCGCCGGCTTTTGCGGGCAACGCTGCATATTGGATCGGGCCCATAGTGTTCATTGAGGTCAGCAATGGTTCAGCGGTAGTGCACTGGCCCAAGAAAAATTATTACAACAAAATGTTTTACCTTTTCCCAAACTCTTTTGTGATCCTGTCATGTCTTGGGATTGAAAACAATACTGATAATAACTTTTTCATTCAATCTGAAAAGAGAATATAACAAACAAGTTAGATTAAAAGGGTCAACTATTTTTTGTTACATTAAACTCCTGTTGCGTCTTTCTTTTGTTTATTTGTGGAACAGTGGTAAATATTTAAAGAGAATTATCTAATGCAAAAATGTTATGCTCTACTTGTTGAGTGTGTATTTTTTGCATATTGATTGCAATGCCCTTACAGTTACCAGACATACAGCTAGATTACGAGATTTGACTGCCATAAAAGCGGCGATATTTCACCTCCCTATAGCGCTGCTATTACAAGTTTTAAAAAAGCAGGCTTGTGAGGGCGATATGGTTGCGTTGAGCTCCATACTGCACCGAAATGAAGCGCTGCTTTGACGTGCTCATGCACAATTTCCCTGTAGACATCAATGGGGAGAGCCAGCAGAAAAAAGCCTAACACCTGCGATCGCGGAATGAAAAGCTCCGTAATGCAGCCCCATTGATGTCTAAGGGGAAAGAAAAAGTTAAGTTTAAACCTAACATAAACCCTGAGTCTAAACACCCTTAATCTGCCACCCCCGACATTGCCGCCACCTACATACAGTTATTAACCCCTAATCTGCCGCCCCGACATCGCCACCACCTACATACAGTTATTAACCCCTAATCTGCCACCCCCGATATCGCCAACACCTACATATAGTTATTAACCCCTAATCTGCCACCCCCAACATCGCCGCCACCCTCATAAAACTATTAACCCCTAATCTGCTGCTCCCGATGTCGCCGCCACTATACTAAAGTTATTAACCCCCAAACCTCTGGCCTCCCACATCACTACCACTAAATAAATCCATTAACCACTAAACCTAATGTAACCCTAAGCCTAACACCCAGGGCTGCCACTAGAAGTTTTGGGGCCCCTGACTTAACCATTGATCAGCCCCCCCTTTGACATGTGCAATTTTTGACCAAGTGACTAAAATGTATATGCACTTTATTCTTAATTGTCCATTTAAACTTGGAAATGTTGTAAAGGTAGTAACATACAAACACACAGACACACTCATACACTGAAACACACACACACTCACACATAAGGATTCACATATAGACACTCTAGCAGACACGCAAAGAAACACACAAACACACTCAGACACAGACACCCAGACACTCAGTACTTGATTACATTGACCTGACAAGTAATGAGGTAGACTACAATTTTTAAAAAAAAGGAGATTTAGGAAACAAAATATGAAGTTATGATTATCTTTTTGTAAAGGAAGATGCCAACTAAATGATGACAACAGCATGCAGTGGCTGAAAGGAAGGACCCTGAACTGCCTAAACAATAATTTAAAGGTTAAATGGTGGATTGGTGACTTCTGTAAAGGTCTCATTAGTCTCAAAGGGGCCTATCTATCAAGCTCCAAAAGGAGCTTGACGGCCCGTGTTTCTGACGAGTCTTTAGACTCGCCAGAAACAGCAGTTATGAAGCAGTGGTCACAAAGACCGCTGCTCCATAACCCTGTCCGCCTGCTCTGAGCAGGCAGACAGGAATCGCAACAATTCAACCCGATCAAGTACGATTGGGTTGATTGACAGCTCCCTGCTGGCGGCCCATTGGCCGCGAGTCTGGGGGGGGCGGCGTTGCACCAGCAGCTCTTGTGAGCTGGTGCAATGTTAAATACGGAGAGCGTATTGCTCTCTGCATTCAGCAATGTCTTGCGGACATTTCTTAAATATGCCTCAAAGTCTGTAGAAAGATGTGAATAATCAGTAGTAAGGTCAAAATGTCCTAAAAAGGAACAGACAATGGACACACACACAAACTTAAACTTGCACATACACCCAAGGAAACATCAACAGAGACAGCCTCAGAAAACGCACAAAGACATATACACACACACAGAGACCCACAGAAAACACGCACACACAGAGACAACCACATAAAACACAGAAAGACATACATACACACACCCTCACTGAGACATCCACAGAAAACACACAAAGACATACACACACCCTCACAGAGACACCCACAGAAAACACACACCCTCACAGAGACATCCAGAGAAAACACAGACATACATACATACATACACACCCTCACAGAGACATCCACAGAAAACACAGACATACACACCAACCCTCACAGAGGCATCCAAAGAAAATACACAAAGGCAAACATACACACACCCTCGCAGAGACACCCATAGAAAAAGCTCAAAGACATACACACCCACCCTTACAGAGAGACCCACAGAAAAAAATACATACACACTCATAGAGACACAAACCAAAGCACAAAGACATAAACACAGACACCCACAGAAACACTCACAGGAGGAAACATTTATGCACCTTGCATCCCCTAAATCAACATTGTGTGACATGCATGATAAAAAAACTGCAGAAATTAAGAGAACACTTTTTAAAGAATCATATTTGTAAATGTGTAAACAAAAATAATTCTGTGAATTCAAAATTGTACATTAATGAGCTGGGTAGATGGCTATATGAAGAAAAGTACTTTTAAAAAGTTGACATATGTATGTTTGTTTTTTCCCCATTTTCCCCAACCAAGAGCACCACTTCAAATATAGTGTACAAATGTTCCCATCTGTCAGCTGTACTTATGGATTTTGAAAATGCTGTATTCTATATGGTCTTGGTGGAACCATAAGCTGTGGTACTCATACCATTAGATCTGGTTAAATGCAGGATTTAGGCTTGTTGGTATGTATTTCAAAATTAAGTCAGCTGTAGTGTAAACTGAACAGTTTTAAGGTAACCTGTCTCATTTCAAACACTGAGCAATCTTAGTCTGAGAGTATAGCATTTTATGCAGATGTAAAAATCTTAGATAAAATGCCTCTTTGCATCTGGAATGTCCTTGCATAACGGGGCAGTAAACTGGAATGTAATATATATATATATATATATATATATATACTTCTCAAGTAAAGAAGAGGCACTCACAGATCTTAATAGGCATAAAGGCTTTTATTAGTTCATAGGTTAGGTCAATGTTTCAGTCCTCGCAGGGACCTTTGTCAAGACCGTTCTCGGCTTACATCAATATTCATCGTCTCACCGCTGAACGCCTAATATTGATGTAAGCCGAGAACGGTCTTGACAAAGGTCCCTGCGAGGACCGAAACGTTGACCTAACCTATGAACTAATAAAAGCCTTTATGCCTATTAAGACCTGTGAGTGCCTCTTCTTTACTTGAGAAGTTTCTACATATTTACCATAGAGTGCACCCAGGCATTACAACCAACAGTGAGTGCTTGGATCCCTCAACTTGCAAATATTGTGTATATATATATATATATATATATATATATATATATATATATATATATATATATACAAAGTCAAGCAGTAAAGCACTCCCAACTCCTGTCCGGGGTGCACAGCAAACGATTATATACAGTTCAAAGGAAAAAAGCAGGCACTCTCCGTTTGTATTGCAAAGTTTACTTAAGTGACGTTTCGGGGTTTCACCCCCGTCCTCAGACTTACATTCATGGATGTAAGTCTGAGGACGGGGTGAAACCCCGAAACGTCACTTAAGTAAACTTTGCAATACAAACGGAGAGTGCCTGCTTTTTTCCTTTGAGCTGTATATATATATATATATATATATATATATAAAAGAATAGATGTATGCAAACCAGCTCTGTCCACAGTGCTAATGCTGGGGGTGAAGACCGTGATCAGAGAGGAGAGCGCATACCGGCTTCTGTGAGTATCCACGAACCATGCTAAACTTCAAAGCGTGCAACCTGAATACCGCAGAAACAATTCACAAGTACACAGAGGACGATTACTCACCACCCTCGGTAATTGGACTCTCTGCGTGACAGGACTAAGCACTTCTATAGCAGGCTTCAGTATGCGCTCCTCCCCACTTAAGCCCGGGCTGCATTTCACTTCTGGGTACACGTGATGCACACTCCTCCAGCTAATGTCCAATGGTAATGCTCCTGGACACGTCACAGGAGAAGAATCCACAAATGAGAACTTGAAGGTGCCGTGCTTAAACAGGGAAAGCAATGAACTTCATAAGTAGAAAAGCAAAAGCTGGCACGTCTCCAAGAAGATTAAAACGATCCTTTATTAAAGTCCCTTTAAAAAGTTACACGTGAGAATGCAAAAGCCAGAAAATATGCCTTACATGTTTTGGGAAAAGCCTTACTCATAACTCTGGATTAAGGTGGAATACAGAGAAGGGGGTCAAAGCATCATTTTAAAGTGGAATCACTCAAAGCATCCTAATCTAAGTGTTTATCAAATAATGTAAACAGGGAAGATAACAGCACAATAATACTAGATATATTAAATATATTCATAGCAAACCACTTAAAGCTTATACAGGGAATTGAAAAATGCTAATCAGGATTAGTATAAATAGAGAACAATCAGAACATCTTAATATTTGAATATAAAATATACATCCAAACAAAAGAGGGGTGTAATAACAGCTACTGAGAATTGCTGAATATATTAATTACAAGTAATGAACCACATATGATGAAATACTGGAAGATGAAGAAAAATTAACTTCCTAACAGAACATTAAAAATTAGTACTGAAACAGAGACCTTTGTGACTGTAACACAATGGGAATGGAATTAATTGATTTTAAATTTCAAATATTGTTATTATAGTTACTGATTACAGGAACACAAACCATGAATAGTGAAATAACCACAATAAGTAATTGATCAACATCTTGACAAATAATTAAGAATTGATCATTATAAAGAGACCTTAGTGGATGAAACACACTAAAATTTAAATTAACCGTTTAAAATTTCAAAAGTTGCTATTGGAAAGGACAATTATTCCCAAAAGTTAATCAAATCAAATGATGAATTAAAGCCTTTCGGTATCCTGGTATCCATACTAAAGATCCAAAAGGCTTCACGTTTGAGAACTAGTTTACTCATATTACCCCCCCTTTTTGGGAAGTCGTACTGACTTGTGTTCAAGAATTGAGTGATTGGCTAATTCAGAGCAGCCATCCTGTCTTTTGATGTCAGAAAGATGTTGTCTGATTCTTTCTCTGACCTCACGTGTCGTGCAACCAATATACTGTTTATAGTTACATGTACACCAGAACATGTACACAACATTTTTGGATCTGTAATTAACACAGGTATCTAGTTCATATCTTTTGCCGTTAGCAGTAGACTCAAAGGTTTTTGTCATATTACCAAAGCCACAAGGGATGCATTGGCTGTAGCCACATTTATGCATCCCCTTTACCTGTAGCCAGGAACTGGTGGGCTTATCACTTTTGAGATTAAATTACCTAGAGTAACACCTTTACGGTAAGAGTAATAGCAACCCTTTTTACCACCTCCTGTAGTTAATCATTGGCCAAAAGCATTGGAAAGTGCCATTTTTTATCACATTGCAGATTTGATGGTATTCAGACGAAAAAAGATACAGCAAAATATATGAACTAGATACCTGTGTTAATTGCAGATCCAAAAATGTTGTGTACATGATCTGGTGTACATGTAACTATAAACAGTATATTGGTTGCACGACACGTGAGGTCAGAGAAAGAATCAGACATCTTTCTGACATCAAAAGACAGGATGGCTGCTCTGAATTAGCCAATCACTCAATTTTTGAACACAAGTCAGTACGACTTCCCAAAAAGGGGAACACAACAGTGTCAATAACACATTTAAATGGATGGTCATTGAGTCAGTACGACTTCCCAAAAGGGGGGGGGGTAATATGAGTAAACTAGTTCTCAAACGTGAAGCCTTTTGGATCTTTAGTATGGATACCAGGATACAGAAAGGCTTTAGTTCATCATTTGATTTGATTAACTTTTGGGAATAATTGTCCTTTCCAATAGCAACTTTTGAAATTTAAAACAGTTAATTTTACTTTCAGTGTGTTTCATCCACTAAGGTCTCTTTATAATTATCAATTCTTAATTATTTGTCAAGATGTTGATCAATTACTTATTGCGGGTATTTCACTATTCATGGTTTGTGTTCCTGTAATCAATAACTATAATAACAATATTTGAAATTTAAAATCAATTAATTCCATTCCCATTGTGTTACAGTCACAAAGGTCTCTGTTTCAGTACTAATTATTAATGTTCTGTTAGGAAGTTAATTTTTCTTCATCTTCCAGTATTTCATCATATGTGGTTCGTTACTTGTAATTAATATATTCAGCAATTCTCAGTAGCTATTATTACACCCCTCTTTTGTTTGTTTGGATGCATATTTTATATTCAAATATTAAGATGTTCTGATTGTTCTCTATTTATACTAATCCTGATTAGCATTTTTAAATTCCCTGTATAACGTTTAATTGGTTTTCTATGAATATATTTAATATATCTAGTATTATTGTGCTGTTATCTTCCCTGTTTACATTATTTGATAAACACTTAGATTAGGATGCTTTGAGTGATTCCACTTTAAAATGAAGCATTGACCCCCTTCTCTGTATTCCACCTTAATCCAGGTATCAGGTATGGCCAGTCACATGTTTCTAATTAATCTATGAGTGAGGGCAAGCCCTATTTATTTTATCCCTGTTTTAGAGAGAAGTACGCTAATGAGTAAGGCTTATGCCGAAACATGTAAGGAGTATTTTCTGGCTTTTGCATTCTCACATGTAACTTTTTAAAGTGACTTTAATAAAGGATTGTTTTAATCTACTTGGAGACGTGCCAGCTTTTGCTTTTCTACTTATGAAGTTCATCGCTTTCCCTGTTTAAGCACGGCACCTTCAAGTTCTCATTTGTGGATTCTTCTCCTGTGACGTCTACAGGAGCATTACCATTGGACATTAGCTGGAGGAGTGTGCATCACGTGTACCCGGAAGTGAAACGGAGCCCGGGCAAGAGTTTGGAGGAGCGCATACTGAAGCCTGCCATAGAAGTGCTTAGTCTTGTCACGCAGAGAGTCCAATTACCGAGGGTGGTGAGTAATCGTCCTCTGTGTACTTGTGAATTGTTTCTGCGGTATTCAGGTTGCACGCTTTGAAGTTTAGCATGGTTTGTGGACACTCACAGAAGCCGGTATGCGCTCTCCTCTCTGATCACGGTCTTCACCCCCAGCATTAGCACTGTGGACGGAGCTGGTTTGCATACATCTATTCTTATTGTCGATTCTCTGTTTCAAACAACTGGGAGTTTGTTTGATTTATCGCTACCTATTGCTCACACAGTACTATTGTGCCCTTGCATATATATTTTTCTACTATCCACATTTATTATACTTGTGCCATATTGGAATACTTTGGATTAATCTGGACTTTGCTCTTATCTTTGCCATACCGTTTTATGACCAATGAAATTTAAAGAGACAGTGTGCCAATAAATTTTGCTCTTATATCATATGTATGCAATATTGGAATACCTTGGATTTACCTGGACTTTGCTCTTATCTTTGCTCTTAACTTGGCTTTTATCTTTTGTGATTATGATCTTTGGACTTTCATGACCAATTAAATTTAAAGAGACAGTGTGCCATTAACTTTTTCTCTTATATCATATTTGTGCAATATTGGAATTCTTTGGATTTACTTGGACTTTGCTCTTATCTTTGTCATACCAAGTTTTATGACTAACAAAAAAATTGTGACAGTGTGCTATTAACTTTTGTTCTTTTATCCACTGGTTTGATTCTTATACAATTTTTGATATTTATTGGACTAGAAATGACTGAAGCCCTCGCAAGCACTGATGAGTCTAATTACTTTTATTCCCTCACCTCAATGGAAAATTTAGACGCCTTAGAACAGGACTTTGAAAATATTTTCTCAGAGACTAACCTAGTTAACCCCTTAGGAGACAAATTTTTACAGATGGAATACCTAATGACAAAGGAAACTAAGCTTAAATGGGACAAATGGACCATTGAACGTTATATACATTTGAAAATCATACCTAGGGGGTTAAGGATAAGAAAATATCCGGCCTTTTTAGTGGAAGACAAGGAGTTTATTGATCGATGGAATAACTGCTTATCTGAGTGCTCCTTTAAATTAATGTCTTTCATTATAGAATTTAAAGATATTCAACTTTTGAAGGTCAGGGAAGAAATCATTACACTACAATCTGAACTTGATCTGTTCACTTTAGATAGCAAGTATAAGGACTTTGATATAATGCTAAAACAAACAATAGCTACACTTTGACTAAACACAGTAAACTTTGACTAAACACAGTAAATATATGAGAGATCAGGCAGACTACAATTCTGGCAAGGTTTACATATGGCAAAGAAAAAATAGAGGTAGATCTAGGAGTAAGGGTCCCCGACATAACAGGAATAGAAGCCACGACAGTAATACAAGCAATGACACAGATTCAGGGGAAGATTACCAATCAGAACCAGAACCTAGTGATAACAGTACTTTAAGACCTATTCTTAAGAACACTCTCCCTAAGAAATCTGTGGGGTTTGCAGATTTGCCCAGTGAGGGACAACCTGGTACTAAAGGTAAAGATAAAAATAAATATTCTACCTCTATAGAGCATACTGACAATACAGGCAATATAGTCTCTGAAAGGTCAGAAATTGACCAGGTTTTTCAGAATCCTCCAATGAATCCCATAAGAGGACGAGGAGGGGGGACATCAAGAGGAAACACCAGAGAACACAATCAAACAGGATACCAGCTGAGGAGAGGCAGAGGTCAGAACAAATATGTAGTATAAATGACAGTGAAATTTTATCAAGTAATAATGTGATAAATCTCAGTAATCACATACTCAGTAAAACTGAAGAAAAGGTTTTGAGTCTTGGTTTGGGATTTGTACCCACATCAAGATTCAATTTATTCCAGACCTTAGTGGATGTTAATAAATTAATCAGACAACTCACCCTTAAAAAACACTTTATATCCACTCAAGCAACAACTTGTGGTGGATCTATGGATACTGATTCTAATTTAATTAATGAGAACTCTATAGGGACTAGTCTAACTTTCTCTGAGTTTACTAACATACAAAACTTAACAGACTTAGAACATGAGAGTAGCAACTGGGACAGAGTGACAGACTCACATGTGGGATTCAAACCGAAATCCATTTTCTACCCAATCCATTCTAGAGGAGAAATATTGGTGAATTTCCAGAAAAGAGTTGAGTCAGACCTAGTGAGCCTGTCACTCCAGCCAAGACAAGCTGCCCATAATTTAACTACTGAAGAGAAGCTAGCTTTAGAATCTCTAAAGAATAACCCTGAGTTGGTAATAAAAACAGCTGATAAGGGCGGTAGGGTGGTGGTGTGGCAAAAATCTTCCTACATTAATGAAATATTGAGACAACTCAACAATGAAGAAGATTATATTTTATTAAAACACAACCCCACTTTTTCCTTTAGAGCTCAACTCAAGTTGTTGTTAGACAAAGGTCTAGCAGCTGGTCATATAGATCAAGACTCTTTCAATTTTTTGTATATCCAGCAACCCATTATTCCAATTTTTCACGCCTTACCAAAGATACATAAATCTCTGGAAAATGTTAAAGGTAGGCCCATAATGTCTGGTATTGGCTCACTTTGTGAAAAATTGTCTGAGTGGTTGGACAGTATACTCCAACCATTGGTTTTGAAACTTCCAAGTCATCTCAGAGATACAAAACAGGTACTTCAAAAGTTTGAAACTTTCCAATGCAAACAAAATGATTGTTGGTTGACAATAGATGTAGTTGCATTGTACTCTTCAATCCCACATCAAGTGGGGTTAAGAGCAATCGAATACTTTCGGACCAATTGCACGGACTATGTTTCTAATTTTTTTTTAGTTATCTGGTTGAAGTTGAAGAAAATTCCTTCTGACCTATAATTATTTTTCATTTCAAGATAAATATTATCTTCAGGTCAGGGGGACTGCAATGGGGGCAAAGTTTGCCCCATCCTTTGCAAATTTGACCATGGGTTGGTGGGAGTCTCTGTTTGTTTATAGTGACAGAAATCCATTTATCTCAGACTTTCGCACGTATTATCGTTATATAGATGATCTTTTGCTGGTTTGGTCCGGTGATAACCAACGAATTGTCGATTTTAGAAACTATCTAAATGATAATCCGTGTGGACTGAGGTTTACCCATGAGTATAATGTTGAGAAAATTAACTTTTTGGACATCACCCTTAAATTTAATCACACCAACTGTAAAGTAGAGACTACAATATATAGGAAACCTATATCGGGCAATACCATTCTCCACGGTAAAAGCAATCACCCCCAAACAGGTCCCTTACTCTATTGTTAAAGGACAATTAATCAGAACCAAACGTAATTGCAGTGATTTAACTGACTTTGAGTCACAAAGCAAGGATCTCACAAGAAGATTTTTAGAGAGAGGTTACAATAAACAAATAATACACAAAGCAAAGGTAGAGGTTGATGGTATAAGTCGAGATTCTCTTCTTAAAGATCAGCCGAGAAAGAAACAGTCCAATTTTTCTCCTGACAGAGTAAGCTTTGTTACTCAGTTTTCATCTGAATACCATCAAATCTGCAATGTGATAAAAAGGCACTTTCCAATGCTTTTGGCCGATGATAAACTACAGGAGGTGGTAAAAAAGGGTTGCAATTACTCTTACCGTAAAGGTGTTACTCTAGGTGATTTAATCTCACCGAGTGATCTCAAAAGTGATAAGCCCACCAGTTCCTTGCTACAGGTAAAGGGGATGCATAAATGTGGCTACAGCCAATGCATCCCTTGTGGCTTTGGTAATATGACAAAATCCTTTGAGTCTACTGCTAACGGCAAAAGATATGAACTAGATATCTGTGTTAATTGCAGATCCAAAAATGTTGTGTACATGATCTGGTGTACATGTAACTATAAACAGTATATTGGTTGCACGACACATGAGGTCAGAGAAAGAATCAGACAACATCTTTCTGACATCAAAAGACAGGATGGCTGCCCTGAATTAGCCAATCACTTCATTTTTTAACACAACAGTGTCAATAAGACATTTAAATGGATGGTCATTGAGTCAGTACGACTTCCCAAAAGGGGGGGTAATATGAGTAAACTAGTTCTCAAACGTGAAGCCTTTTGGATCTTTAGTATGGATACCAGGATACCGAAAGGCTTTAATTCATCATTTGATTTGATTAACTTTTGGGAATAATTGTCCTTTCCAATTGCAACTTTTGAAATTTAAAACAGTTAATTTTACTTTCAGTCGGCTAGATTTGGAGTTTGGCGGTAAAAGGGCTGTTAACGCTCCGCGGGTTTTTTTCTGGCCGCACCATAAATTTAACTCTGGTATCGAGAGTTCAAACAAATGCTGCGTTAGGCTCCAAAAAAGGAGCGTAGAGCATATTTACCGCAAATGCAACTCTCGATACCAGAGTTGCTTACGGACGCGGCCGGCCTCAAAAACGTGCTCGTGCACGATTCTCCCATAGGAAACAATGGGGCTGTTTGAGCTGAAAAAAAACCTAACACCTGCAAAAAAGCAGCGTTCAGCTCCTAACGCAGCCCCATTGTTTCCTATGGGGAAACACTTCCTACGTCTGCACCTAACACTCTAACATGTACCCCGAGTCTAAACACCCCTAACCTTACACTTATTAACCCCTAATCTGCCGCCCCCGCTATCGCTGACCCCTGCATTACACTTTTAACCCCTAATCTGCCGCTCCGTAAACCGCTGCCACCTACGTTATCCCTATGTACCCCTAATCTGCTGCCCTAACATCGCCGACCCCTATACTATATTTATTAACCCCTAATCTGCCCCCCATAACGTCGCCGACACCTACCTACAATTATTAACCCCTAATCTGCCGAGCGGACCTGAGCGCTACTATAATAAATGTATTAACCCCTAATCCGCCTCACTAACCCTATCATAAATAGTATTAACCCCTAATCTGCCCTCCCTAACATCGCCGACACCTACCTTCAATTATTAACCCCTAATCTGCCGACCGGAGCTCACCGCTATTCTAATAAATGTATTAACCCCTAAAGCTAAGTCTAACCCTAACACTAACACCCCCCTAAGTTAAATATAATTTTAATCTAACGAAATAAATTAACTCTTATTAAATAAATGATTCCTATTTAAAGCTAAATACTTACCTGTAAAATAAATCCTAATATAGCTACAATATAAATTATAATTATATTATAGCTATTTTAGGATTAATATTTATTTTACAGGCAACTTTGTAATTATTTTAACCAGGTACAATAGCTATTAAATAGTTAAGAACTATTTAATAGTTACCTAGTTAAAATAATAACAAATTTACCTGTAAAATAAATCCTAACCTAAGATATAATTAAACCTAACACTACCCTATCAATAAAATAATTAAATAAACTACCTACAATTACCTACAATTAACCTAACACTACACTATCAATAAATTAATTAAACACAATTGCTACAAATAAATACAATTAAATAAACTATCTAAAGTACAAAAAATAAAAAAGAACTAAGTTACAGAAAATAAAAAAATATTTACAAACATAAGAAAAATATTACAACAATTTTAAACTAATTACACCTACTCTAAGCCCCCTAATAAAATAACAAAGACCCCCAAAATAAAAAATTCCCTACCCTATTCTAAAATAAAAAAATTACAAGCTCTTTTACCTTACCAGCCCTGAACAGGGCCCTTTGCGGGGCATGCCCCAAGAATTTCAGCTCTTTTGCCTGTAAAAAAAAACATACAATACCCCCCCCCCAACATTACAACCCACCACCCACATACCCCTAATCTAACCCAAACCCCCTTAAATAAACCTAACACTAATCCCCTGAAGATCTTCCTACCTTGTCTTCACCATCCAGGTATCACCGATCCGTCCTGGCTCCAAGATCTTCATCCAACCCAAGCGGGGGTTGGCGATCCATAATCCGGTGCTCCAAAGTCTTCCTCCTATCCGGCAAGAAGAGGACATCCGGACCGGCAAACATCTTCTCCAAGCGGCATCTTCTATGTTCTTCCATCCGATGACGACCGGCTCCATCTTGAAGACCTCCAGCGCGGATCCATCCTCTTCTTCCGACGACTAGACGACGAATGACGGTTCCTTTAAGGGACGTCATCCAAGATGGCGTCCCTCGAATTCCGATTGGCTGATAGGATTCTATCAGCCAATCGGAATTAAGGTAGGAATATTCTGATTGGCTGATGGAATCAGCCAATCAGAATAAAGTTCAATCCGATTGGCTGATCCAATCAGCCAATCAGATTGAGCTCGCATTCTATTGGCTGATCGGAACAGCCAATAGAATGCGAGCTCAATCTGATTGGCTGATTGGATCAGCCAATCGGATTGAACTTGATTCTGATTGGCTGATTCCATCAGCCAATCAGAAAATTCCTACCTTAATTCCGATTGGCTGATAGAATCCTATCAGCCAATCGGAATTCGAGGGACGCCATCTTGGATGACGTCCCTTAAAGGAACCGTCATTCGTCGTCTAGTCGTCGGAAGAAGAGGATGGATCCGCGCTGGAGGTCTTCAAGATGGAGCCGGTCGTCATCGGATGGAAGAACATAGAAGATGCCGCTTGGAGAAGATGTTTGCCGGTCCGGATGTCCTCTTCTTGCCGGATAGGAGGAAGACTTTGGAGCACCGGATTATGGATCGCCAACCCCCGCTTGGGTTGGATGAAGATCTTGGAGCCAGGACGGATCGGTGATACCTGGATGGTGAAGACAAGGTAGGAAGATCTTCAGGGGATTAGTGTTAGGTTTATTTAAGGGGGTTTGGGTTAGATTAGGGGTATGTGGGTGGTGGGTTGTAATGTTGGGGGGGGGGTATTGTATGTTTTTTTTTACAGGCAAAAGAGCTGAAATTCTTGGGGCATGCCCCGCAAAGGGCCCTGTTCAGGGCTGGTAAGGTAAAAGAGCTTGTAATTTTTGTATTTTAGAATAGGGTAGGGAATTTTTTATTTTGGGGGTCTTTGTTATTTTATTAGGGGGCTTAGAGTAGGTGTAATTAGTTTAAAATTGTTGTAATATTTTTCTTATGTTTGTAAATATTTTTTTATTTTCTGTAACTTAGTTCTTTTTTATTTTTTGTACTTTAGATAGTTTATTTAATTGTATTTATTTGTAGCAATTGTGTTTAATTAATTTATTGATAGTGTAGTGTTAGGTTAATTGTAGGTAATTGTAGGTAGTTTATTTAATTATTTTATTGATAGGGTAGTGTTAGGTTTAATTATATCTTAGGTTAGGATTTATTTTACAGGTAAATTTGTAATTATTTTAACTAGGTAACTATTAAATAGTTCTTAACTATTTAATAGCTATTGTACCTGGTTAAAATAATTACAAAGTTACCTGTAAAATAAATATTAATCCTAAAATAGCTATAATATAATTATAATTTATATTTTAGCTATATTAGGATGTATTTTACAGGTAAGTATTTAGCTTTAAATAGGAATCATTTATTTAATAAGAGTTAATTTATTTCGTTAGATAAAAATTATATTTAACTTAGGGGGGTGTTAGTGTTAGGGTTAGACTTAGCTTTAGGGGTTAATACATTTATTAGAATAGCGGTGAGCTCCGGTCGGCAGATTAGGGGTTAATAATTGAAGGTAGGTGTCGGCGATGTTAGGGAGGGCAGATTAGGGGTTAATACTATTTATGATAGGGTTAGTGAGGCGGATTAGGGGTTAATACATTTATTATAGTAGTGCTCAGGTCCGCTCGGCAGATTAGGGGTTAAAAAGTGTAGGTAGGTGTCGGCGACGTTGTGGGGGGCAGATTAGGGGTTAATAAATATAACATAGGGGTCGGCGATGTTAGGGGCAGCAGATTAGGGGTACATAGGGATAACGTAGGTGGCGGCGATTTGCGGTCGGAAGATTAGGGGTTAATTATTTTAAGTAGCTTGCGGCGACGTTGTGGGGGGCAAGTTAGGGGTTAATAAATATAATATAGGGGTCGGCGGGGTTAGGGGCAGCAGATTAGGGGTACATAAGTATAACGTAGGTGGCGGTCGGCAGATTAGGGGTTAAAAATTTTAATCGAGTGGCGGCGATGTGGGGGGACCTCGGTTTAGGGGTACATAGGTAGTTTATGGGTGTTAGTGTACTTTAGGGTACAGTAGTTAAGAGCTTTAGAAACCGGCGTTAGCCAGAAAGCTCTTAACTCCTGCTTTTTTCAGGCGGCTGGAATTTTGTCGTTAGAGCTCTAACGCTCACTGCAGAAACGACTCTAAATACCAGCGTTAGAAAGATCCCATTGAAAAGATAGGCTACGCAAATGGCGTAGGGGGATCTGCGGTATGGAAAAGTCGCGGCTGCAAAGTGAGCGTTAGACCCTTTAATCACTGACTCCAAATACCAGCGGGCGCCCAAAACCAGCGTTAGGAGCCTCTAACGCTGGTTTTGACGGCTACCGCCGAACTCTAAATCTAGGCCAGTGTGTTTCATCCACTAAGGTCTCTTTATAATTATCAATTCTTAATTATTTGTCAAGATGTTGATCAATTACTTATTGCGGGTATTTCACAATTCATGGTTTGTGTTCCTGTAATCAGTAACTATAATAACAATATTTGAAATTTAAAATCAATTAATTCCATTCCCATTGTGTTACAGTCACAAAGGTCTCTGTTTCAGTACTAATTATTAATGTTCTGTTAGGAAGTTAATTTTTCTTCATCTTCCAGTATTTCCTCATATGTGGTTCGTTACTTGTAATTAATATATTCAGCAATTCTCAGTAGCTGTTATTACACCCCTCTTTTGTTTGTTTGGATGTATATTTTATATTCAAATATTGAGATGTTCTGATTGTTCTCTATTTATACTAATCCTGATTAGCATTTTTCAATTCCCTGTATAAGGTTTAAGTGGTTTGCTATGAATATATTTAATATATCTAGTATTATTGTGCTGTTATCTTCCCTGTTTACATTATTTGATAAACACTTAGATTAGGATGCTTTGAGTGATTCCCCTTTAAAATCTACTTGGAGGCATGCCAGCTTTTGCTTTTCTACTTATGAAGTATATATATATATATATATATATATATATATATATATATATATATATATATATATATATAATGCATATCTGCCAAAAGGGCACCCACCATTTGTGTATTGAGGAGGAAACATTTCTGCATGGTTTTAAATATAGAATTTCTACAGCATTGTAAAATAATCATATATATACACCTGCTGCTAAAGAAAATTGTTTTTATGGACCCCTGGCCCCACCATACAACTACTACACACTGAAGTTACAATCCAAAATTGCACAAAGAAATAAAAAACATTTACTAAGTCCTACCTTCTCTGCAAATGATAGTGATCTGCCGTCTGACTCAGGCACACACTGTACAAACGTAAGTGCCAAGTCTGTCTCACACTGTGCATAGTGGTTTAGTGCACAATCTGAAATCCTCTCAAATGCTAATACACGTACTTTACTCCTTGTAATAACATTTCCTATGCTCAATTAGCACTCTGCTGTAGTACCAGCTGCCAATTTTTTTTTTTTAAGTTCTTTTTTTTTTAAAAGTTTTTTTAAGGGGCCCATTGGGCCCCTGACAGGAGTCACCCATTTCACCCCCTGATGGCGGCCCTGCTAACACCCCCTAACTTTAACATAATTAAAATACAGTTAAACTAAAGTTACAATTATTAACTAAATAATAACTATTTTAAACTAAATACAAACTTACCTGTAAAATAAAACCTAAGCCTGCTACAATATAACTAATAGTTATATTGTAGCTAGCTTAGGTTTTATTTTTATTTCACAGGTAAGTTTGTAAATTACTAAAAATACAAATAACTAAATTACATAAAAATCAAACACTAAATTACAAAAAATAAGAAATACATTATCAAAAATAAAAAAGAATTACACCTAGTCTAATAGCCCTATCTAAATAAAAAAGCCCCCCCAAAATAAAAAAAACCCTAGCCTACAATAAACTACCAATGGCCCTTAAAAGGGCCTTTTGTGGGGCATTGCCCCAAAGATAACAGCTCTTTTACCTGTAAAAAAATACAAACACCCCCTCAAAAGTAAAATCCACCACCCCCACAACTAACCCCCCCAAATAAAATAACTATCTAAAAAAACCTCAGCTCCCCATTGCCCTGAAAATGGCATTTGTATGAGCATTGCCCTTAAAAGGGCATTTAGCTCTTTTACATGCCCAGGCCCTAAACTAAAAATTAAACCCAACCAAAAATCCCTTAAAAAAACCTAACACTAACCCTCAACAATCCAATTACAGTTCTTGAAGTCCCGCTTGAAGGATCCATCCAGCCGGCGAAGTTCTCATCCATGCGGCAAGAAGTCTTGATCCAGACGGCCTCTTCCATCTTCATCCAGCTGGTGAAGTCCTCATCCAGGCGGTAAGAAGTCTTCATCCAGACGGCATCTTCTATCTTCATCCATCCGGCACGGACCGGGTCCATCCTGAAGACATCTGGCGAGAAGCATCCTCTTCATACGGTCGCAGCCGTAAACTGGAACTTTAATGCAAGTGACATCATCCAAGATGGCGTCCCTTGCATTCCTATTAGCTGAAAGATTTCAATCAGCCAACAGGATTAGAGCTGCTAAAATCCTATTGGCTGTTCCAATCAGCCAATAGGTTTATTATAGCGGACGGCACCGCTATTTCTGGGAGATTATGTTTATTTTGCAGTTGTCAGGGAACAGCTTTTTCAATGCGGGAGACTCCCAGACCTTCCGGGAGAGTTAGGATGTCTGTAATCCAGCAGTACAAGGGTTAAGCAAGCAGGGTGGTCAGACAGGCAGAGTTCAGTAACGATATGGCAATCCAGCAATATAAGTAATACAGCACCCAGGAGCACACACAGTAACACCTATACTTGGGCAGTGAGATGAAGTGAAGGAGGTACATACATAGGCACCTGTTCGCGCCAAGGAGACCTCCTAGGTGTATGGGGAAGCGACATCAGGAGAGAGAGACAGCGTGTGGCGATGACGTCATCTCCGCATGCTCACAATCACCACTGGGTCTATGACAACAGCCATAACAATGAGTCACCACCTCTGCATCTATGGCAAATGCCATAGCGAGCAGCAGACGCGGCGGCGTGACACAGACATTTTTAAATCTGAGCTATCAGCAGCCCTGGAGCATTGGACTCCTCTAACAGAAATTAAGTTGACAGCTGATGGAGACATTTTACAAACTTTTCAAATATAGGAGCTCTGTACCATAATTTATATCAGACACCAGACTCCTCTAAATCACGGTAGACACAGGACCCCTCTTTCTCTTTGAAAATATCAGACACTGAACCTTTCTCTAAAAGGCAATCAATCCCTAGCCCAACAGACATCAAATATTATGCACTTCAGCACAATTTATATGAGACATGTCTCCTAGCTGCAAACTAAATATACAGTACTAGACCCCCCCATTTCATGCTGGAAGTAAGATGCCCCACCACTATGTAAATGAGGCAAAGAGCGTCTTCCTCACACAACCCTTTTAACAAAACATTCAGCCCTAATGTACTTCCACAACAAATATTGTTTCACAGCTTGCCCCAGATCCATGATTTGCCCTCTCAGACTCAGAACGCTGCATACAATATCACAGCAGACAGATGGCATCTACTACATACAAGCAAACACTTTGCCTTTTCCCTATGGCTCACAAAAGACAAACCCCTCACTTCCCCTAATTGCACTCTGTTCTCCAATTCCAATAACTCCCCAGCCACCGGAATTCTGTTCTTCAACTCGCATCAGACTCCTCCACTCCATCTCACACTGAACAGATGACACTTATGGCGCCATGGTCAGTGGAGGTAAAATCTAAATCCTCCTGAGTGAGCCAGAGCACCTTCCTCTGAACTAACTACGTACGGTACCACATGTGATCCGGATGCACCCACCTGAGCTCAGGCACACAGAGTTCGTAGTAAGCTTATTTTATGCCAAGAGCTGATTGATTGGATGATTATTTTATAATCAAAAAGATTATTTTTTTTATGCAAAATGTAACGTGTTTATTTGGCATCAGCGCGGGCCCTGCTATTATTTTATGTATGGATCATGACATGTGAGAACTCAACAAAAAAATTATATTTGTATTAAAATTTTAATAAACCAGGTTTTGACGAAAAAAATGTGTGTCTCTCAAAACTCTGTTATAAAAAGAAGGGGTTCTTCACATAGATAAAAGACCCTTTGGGTAAATGTAACTTTGAGGTGCATGTAGGTGGCACTCCTGAGCCTCTACTCAAATAAATGCACATTTATACACTCCAGGTGATCACTGTTACCACACTGATTACCTGGCTATAAAAACCTGTATTGGGGCTTCATTTTGAAGAGGACTTCTGGGTGTAAATACAAGGGGTCATTGGGGTCTCAAGTAGACATGTGCATGGCGAAAAAATTTGGTTCGGTTCGGTTCGGATCAATTCTGATTTTTTCTAATTTCGGTTCGGATCGATTCGAATTCGGAAAAATTCAAATCAATTCGGTTCGGATTCGTTTCGGATTCATTCGGATTCGAATAAATTCGGCTGGATTCCGTTCGGTTATTCGGAATTTTGGTAAGTGTTAGGTGGGACGTGCTGTGTATTAGACTAGTATTATGTACTGTATATTAGGTGTAACCCATAGCAGAGTGATATAACCTAATATACTGTACAATTCTAGTGTAATCCATGGCCATCCGAATCTACCGAATAAATCCGAATAAATCTGAACTAATTTGGATTTATTCGGTAGATTTGGCACTATTTTAATTCGGAAATTCAAATTGATCCGAATCCTGAATTTACCGAATTCGCAGAATTTCCGAATCTTTCCGAATCAAATCGCACATTTCTAGTCTCAAAGGCATTTTTGATAACCTGTTATAAGTGACTAGAGAACCCCAGCCTGCAGTGTGAAGAAGTGTGGGGATTTTTTATTTGTTATTATTTTTACATATAAGTGCTTTAGCATTATACCCCCAAGACACCCACCATTTGAAAGAGCAGGGGGGTTTCTAGAATTTAAAGGGACACAAAACCTATTTTTTTTTTCTTTCATGATTCAGATATAGTTTTTAATGTTATACAGTGATCCAATTTACTTCTATTATTGAATTTTCTTAACTCTCTTGGTTTCCTTTGTTGAAGAAGTAGCAATGCACTACTGGGAGCTAGCTTGGGTGAGTCAATAACATGAGGCATATATGTGCAGCCACTAATCAGCATCTCCTGACCCTACCTATGTATCCTTTTCAATAAAGGATAGCAAGAGAACAAAACCAATTAGATAATAGAAGTAAATTGTAAAGCTGTTTAAAATCACAAGCACTATCTGAATAATAAAAGAAAAATGTGTGTTTCATGTCCTTTTAAAAGAGCTGAGATTTTCTAGGCCCTAGGGACCTGCGGGACCCATCGCATCAAAAAGGGACAGAGTACTGAAACCCCCAAAATAAAAGATCGGAAGGTGAGGCAACCAGATACTTCTGATCCTCGAAGCACCCTTGAGATAGAGGAGGGGAAAAATACAGAATAAATAAAGGCTAAATCCTTTGCAAGAGTTTCTGAACACAAAGACACAATACAGGCCTCCCTGTACCTAAAACAACCCCCTGACAGGCCTCCTAGCAAGCGAGCAGTACTTTAATCTCACAGGCTAGGACCATTTCCCAGCAAGGGAGCCTAGGAGACCCTACACTTCATAAAAGGATAAAACCTGCCTTTTCCAAAAGCTTAAGCGATTGAGTAAGGGATCCTTTCAGAACCGGATCACTGAGAGTGTCACATAACATAATCACTATGCATTAAAACTCATCCTGGGCTGTACAGTTCCTTACCACGTCGCCCCCGTTAATTATAACAACGCCATCTCCTGAGCCTAGAGATGCAGCACTAGAGGCTGTGCTTTGGGATTCACATTGAGAGTATTCAAAGGGGCGAAAAAGAAGTCACCAGACTGAGGAACTTATATCACACACGCAAGTCATCTTTAAATTTATTCAAGCTGCCCTGAACCCCTGCGATGCTTATCCAGTGAGTAAAGTGAAATGTGGGTGAAGTAGATCAGCCTTGTATCTCCTAATGCATAGAATAGGATCTCATCCCACACCAATGACACAGTAACAAAATTCTGCTCTATACAGCTTAACCCTGAGTCGTCGACCAAACCAGAGTTTTTTGTCATATCAACATTCTTTCCCTTCGGGGGTCTTCCTTCATAACACATGATGAAGAATAAAACACAAACTGTCAAGGAGTGTCTGTCCAAATCCCAACTAAAGCATAAACAACAGAACAAAAGCCCCCCCCCCCAGGGAGATACTTTGGACTCCAGCATGTCAGAAATATCAGCGTCTCCCCAGACTGATACCCAAAACAAGGAACTGCTTACCCAAATCAAATCTTTATTTCAAAAAGAACTGAAATCTGCATTATCCGACCTTCGTCAGGACATCAAAGAAATAGGTACTCGCACAGCAGAACTAGAGGAAAAAACGGATGTGATAGCAGAAGAAATACCCCATATACAAAAAGCTATCTCAGACCATGAAGAATATATACATAAATTAGAGGATCAAATTGAGGACCTCGAGAATAGATCTCGTAGGTCTAATCTCCGAATCAGAAACTTACCAGAAACATACAAAAACCTAGATGAAACCATGACCTCACTTTTCCATCAACTGGTCCCAGATTTAGAACCAGACAAGCTCCTAATGGACAGGGTACACAGAGCCCTCACCAAGCCCCAACAGTCTTCTACTAGAGACATTGTCCTTAAATTCCACTATTATCACGCCAAGGAGCTAATCCTTAAGGCAGCAAGACAATCACCAACGATTAACTTCGAAGGACATTCCATCCAAGTCTTTGCTGATGTGGCTCCAATCACACTGAGGAAGAGGAGAGACCTTAAACCTGTCACACTAGCACTCACGAAAGCTCAAATTAAATACCGATGGCATTTTCCTTTTAAATTGGCCTTCACCCAGGCAAATGTTGCATACTCCTGCTCAGACCTCAAGGAAGGGCTATCTATACTACGCAGATTAGAGATCCCTTTTGAATCCCCCCAAACTACACCCAACAAGAATCCCCAGAGGAAACCCATTCAAAAAGAGTGGACCCCGGTGGGGCAAGCAAAGAGACAAAGAAAAACTAAGAATACTTCAAATACCCAGTCGGAGACTGAGACCCCCTCTGAAGATGAAGAACTCCCACCAACTTGACAAAATAAAAGGCCCTGAAGAGCTTTGAGCCTCATTAACTTTGGTTTACTAAGATTGGCTTTGTGGTATTCAAGTCTTAAAAGAACTAAAATGCCTACCCATCTCTCTAGAAGAGACTTTAAAAGTTATGAGTTGCAAATTATTTAATTTTTACCATTGCTACCATTGCTGGTTAGGCTATACCTGAGCCTCACTCAGGGGATGCTGTTGTTGTTGCACTAATGTTTATACTGTTGTTACTGTTACTAAATTGGTTAGTAATCATTGTGAATGTTATGTCTGTCATTGTAACCTCATTAGAGATCCTTCACACTAAAGTTCCCTTTCCCTAGCTCCCCATCCCTTTAATAATCCTTGTTTAGGAGATACTGATCTAGATGTTGTTTTGAGGACCCTTCACCCTACATACTAACAAATTTTCCCTGGCTAGGGATATTACTCTAAAGTTCTGGATTATTTTGTTCACCATCATTTATTTTTTCTTTGTTCAGATATGTCGTCAGTCTAATATGGTTAATCCATCTGAATTATTTCAACTTAACCTAAGTGTCTATTGCTGTAAGATGAATACAGGTTGGTCCTCACGGTGTGGTCCCAAGGTAAGTCCCTGCTCTCTCACTCTCAACATTACACTAATAGCATGGCCCAAATCAAAACTCGCTACAGTCTGTGGCCTGTCTGCCCCCTGGAGGTTAATAAAACTAAACATCACTCTTCTTGGTGCATATACTAAAGAAATCTTTTTTATCCCAATATGTCTATAAAAATCCTTTCGCATAATTTCAGAGGGCTCAACTCTGACCTAAAAAGAAAGAAGGCTATTTCCACATATAAATCATTACATGCTCACATAGTTCTACTACAAGAGACTCACTTTACTAGAGACTTCACAGCATACCCAATGCAATATCATGCGATCAGTGGGAAAAAGAAATGTGGAGTGACTATATTGCTACATTCCTCTTTGAACTTCAAAGAGGAAGAAATTATCAGGGATAGAGAAGGAAGGTTTTTAATAGTTAAAGGTCTGATTCAAAACACCCCGATACTCATTGTAAACGTATATGGCCCCAATGAACACCAGGGCCCTTTCATGACTAAACTAAGTAAACTACTGACCCAGTGGAAAAGATACAAGACTATTATGGGGGGCGACTTCAACCTATCTCTAGACCGTGACCTAGATAAAACATCAAACACAACTTCCAGGGTTAGATCCTCCGGCTCAACATCATACATATTGAAAGATTTCACGTTAGACCACAACCTGATTGACAGTTGGAGATCCCTACACGAAAAGGATAGGGATTACACTTACTACTCCCCTATGCATCACACTAAATCTAGATTAGATTACATATTCCTTAGCCAGATCCTGATACCTCTCCTAATTAACGCTAAAATAATAAACTGTCCTTGTTCAGATCATTCCATGGTAGAAGCTACAATAACAGGATGCCAGTCTAGTACAAGATGCTCTAATCTCACAAAAGATTAAAGAACGCATAGCAGAATTTATAAGTTTAAATACAGGCAGTACCCCTAACCCCATCTTCGTATGGGGAGCACTAAAGGCCTACATAAGAGGCAATTTGATTTCCGAATCTAATAACAGAAACAGACAGCAGAAAGCTAAACTCTCACAACTACAAGCTAAGGCCAATATAA
This sequence comes from Bombina bombina, assembly GCF_027579735.1. Lineage (NCBI taxonomy): Eukaryota > Metazoa > Chordata > Amphibia > Anura > Bombinatoridae > Bombina > Bombina bombina. Next base: position 151,485,240 of record NC_069507.1, read on the forward strand.
TAAGATCCCAATTCACGACCAACACTAGCAAGAAAAAGAAAAAAGAACTAAAAACCATAAACGATGAAATAAACAAAATACTAGATAAGGAAGCAGCTAGATCAATCAAACAGATAGACACACATTACTACATATACGGGAACAAACCCGACAAAATGCTAGCTAACAAACTCAAGGATATAACAAGAAGCACCACAGTCCCACAACTCCAACTACCTGACCAAAAACACACTAATGACCCCCTCCAAATTGCTAACACTTTTGCTGATTTTTATCAGAATCTTTACAACCTTCCTACACGCCACGGCACGACTGATAGGGCTGAGAAATTAAATGCTTTTCTAGACGCAAACTTGCTCCCAAAAATTACAGAGGATGAAAAATCCAGCCTAAATTCCCCTATCTCCGAATCCGAGATAAAACATACCATTAAAAACCTAAAAAGTTCTAAGACACCTGGCCCGGATGGCTATTCCGGAATTTTCTACAAATTATTCTTGGAAGAACTAACTCCCCTACTCTCTCAGGTATTTAATTCCATAATGCAAAAAAAGAAAATCCCCAGTGAAATGTTAATGGCCAGAATAGCTGTCATCCCAAAACTGGGGAAAAACAGGCTCCATTGCCAAAATTACCACCCCATATCATTAATAAACCAGGATGTAAAATTCCTCACAAAAATCCTGGCCAATAGGCTTAATCCCATCCTGGAGAGGCTGATCCACCCGGACCAGGTTGGCTTTATTAGGAATAGGGAGGCCCCGGACAACACCCGCAAAATTATCGATCTGATCAATCTGGCCACTACTGAAAAAACGCCTTCTCTGTTCCTCTCTTTGGACGCAGAGAAGGCGTTTGACAGAATCAATTGGGAGTATATGTTTGCAGTCCTAAAGAAAACAGGTATCACAGGAGCTTTCCTTGATGCCCTCACAACACTATATTCCCAACCTTCAGCATTTGTGAAACTCTCAGGGTACCAATCTAAACCTATACAAATTAGAAATGGGATAAGACAGGGGTGCCCTTTATCCCCTCTTTTATTCGCCCTCTGTATTGAGCCACTAGCTATTCAAATTAGAAATGACCCTGATATCTCTGGACTCCGTATTGGGGCTAATGAATATAAAATTTTGCTATTCGCGGATGATATCATACTTTCATTGACTAAACCCCTCCTTTCTCTCCCTCCTTTATATGCATTACTCCAACAGTATGGCGTGCTCTCTGGATACAAAATAAATAAAGATAAATGTGAAGCACTTGGAATCAACTTACCCCAACACACTAAAAAGCTTTTAGAAATTAATTTCTCTTTCACCTGGGCCCACAAAAAACTGAAATATCTGGGAATTAATCTTTCAACCGACATTTATACTTTATACCAAGCAAACTATTTACCAATGTTCACTCACATTAGGAATTTAATAACGAAATGGCTAAAGCTTAAGATTTCCTTTTATGGCAGAATAGTCTCAACAAAGATGACACTGCTCCCGAAATTATTGTATCTATTTTGTTCCCTTCCGATTTCTGTCCCCATTTCTGAACTCAATGCACTCCAGAGAGATATTTTGCGCTTCGTATGGCAAGGCAAGTGTGCCAGGATAAACAAAACAATCATGAGTACGCATCGGAGGGACGGAGGGTTGGGTCTCCCAAATTTGACATCTTATTATTATTCAGCCCGCATGGCCCAAACGATACATTGGTTTAGTCATATAAAACAACCCTTATGGACACAGATAGAATCACAGATTGCCAAAACCCAACAGATCTCTAGTCTCTTGTGGACCCCTAAAAAGGATGCCCACCCCTCATTATGTAAATATGTAGCACTCTCTCACACAATCTTTATATGGAATAAATTGACAGCCAAGTTTCCCCTAATCCAGGAAAAATCAAAACTAATACCTTTAGTCTTACCACAAACTACGATAGACCCACACATACAGAAAAAATGGGCTAACAAAGGACTGTATAGAATTGCAGATGTATATACTGACGGAGGTTTCATTTCATTCGAACAATACAGAGACATTGACCCCAATGACAAAAACATTTGGTATCATTACTTGCAGCTAAAATCTAGAACCAAAGCAGTAACTGACCTCTCCAAACTACCATTGAACACTACTTTCGAATCATTATGTCTAGCTAAGGAACCGATGCACAGCACAATCTCAACATTATATCCCACATTCAATAGCAAACCTAGAGAAATCAAACCTCCACACATACTGAAGTGGGAACGAGACTTAAATAGGACTTGGTCCTTGGAGACTTGGACTACTAACCTGGCCAAAGGCCTCTCCTTCTCACATAATGCTTTGCTGAAAGAAAACTACCTTAAAGTTGCATTTAAATGGTACATCTACCCGTCTAGATATGGGGGTTCAGAGAACCCCTGCCTAAACCTTTGCTACAGAGGTTGCAACGCTAGGGGTGCATATCTCCATATGTGGTGGGAGTGTGATAGAGTAAGAGAAATATGGGAGAAAGCCTCACAGTTACTCAGTGAGCTTTTCCATAAGAATATTGTACTATCCCCCGAACAAGCTTTACTACACTTCCCGATCCCCAATATTTTAAAACAACATAAAAAATGAGTAAAAACTATCTGCACAGTCCTAAGGATTGGCATTGCACAATATTGGAAATCCACACCCCCGAGTTTCAATTTGATTGAAAAGAAAATAATTCACCATTATGAAATGGCCAGTTTGGCAGCTGAGAATCTGAATACTAGAGACGAGTTTATTGTTCAGTGGGAACCATACAAAATGTACCTTGAAGATAAAAGACAGAGAGGTAGGGTGTCCTGGTATACTAACCGGATAGACTAATGTATATTTAAGAGAGAGCCGGGACCGATGGACCGATGGATCAATTGATTGACAATTACCTCACTTGATTGTATTCGTGCCTGCTAACTGCTAATAATGTTTATACTTATTTTATTCTTTTTTTAAGGACGAATGTGCACCATACATATAGACTCTAGATTATCAAATGTAAACAATGGACACCATTGCAATCTTTTGAAATGTTTTTGATTGACCTGACTGTATATACCTGAACTTGTTATAAAAAGAAAAAAAAAAAAAAGAAATTAATAAAAACTTTTTCAAAATAAAAGAGCTGAGATGATCAGACACAAATAAAATCCAATCAAAAGAGGATTGGGAAGAAATTTTCTATACGGCAGGGAGGGGTCTGATCAGTGCAGACTTTAAAGAGAATTGTATTAATACCACCTTCAGATGGTATCTCACGCCAGTAATTACATCACACTATAACCAGAAGGGCAACAAAAATTGCTACAGAGGATGTATTGAGACGGGGACCTACATACACATGTGGTGGGAATGCCCCCAGATACAACGGATATGGTCTAGGCTATCTGCACTACTAAGTGATGTCCTAGATGAACGTATAACTTTAACAATGTCCCAAGCGTTATTAAATGAACGTGTTAAACCCTTTAACAAAGCCATCAACACATTTATACGTACACTTTGCACAGCTACTAGGATATGTGTGGCCAGACACTGGAAGATAGGGGCCCCCACATGGGAAGAAATAATAGAGAAGATCAAAGCTACATATAAGTTGTCCGAATCAGCCTCCTTTACACAAGCAACTCATGACCAATTTCTAAAGATATGGAGTTACTGGATCCTGAAGGGATATTGAAACATTACTGTTAAAGAACTAGAACACACAAACATTACAAGACACAGACATTAATTTAAAGTTACAAGGGGACATAGGACACTGACTGTTTATGAGAAACCCTTGTAGGGTAAGCAGAGGGGCTTCCTCCCTGGATCTCCGAAAGAAGATTGATTGAGACAGGCAAGTTACAGTTAAAGTTTATGTTTTGTTTTATTGTTTAATGTTTATTGTTATTATCTACACATTTATGTATTAGAAAGCTATAGAGGGAGGAAAATGGTTGTACTGTTACAAGGACTTTTCTGCATCTTGGATGATGTACACCCCTCTCGCTTTTAGAGGTTATAATAATATATGCAGATGCATGGACATACAGAATATTCTGGGTGAAGCTACGCTAAAATCTTATTTCCACAATTTTGACATCACATAAACTCATGCCTACTAGACAAGAAACTGAAGATTTCTCTTTGAAAGGTGGGAAGGGCAAGGGATCTTACCTGAACAAATAATATGTGATGTAAGTTTTATAGGTTCTGCAATAATAATAATAAAAATAATTTCAACTAAAAGAGCTGAGATGTAGGGGTTGAACCCCCCCCCCAATCCAGCATCCTTAAGGTATGAAGTTGCCTTTTCATTTCCTGGTTTCTGGGGCTTGGTGACATCATCACTCATAGGTAGGGATTCCCTCAGCAATTCCAATCCAGATCAAATTTATTGAAAAATTGGTTGGATGAAAAACGTCCTAGACAAGTCAGGAAAACATACTTTTAAGGGTTGGATCACTAATTTAACTAAATGCTGCCGATTCACACTTTGAACTTGTGGATATATGTAATACAAATGACTTAGTCATGGATGCCTATGCTCAGTGTGCTCTTCTTTTCTTTTCTTTGACCATCCAAACACTACCTTCTGTTTAACACATTTTATGGGGTATATTTAAAAAGGTGCAAGTGTACATGATCCGATATTGTCCGCCGCACATCGATAAATGCCGACAGCATACGCTCTCTGCATTTATCATTGCACCAGCAGTTCTTGTGAACTGCTGGTGCAATACCGCCCCCTGCAGATTCGCGGCCAATTGGCCACCAGCAGGGGGTGTCAATCAACCCGATCGGGTTAATTTTTGGTGATGTCTGTCTGCCACCTCAGAGCAGGCGGACAGGTTATGGAGCAGCGGTCTCGCTAGAAACACGGGGCATCAAGATACATATGGAGCTTGATAAATAGGACCCTATGACTCCTAACAAAAATCGTATGTATTTATAAATAAATAGAATATATTCTCCTATGTGAAAAACATTGGAATGTTAAATATTAATATTTTTATGTCGGATCAGCGCATCTTGAGATTATGCAATAAAGTTTGTGCAAGACTAGGGTGCTTCTTTACTGGCCATTAGTCTTTGTCCACTAGCATCTTTCCATGTACCTGCAGTTCTTCCTGACAAGAAACAGGGCGTGGAGAGCAAGTACTTGTCCCAACTTCAGATAACTCCTCTCTCTCTTTACTTTCCTCTTCCACTGTCTTCCCAAAAAGAGTTTAAAGTGAGAGTGTAGTTAATTTGTTCCCAGTTTTCCCTTCTTTCCATATGGGGTGCTTTATTACAAAAAGAAACAGGGCTTTCCACACCACAGTCGCTTTTATCCCCTATATTACACAATGTTGAGTGCTAGTTGACTGCCAATTTTTTAGGCTTCCTGTTGTCTTCCAATAATGGAAGGAGGAGTTGGGACTGGGCATGGGGCAGAGAGAATGGCATTGGGTCTTCCATAACACACGCAAATCATCCACATTGCCACAAATGTTAGAAACAAACTAAAAATTACTCCTCCATTGGTATATCACCCAAGTTAGACTGCATAGCATTTATCCACGTTCATCCTCAAGATGTTGGAGAGGGTGTGAAGAGAGTGGATCCATGGCACATTTCTGGTGGGCTTGTCCTAACTTGAAATCTTTTTGAGATGAACTAGAACTGATTTTTTAGACAATTCTTGGGAAATGATATCCATCTAACACCTGTTAAACTTTAAACCCAAATGTAGAAGTGAAATTAGCTCTTATCCTTTCCAAGAAATTGGAAATCTATACAAATCCCAGATGTGCCTTCTTGGAGATCTTGAACAGCTGAATTACTTGCACTGGAAGAATAAAGCTTCTTCAAAAGAAATAAAACGAACATGTTTTATGATATTAAGTTCTACTGAGAATCTCTCCAACAATATCAAGAGGAAAGGAAACTAGATCAGCGGAGAATAATTAACAAACTTAAAATTAGAACACATAGTCAACAATAAAGTCTGGTCACCAACATAGACAATCCGCACCTCCCCCTCTCCTTTTTGTTTTCTCTTTTCTTTTCTCCTTTCTGTCTTTTCCTCCTCTTCAATTCCTTACTCTTTTTTCCGCACTTGTCTAGCTTCTTATTTTTATTTCAGTATTGGCGAGGTTTCATGGTAGAGAGTAGTTCTACCAATATAAATTGTTCTTATGTTAAATATTTCACATTTCACTTGTTATATCGACTTCAGCTTGCAGGTTAACCAAGTTTTACCATTTCTTACACTTGTACTTACATGCTAATTTCAATTAAAATAAAAATAAAAAATAAGAAAAAATAAAAAAGACAATGCAATAGCACTTAGGGCCTGATATTCAAAAGCTCTCCACTCAGGCAAAATGGTCTAAGACATTTTGTCAGTATGGAGAGGTCCCTAAAAAAATTTAGAAACAAATTTGTATTTGAAATATATTTATCTTACTATGCAGGGTTCTTGATGTGAAGAAGAGACACCTACATTACAATATAAGATCTAAAAAAAATCCAAAAGATTTTACATGATTCCATTCTATGCCGGCAAGCTTTTGAATATCAGGCTCTTACGGCTAGATTTAGAGTTTTGTTGGTAACGACCCGCATAGCTAACGCTGGCTTTTTTCTGGCCGCACCTTTAAAATAACTCTGGTATTGAGAGTCCACAGAATGGCTGCGTTAGGCTCCAAAAAGGGAGCGTACAGGCATATTTAACGGCACTGCAACTCTCGATACCAGAGTTGCTTACGGACGCGGCCAGCCTCAAAAACGTGCACGATTCCCCCATAGGAAACAATGGGGCTGTTTGAGCTGAAAAAAAACCTAACACCTGCAAAAAAGCTGCGTTTAGCTTCTAACGCAGCCCCATTGTTTGCTATGGGGAAACACTTCCTACATCTGCACCTAACACTCTAACATGTACCCCGAGTCTAAACACCCCTAACCTTACACTTATTAACCCCTATTCTGCCGCCCCCGCTATCGCTGACCCCTGCATATTATTATTATTAGCCGCTAATCTGCCGCTCCGTAAACCGCTGCTACTTAAATTATCCCTATGTACCCATAATCTGCTGTCCCAAACACCGCCGACCCCTATATTATATTTATTAACCCCTAATCTGCCCCCCACAACATTGCCTCCACCTGCCTACACTTATTAACCCCTAATCTGCCGACCGGACCGCACCGCTATTATAATAAAGTTATTAACCCCTAATCTGCCTCACTAACCCTATAATAAATAGTATTAACCCCTAATCTGCCCTCCCTAACATCGCCGACACCTAACTTCAAACATTAACCCTTAATCTGCTGACTGGAGCTCACCGCTATTCTAATAAATGTATTAACCCCTAAACCTAAGTCTAACCCTAACACTAACACCCCCCTAACTTAAATATAATTTAAATCTAACGAAATTAATTAACTCTTATTAAATAAATTATTCCTATTTAAAGCTAAATACTTACCTGTAAAATAAATCCTAATATAGCTACAATATAAATTATAATTATATTATAGCTATTTTAGGATTAATATTTATTTTACAGGTAACTTTGTATTTATTTTAACCAGGTACAATAGCTATTAAATAGTTAATAACTATTTAATAGCTAAAATAGTTAAAATAATTACAAAATTACCTGTAAAATAAATCCTAACCTAAGTTACAATTAAACCTAACACTACACTATCAATAAATTAATTAAATAAAATACCTACAATTACCTACAATTAAACCTAACACTACACTATCAATAAATTAATTAAATACAATATCTACAAATAAATACAATGAAATAAACTAACTAAAGTACAAAAAATAAAAAAGAACTAAGTTACAAAAAATAAAATTTTTTTTACAAACATCAGAAAAATATTACAACAATTTTAAACTAATTACACCTACTCTAAGCCCCCTAATAAAATAACAAAGACCCCCAAAATAAAAAAATGCCCTACCCTATTCTAAATTACTAAAGTTCAAAGCTCTTTTACCTTACCAGCCCTGAACAGGGCCCTTTGCGGGGCATGCCCCAAAGAATTCAGTTCTTTTGCCTGTAAAAAAAAAACATACAATACCCCCCCCCAACATTACAACCCACCACCCACATACCCCTAATCTAACCCAAACCCCCCTTAAATAAACCTAACACTAAGCCCCTGAAGATCTTCCTACCTTGTCTTCACCATGCCAGGTATCACCGATCGTTCCAGGCTCCAAAATCTTCATCTAAGCCCAAGCGGGGGCTAGACATCCATCATCCGACGGCTGAAGAAGTCCAGAAGAGGCTCCAAAGTCTTCATCCTATCCGGGAAGAAGAGTAGATCCGGAACGGCAACCATCTTCTTCCAAGCGGCATCTTCTATCTTCATCCGATGAGGACCGGCTCCATCTTGAAGACCTCCACCGCGGACCCATCTTCTTCCGACGATGACTTCCCGACGAATGACGGTTCCTTTAAGGGACGTCATCCAAGATGGCGTCCCTCGAATTCTGATTGGCTGATAGGATTCTATCCGCCAATCGGAATTAAGGTTGGAAAATTCTGATTGGCTGATGGAATCAGCCAATCATAATCAAGTTCAATCCGATTGGCTGATTCAATCAACCAATCAGATTGAGCTTACATTCTATGGGCTGTTCCGATCAGCCAATAGAATGCGAGCTCAATCTGATTGGCTGATCGGATCAGCCAATCGGATTGAACTTGATTCCGATTGGCTGATTCCATCAGCCAATCAGAATTTTCCTACCTTAATTCCAATTGGCTGATAGAATCCTATCAGCCAATCGGAATTCGAGGGACGCCATCTTGGATGACGTCCCTTAAAGGAACCGTCATTCATTGGGAAGTCGTCGGAAGAAGAAGATGGGTCCGCGGTGGAGGTCTTCAAGATGGAGCCGGTCCTCATCGGATGAAGATAGAAGATGCCGCTTGAAAGAAGATGGTTGCCGGTCCGGATCTACTCTTCTTCCCGGATAGGATGAAGACTTTGGAGCCTCTTCTGGACTTCTTCAGCCATCAGATGATGGATGTCTAGCCCCCGCTTGGGCTTAGATGAAGATTTTGGAGCCTGGAACGATCTGTGATACCTGCCATGGTGAAGACAAGGTAGGAAGATCTTCAGGGGCTTAGTGTTAGGTTTATTTAAGGGGGGTTTGGGTTAGATTAGGGGTATGTGGGTGGTGGGTTGTAATGTTGGGGGGGGTATTGTATGTTTTTTTTTACAGGCAAAAGAGCTGAATTTTTTGGGGCATGCCCCGCAAAGGGCCCTGTTCAGGGCTGGTAAGGTAAAAGAGCTTTGAACTTTAGTAATTTAGAATAGGGTAGGGCATTTTTTTATTTTGGGGGTCTTTGTTATTTTATTATGGGGCTTAGAGTAGGTGTAATTAGTTTAAAATTGTTGTAATATTTTTCTGATGTTTGTAAATATTTTTTTATTTTTTGTAACTTAGTTCTTTTTTATTTTTTGTACTTTAGTTAGTTTATTTCATTGTATTTATTTGTAGATATTGTATTTAATTAATTTATTGATAGTGTAGTGTTAGGTTTAATTGTAACTTAGGTTAGGATTTATTTTACAGGTAATTTTGTAATTATTTTAACTATTTTAGCTATTAAATAGTTCTTAACTATTTAATAGCTATTGTACCTGGTTAAAATAAATACAAAGTTACCTGTAAAATAAATATTAATCCTAAAATAGCTATAATATAATTATAATTTATATTGTAGCTATATTAGGATTTATTTTACAGGTAAGTATTTAGCTTTAAATAGGAATACTTTATTTAATAAGAGTTAATTTATTTTGTTAGATTTAAATTATATTTAACTTAGGGGGGTGTTAGTGTTAGGGTTAGACTTAGCTTTAGGGGTTAATACATTTATTAGAATAGCAGCGAGATTCGGTCGGCAGATTAGGGGTTAATAATTGAAGTTAGGTGTCGGAGATGTTAGGGAGGGCAGATTAGGGGTTAATTCCATTTATTATAGGGTTATTGAGGCGGGAGTGAGGCGGATTAGGGGTTAATAAGTGTAGGAAGGTGGAGGCGACGTTGAGGGGGGCAGATTAGGGGTTAATAAATATAATATAGGGGTCGGCGGTGTTAGGGGCAGCAGATTAGGGGTACATAAGTATAACGTAGGTGGCGGTCGGCAGATTAGGGGTTAAAAAAATTTAATCGAGTGGCGGCGATGTGGGGGGATCTCCGTTTAGGGGTGCATAGGTAGTTTATGGGTGTTAGTGTACTTTAGAGCACAGTAGTTAAGAGCTTTATAAACCGGCGTTAGCCCAGAAAGCTCTTAACTACTGACTTTTTTCTGCGGCTAGAGTTTTGTCATTAGAATTCTAACGCTCACTTCAGACACGACTCTAAATACCAGAGTTAGAAAGATCCCATTGAAAAGATAGGATACGCAATTGACATAAGGGGATCTGCGGTATGGAAAAGTCGCGGCTGAAAAGTGAGCGTTAGACCCTTTCCTGACTGACTCCAAATATCGGTGGTAGCCTAAAACCAGCGTTAGGAGCCTCTAATGCTGGTTTTCACGGCTACCGCCAAACTCTAAATCTAGGCCTTAGTCTGAAATTCAAATGAAAGTCTAAAGATAAGCCTTGAAAAAGCCAAAGGACTCTGAGAAACATACGTCAGAGTAGGATCGGTACAAGAAAGCACATTACTATTATTAAGGGCAGAGGATTTGTGAAAATATCTTTTTTACATCAATTCCAGAAACAGTTACATGTGCTAAACGCTTGTTAAGGTTTGCATCCGTAGAGCTGCTGCACTGTGAGACTTACCGCATTAACCTGTCTATGTCCTTAATCGTTTGTTTTGTTCTACTACTTTGTAAATAGATGTTATAATCTGAAGATCGGATGGCTGATCAATTTGTTACCATAGAGGGAATATAATCCCACATGATTATTGCACTAAGAGCTCAGACTTAGCTCTCTCACACATGAGTAAGGTCCAATCATTGCCCGAATACTACTTGCATATTGGGTCTATATTCTTTATATTTAAGTTGGACTTTAGAGAACAGCGTTCTGTTTATTGTGATATATATTTCAAATTCAAATGAGTAGTAGATTTTTATTATTATTATAATTTTTATTAAGGTTGCAACTTGCAATACAAAAAAAAAGGAAATTCACATGTCAGAATTAACAGACAATGGCCTATAGTTATCAATGTCTGTCGGACCTGATCCGACAGAGCGGATCAGGTCCGCCAGACCTCGCTGAATACGGCGAGCAATACGCTCGCCGTATTCAGCATTGCACCAGCAGCTTACAAGAGCTGCTGGTGCAACGCCACCCCCTGCAGACTCGCGGCCTATCGGCCGCCAGCAGGGGGGTGTCAATCAACCCGATCGTACTCGATCGGGTTGATTTCCGGCGAAGTCTGTCCGCCTGCTCAGAGCAGGCGGACAGGTTATGGAGCAGAGGTCTTTGTGACCGCTGCTTCATAACTGCTGTTTCTGGCGAGTCTTCAGACAGAGCTTGATACATATGCCCCAATAACTTCAGTACAAGGGAATTTGTCAATACAATATTCATGATTATGTCTGGGTACAAGAATCTAGTACCACATATTTAAAACTACAAACACTAGTATCCATCATAAATAAGAGCTTTGAACCAAGAATCATTAACAAAGCTATACTGACATACAATAGAGCTTGGTTAAAGCTCAGAACCACATGAGTAACATCACTAGAAGTGGTATACCAGTGTAAATTGCACTATTTCCTATTTTTCTCCTTTGAAGTGTCACCTGAATCCAAGAAGGGGCTTAGAAAAAGCCTTGGGACAGTGCATCCTAGTGTGATAACATATCACATTTATTTAAACACTAATACTTTTTTTGTTTTTTATGATCAAGTTTATTATTTAAGCTGACTGCATCTCCACAAGCAGTAAATATGGGCAATCTCATACCAGATTGCCCCAGTCTTCTAGCAAATACTCTCCTTAGACCATATATCTGTGGACTGCTGATGAGCAGGAGCTTCTGCAGGAGCTGCTGCGACCTCCAAATTGCCCATCTGAAATTCTGTAGCATGAAGGGTGACATCCAAGCATTCTCTATAACCATCACTTAGGTCCTGGAGAAGTAGTGGCTGCTTAGTGCTCAAATGTAGATCCTCTTGTTGGCATGTTATGTGCATAGATAAAGTCTGGCACAATGGCAGCAGAATATTATGAATCCATTTATATATTCTCTCCTCAAAGTCCCCCAAAAGAGATTTTATCGTAGTGCATCTCCTCCTTAACAATATAAGAAGTAATTCAATCGTTTATAGCTCTGTAATTGAGTGTAAAATAGCTTGTTAAGTTGTTAATAGCTAAGTTGTTAATAAGAGAACTTGCAGTGTTCTCTCTATACCCTGTTTTCCTCCTGTATCATGTGATAGCCATCAGTCAATCAAAAAATACATATATGTATATAATGTGAATTCTTGCACATGTTCAGTTGGAGTTGGTGCCTCAGAAAGTGTGCCTATAAAAAGATTGTGCACCTTTTGATAATGGGAGTAAACTGAAAGATGTTTAAAAATTCATACTCCACCTGAATCACAAAAAATGTTTTATTTACACTTTAGTGTTTCTTTAACTTCCGATTCTTGGTCCACAATAAAGTTTATGGTCTCAAATCCAGTACAACTTTGGTTTTACATGGTTAAAATAACCATATACGATCTCTGGTTCAAGGGACAGTAAAGTAAACATTAAAGGGACATGAAAACCAAAAATTTTCTTTCATGATTTAGGTAGAACATACTGTACAATTTTAAACAACTTCCAGCTTACTTCTATTATCAATTTGTTTTAATTCTCTTGGTATCATTTGTTGAAGGAGCAGCAATGCACTACTGGTTTCTAACTTAAGACATGGGTGAGCCAATGACAATCGGTATATATATGCAGCCACCAATCAGCAGCTAGAACCTAGATTCTATGCTGCTCCTGACCTTACCTAGATAAACCTTTCAGCAAAGGATAACAAGAGAAGGAAGCAAAGAAAATAATAGAAGTAAATTGGAAAGTTGTTTAAAATTGTACACTCCGTGGTAATCATGAATGTCTAATTATGACTTTACTGTCCCTTTAAACTTTCATGGTTCGGACAGACCATGCAATTGTAAACTACTTTCTAATTAATTACTATTATCTAATTTGCTTTGTTCTCTTTCTTATCTTTGTTGAAAACTTACCTAGGTAGCTCAGTACTGGGAGCTAGCTGCTAATTGGTAGCTGCACATATATGCCTCAAGTCATTGACTCACCAGATGTGTTCATTTAGGTCCTACTATTGCATTGCCGCTTATGAGCCTACCTAGGTATGCTTTTCAACAAAGGATAACGAGAAAATAGGAAATTAGACAAAGAAGTAAAGGGAAAATGTATTTAAAATGGCATGCTCTATCTGAAATATTTGTTTTTTTTATGTCCCTTTAAGTAAACATGAACTGATTTCTACTCTTTATGTAGCTGAACATAAAAAAAAAAATGGAAGATATCAGCTTGAATAACATCTCTTCAAAATGTGCATCAGTTGATGTAGTGGAGCAATGACCATCTCTATTTTACATATCAGTGGTGCTATTACCTTATCATTATTAGCAAATCAGAAGGTGAAAGCTCTAGGGTGTGCCATGATTTTTAAACAAGGGCTAACATTCAGATTGTGTGCCTTTTCTCACTGTATAATAGGGCTGTAACTAGGGATAAGCGAATGTTACAAAATATTCAACATTTTAAATGAATTTCGATACATTTGTTTGTTCTAATCAAATTTCGAATGTTTATATAACATTCTAACATACTTTTTCGAATTTTAATTTTAGAATTTTTAATAACATTCGAAAATATTTGTTTGTTTAATAGAAGTTTAACTATCGGCTAGATTATGAGTTTTGAGTTATGAGCGGCTCGGTGCTAACTTGCAAGTTATTGTCACCGCTCACCTCCCTATAGTGCTGCTATTACAGGTTTTAATAAACCCGTCATTAGCAGGCAGTATGTGAGCGTTGAGCAAAATTGAAGTCCATACCGCACTCAAATACCAGCGCTTCTTTGAGCTGGTTTTACGCGCTCGTGCACGTTTTCCCCATAGACATCAATGGGGAGAACCGGCTAAAAAAAAGCGTAACACCTGCAATAAAGGAGCGTAAAGCTCCGTAACGCAGCCCCATTGATTCCTATGGGGAAAGAAAAGTTATGTTTACACCTAACACCCTAACATAAACTCCGAGTCTAAACACCCCTAATCTTCCGCCCGACATCTCCACTATCTACATTACACTTATTAGCCCCTAATCTGCCTCCCCCGACATCGCTGACACCTACATTACATTTATTAACCCCTAATCTGCTGCCCCAATGTCGTCGCTATCTACTTACACTTATTAACCCCTAATCTGCCGCCCCCAAAGTCGCCGCCACTATACTAAAGTTATTAACCCCTAAACCTAACCCTAAGTCTAACCCTAACACCCACTAACTTTAATATAATTAAAATAATTCTAAATACAAATTACTATTATTACCTTAATAATTCCTATTTAAAACTAAATACTTACCTATAAAATAAACCCTAAGCCAGCTACAATATAACTAATAATTATATTGTAGCTATCTTAGGTTTTATTTTTATTTCACAGCTAAGTTTGTATTTATTTTAAATAGGTAGACTAGTTAGTAAATAGTTATTAACTATTTACTAACTACCTAGTTAAAATAAATACAAAGTTACCTGTAAAATAAAACCTAACCTGAGTTACACTAAAACCTTACCTTACACTACAATTAAATAAATTGCATTAATTAAATACAATTAACTAAATTACAAACAAAACCCCACTAAATTACACAAAATAAAAAAGAAATTATCAAATATTTAAACTAATTACACCTAATCTAATAGCCCTATCATAATAAGAAAGCCCCCCCCCAAAATAAATAAAAACCCTAGCCTAAACTAAACTGCCAATGGCCCTTAAAAGGGCCTTTTGTGGGGCATTGCCCCAAAGAAATCAGCTCTTTTACCTGTAAAAAAAAAATACAAACAACCACCCAACAGTAAAACCCACCACCCACACAACCAACCCCCCAAATAATATCCTATCTAAAATACCTAAGCTCCCCATTGCCCTGAAAAGTGCATTTGGATGGGAATTGCCCTTAAAAGGGCATTAGGCTCTTTTTCAGCCCAAAACCCTAAGCTAAAAATAAAACCCACCCAATAAACCCTTAAAAAAACCTAACACTAACCCCCGAAGATCCACTAACAGATTTTGAAGACTGGACATCCATCCTCAATGAAGCGGCAGAAGTCCTCAGTGAAGCCGGCAGAAGTCTTCATCCAAGCGGGCCGAAGTCTTCATCCAAGCCGGCAGAAGTCTTCATCCAGAAAGTATCTTCTATCTTAATCCATCCGGCACGGAGCGGCTCCATCTTCAAGACATCCGGTACGGAGGTGAAAAAATCCTATTGGCTGATGCAATCAGCCAATAGGATTGAGCTTCAATCCTATTGGCTGATCCAATCATCCAATAGGATTGAGCTTGCATTCTATTGGCTGTTCCAATTGCATTCTATCAGCCAATCGGAATTCACAGGAACGGACGTCCCTTAAAGGAACCTTCTTCATTAGCCATCGTCAGAAGAGGATGCTCCACGTCGGATGTCTTGAAGATGGAGCCGCTCCGCGCCGGATGGATAAAGATAGAAGATGCCGTCTGGATGAAGACTTCTGCCGGCTTGGATGAAGACTTCGGCCCGCTTGGATGAAGACTTCTGCCGGCTTCACTGAGGACTTCTGCCGCTTCATTGAGGATGGATGTCCGGTCTTCAAAAACTGTAAGGGGATCTTCGGGGGTTAGTGTTATGTTTTTTTTTTAAGGGTTTATTGGGTGGGTTTTATTTTTAGCTTAGGGTTTGGGCTGAAAAAGAACTACATTTAAATGCCCTTTTAAGGGCAATCTCCATCCAAATGCCCTTTTCAAGGCAATGGGGCTCTTATGTTTTTTAGATAGGATTTTATTTGGGGGGTTGGTTGTGTGGGTGGTGGGTTTTACTGTTGGGGGGTTGTTTGTAAAAGAGCTGATTTCTTTATGGCAATGCCCAGCAAAAGGCCCTTTTAATGGCTATTGGCAGTTTAGTATAGGCTAGAGATTTTTTTTTATTTTGGGGGGGCTTTTTTATTTTGATAGGGCTATTAGATTAGGTGTAATTAGTTTAAATATTTTAAAATCTCTTTTTTATTTTGTGAAATTTAGTGGGGTATTTTTTTGTAATTTAGTTTATTGTATTTAATTAATGTAATTTATTTAATTGTAGTGTAAGGTTAGGTGTTAGTGTAACTCAGGTTAGGTTTTATTTTACAGGTAACTTTTTATTTATTTTAACTAGGTAGTTAGTAAATAGTTAATAACTATTTACTAACTAGTCTACCTAGTTTAAATAAATACAAACTTAGCTGTGAAATAAAAATAAAACCTAAGATAGTGTCAGGGTGCCAGGAATCAGACTGAGACAAGAAGTACAAAAATAATCACACCTTTATTAATAGCAAATAATAATAAAAAGTCCACAAGACAAATAACAAGCCAGGAATCAAAACCAGATCTGGTAATAAGACGAGCCGAGTCAGGAGCCAAAGCGAATAGTCAGACGAGCCGAGTCAGGAGCCAAAGCGAGTAGTGAGACAACAAGGTGAATAGCAGAGTCAGAACAAGGCAGGGATCAGGAACCAGGAGGGACGTCAGACAGCCAGGTAATACACAGGAGCTATTACAAAGAAGAGGGACAGAGAAAGTGAAGCATATTGGGCACACTTGAAGGGGCAAAAACCATTGCTATATTGATTGTGTGGTGTGTCGTGTATTAATTAAAACTTAACTTTTATATCAATAATCATTAAAAAAGTAGTGGAGATTTCCACCAATGAATAAAAGAGAAACAAACAATATTAAAATTGTGTCCGATTAGTACTCGGTACACAAAAGCTCCTCTCAAATGTGATACAGTGATCAGTTTGAATCACACTGTACTGTTGAAACCAAGTAAATATCAAATATTTCACTATATGTTATTTTTGTGAGAGTATGAGTACCATTTCCATCAATATAGGTCTATTTCATTCAAATTTCCCCATTGCACATATCATTATATAAATGATTATGTGTTTATCAGTCGCTAATGGGGTTATTTTACAGTAAAGTGTTGCCACACTATTATAAGAGTCGAATTTGGCAAATACAAGATTAATAAGTATTGGTGTACAGGTAATTTTATTCAGGTAAATGTGAGAAAAACATTTGTAATAAACACCTATATGTCCTGGTGTTTATACTGTTCACATTAGTTCGATATTGAAGATAGTTATTGCTACTAGTGTTGACAGATTTGCAATGTTAATCATATATTGTTTACTGTGAATCAACCTCAGTAATCATCCATTAACGTGTGCTATATACGTGGTATTAGCCTGGTAAATATAATTATTTCAGGTGAGGTTGGGATTCTGAGGTAGTTCAAAGTCTAAAAACACAGTGCAGGCTCATATAAAGCGATAACCTTTTGAAAGACAACAATCTTTAATAAGGCTTATGGTAGCCCAAATCAATTAAACCTAGGTATAATATCGCTATAAGGAGCAGGCACTAGTGATATTTTGCTGTACAAAGTATTTGCCGGAAAATAATGGCACTCAGGATAGTCTGTCTATAGCGATAGCTTTACGCTTGAGCATATTGCTCCAACAAACTGTAGTAAGATTAAAGTATTAAACTTTCCCAATTAAAGCCTATAATCACTGTAACCGCTATGCCAGACTAACATCTAAAGGAGGCCAACAATTAGTCTAATTTCAACGGACTGATTGAGAGGAGCAGTGCGAACGCCTGACGCGCGTTTCGCAACTGCTTTTTCAGAGGCATCCGGTCCGACCTCCACACACTACTTTTAAAGGACCTTCAGCCAATCACATGGCTGATTGCATTTTTGTACATTCTTGTCACCCTATCGGCTGGTTCCTACCATCTTGTGATGTGATGATGGCACGGTAGCGTCATCGTCAGCTGTGGCCTATAAGACTAGGGGGTGTGTTTGTTAACGTGTCCAATAGATTACTCGTCTAATGTTTATCTTTTTATGTCAGACTGATCTCGAATGTGAATTGAGTGATCAACGATAGTTAATACTACTATAGATGTATACTATCTATTGCAAAGCAAGTGTTTGAACATATGTATGTAGATCCTTGTATGATATTTGTATCTTATGATTACCAACCTTTCTATCATATATATTTAGACGATCAGACGTTACTTGTAGCTACCATATGTATACTTTGTCTATTTGTAGCTATTATTTGAACAAATCTTTGTGAGGACTGGTAATGTATATCCCGCTGCAGCCCAAACAAATTGGATCCTTCAATTGTGGCACTGTTATATTTACACAGTGCTTTTTACACTTTATAGCTAGATCATATTATAGGATAAAAATGTTCTTATGTCATTTTATTGTGTCACATATATTCGATGTTCAAAATTAGTCACAGTTTCATTATGCACATTTGACATGTTTAATACATAGCAATGTTATACTATATTTATATAACAACATAGACTATTTTGAAATAATAAAAGATGTGCATCTTTTCACTAGAAAAATGGCTCTGAATAAAATATTTGCTAAACATGAAGATACTGATTGTGACACACAAGCCATTATGGACTTAATATCTCTACTAGAAGAAAATGAAAATGAAAACACTGACAGTAATGATTGGAGAAAAGAACTGGTAAAAAAATCGACATACATGCCTCAAATCTGTCAATTTCCTGAAATAGATACATATCAAAAAGTGGTAATTAGAGATATTCTAAAACTTCGTGATGTGAACACAAAAAATATCAGTGAAAAGGAATCCAAAGCACTGAGAGAAATCGAGAAGTGGGAAGACGTGGTAATCAAATCTTCAGACAAGGGAGGAAATGTTGTGATCTGGCCAGTGGCCTACCGAATTATACCTAACTGAAGCAAAAAAACAGCTAGGAGATAAAAACTGCTACAAACCACTCTGGGGAAATCCAACACAAGATTTTTTGGCAAAATATAACACGCTAATTGAGACAGCAAAAAAAGACGAACTAATAGATACAAGAGAATACAAATTCCTAAATGTCAGCAACACCAAAGTAGCAACATTATATTTGCTACCTAAGGTGCACAAAAATCAGAAAATACCTCCTGGCAGACCGATTGTGTCGGGTATTGGAAGCCTATGTGAACAAGCATCACGATATATTGATCTGAGATTAAGAGATATAGTACTCTCCCTCCCTTCATATACAAGGGATACTATGGACATTCTGAACAAAATTGAAGGCATGACCCTTGATTCTGATACTTGGCTTGCCACATGCGATGTTGAGTCCCTATATACATCGATAGAGCATAAATGGGGGTGCCATGCAGTGGGATACTTCCTTGAAATGGAACCAAGAGTGAATACGCTTAAAAATGAATTCATACTGAGACTCCTAAAAATTGTCCTGAGCCACAATTATTTCGTGTTCAACGACAAATTCTTTCTCCAAATACGTGGCACTGCCATGGGCACAGCATGTGCCCCAACATATGCTAACATATATCTTGGATGGTGGGAGCGGGAACACGTATTTGGAGAAAAGATGGAACAATACACTGATAACATACTGTTGTGCCTCAGGTACATAGATGATGTATTCATCCTATGGAAGGGAGAAGAATCGAGATTCAAACAGTTCATTCATGAACTAAACTGGAGAATTATAAATAATACGGAGAAACTGTTCAGAAATTAACACTTTTAAAAAGGAATCAAAAGAACTAAAAATGAGACTGAAAAGCAGAGGATATCCAAACAGCATTCTTAAAAGGGCATACCATAAAGCACTCCATATGAATAGGAATGAGCTATTATTCCCTAAACAAAAACAGAACAAGGACACAAGAATTCGTTTTGTGGGCACATACAACATAGCCCACAAAGAGATAACTACGATATTGAACAAGCATGCTCACATATTGAAAATCGATGTAGATCTAGCCAAAAATGTGAGAAACAAGATTGCCATTAGTTGGAAAAGGGCACCAACGATTAGAGACAAAGTCATGAGAAGTCACTTTGCAAGAAAACCCAGCATTAGAAAGGATGGATTAACAGGTACATATCCATGCGGTGCATGCAAATTCTGTGTCTATATGAAAACTATCAAAGAAATGCCCATCTTTCCAGATGGTGTGAAAAGAATTAATGGTATGTTTAACTGCAGAACGTACAATGTAATATACTGCTTGGAATGTAGCTGCAACAAAAAGAATGTGGGAATGTCCACTAGGGAACTCAGGAGAAGACTAGGTGAACACCTGGGAAACATAAAAAATGCAAAAAAAGATCTTGAAAAAGATAAGAAACTAACATCAGTTGCAAGACATTTTTTAGACTGCCATGACAGTAAACCAGAATTGAAATGCTGGGTCCTACAAAAACTGACCTTGGGTATCAGAGGAGGAAATATAGAGAATACCCTTCTAAAGGCTGAATCCAGGTGGATCTTTTGGCTAGAGCATGAAACCAAATGGGCTAAACGAAATGATACAATACAGTGCCTTTTTACACTAACCTCATAAAAATGTTTGACTAGACACAGTACAATAATTCTGTGTCGAGATTATACTTGATAGGTCTACAAAAAGCATATACATGAATAAAAACAAAAAACACAATTGTGTAAAAAATCTATTTTTTGGCATACGCTTGTCTGATCAACAATTTAAATAATATACGGAGTATATGTCCAGTTATAAAACCAAATGAATTATATAACCAAAGGTATTCTGTAATATATATATATTTTAATTGAGCTTTTAAAAGAACAAGATAAATTTACCCTGCACAGTCTAAGACATCATGTTTGACTATACATAGTACCTAGAATATAACCAGCCAACTGTGATTTTCAATGACAATGATCGGAAATATAATGTTCAGCCATCTCATCTATGATAAAAGAACACACATCCCTGATATGGTGCTACAATGGCACTATGTGGAAACCATACAAAGATCAGATTAAATCACAAAATCTATATCGTGTATATAGTTCAAATGTAAAAATGGCACGTTAATATAAATATAGTATAACATTGCTATGTATTAAACATGACAAATGTGCATAATGAAACTGTGACTAATTTTGAACATTGAATATATGTGACACAATAAAATGACATAAGAACATTTTTATCCTATAATATGATCTAGCTATAAAGTGTAAAAAGCACTGTGTAAATATAACAGTGCCACAATTGAAGGATCCACTTTGTTTGGGCTGCAACGGGATATACATTACCAGTCCTCACAAATATTTGTTCAAATAATAGCTACAAATAGACAAAGTATACATATGGTAGCTACAAGTAACGTCTGATCGTCTAAATATATATGATAGAAAGGTTGGTAATCATAAGATACAAATATCATACAAGGATCTACATATATATGTTCAAACACTTGCTTTGCAATAGATAGTATACATCTATAGTAATATTAACTATCCTTGATCACTCAATTCACATTTGAGATCAGTCTGACATAAAAAGATAAACATTAGATGAGTAATCTATTGGACATGTTAACAAACACACCCCCTAGTCTGATAGGCCACAGCTGACGATGACGCTACCGTGCCATCGTCACATCGCAAGATGGTAGGAACCAGCCGATAGGGTGACAAGAATTTACAAAAATGCAATCAGCCATGTGATTGGCTGAAGGTCCTTTAAAAGTAGTGTGTGGCGGTCGGACCGGACGCCTCTGAAAAAGCAGTTGCGAAACGCGCGTCAGGCGTTCGCACTGCTCCTCTCAATCAGTCCGTTGAAATTAGACTAATTGTTGGCCTCTTTTAGGCACCCTTTACTTTAATTTTTTTTTAAAAAAAAACTTTAGATGTTAGTCTGGCATAGCGGTTACAACGATTATAGGCTTTAATTGGGAAAGGTTAATACTTTAATCTTACTACAGTTTGTTGGAGCAATATGCTCAAGCGTAAAGCTATCGCTATAGACAGACTATCCTGAGTGCCATTCTTTTCCGGCAAATACTTTGTGCAGCAAAATATCACTAGTGCCTGCTCCTTATAGCGATATTATACCTAGGTTTAATTGATTTGGGCTACCATAAGCCTTATAACAGATTGTTGTCTTTCAAAAGGTTATCGCTTTATATGAGCCTGCACTGTGTTTTTAGACTTTGAACTACCTCAGAATCCCAACCTCACCTGAAATAATTATATTTACCAGGCTAATACCACGTATATAGCACACATTAATGGATGATTACTGAGGTTTATTCACAGTAAACAATACGATTAACATTGCAAATCTGTCAACACTAGTAGCAATAACTATCTTCAATATCGAACTAATGTGAACAGTATAAACACCAGGACATATAGGTGTTTATTACAAATGTTTTTCTCACATTTACCTGAATAAAATTACCTGTACACCAATACTTATTAATCTTGTATTTGCCAAATTAGACTCTTATAATAGTGTGGCAACACTTTACTGTCAAATAACCCCATTAGCGACTGATAAACACATAATCATTTATATAATGATATGTGCAATGGGGAAATTTGAATGAAATAGACCTATATTGATGGAAATGGTACTCATACTCTCACAAAAATAACATATAGTGAAATATTTGATATTTACTTGGTTTCAACAGGACAGTGTGATACAAACTGATCACTGTATCACATTTGAGAGGAGATTTTGTGTACGGAGTACTAATCGGACACAATTTTAATATTGTTTGTTTCTCTTTTATTCATTGGTGGAAATCTCCACTACTTTTTAATGATTATTGATATAAAAGTTAAGTTTTAATTAATACACGACACACCACACAATCAATATAGCAATGGTTTTTGCCCCTTCAAGTGTGCCCAATATGCTTCACTTTCTCTGTCCCTCTTCTTTGTTATAATTCTATATTATTTGGCATAAGGCACTACCTACTGGAAACACCCAGGTTTGGTTTCTATAGGTCTAAGGGCTAAAAACCCACTATCCCCCCCTCTCCCTAGAGGTTATGGGGAACTCATAATCAGTTTATTCTAGACTATTCAGTAGTCATTTCCTGGGGGTAATATGGCTTCCATTATTTTAATGGAAGATTTTCTAAAGAGAGAAAAGGACCGCAAAGCAAATATAGATAAAACATTTGCCAACCTATCGGTTGAAGGTTATAAACCAACAGAAATTGATGACTGGCAATCTGGTCTAAAAGAACTAGGGGAACTGCTTAGAAAACACACACGCTCTGTGTGGAATAAAAGCGCTTACGATAAGTACCTAGCCAAGCACATAATCCCAAGAGGACTAAGAGTAAGGCTATTCCCATCTTTCAGCTTCCACATAGAAAGCTATAGGGGAAGATGGGAACAAGCCCTAATCTCCTGCTCAGAAGTACTTGTCGCTATACTATCGGATTACGAAACCGAAATTGTTGAAGAACTAGGCACAGAAATATCTGAAATAACAATTAAACTAGCCAAATTTGAATCTTTAGATAACTTCAAAACTGCATACAAAAATCTAAGGGAAGAACTTGATTCAAAAGAAAGAGAAATCATTAAAACAAAATGTGATAAACTAAGCTGGGATATAAAAGACTTCAAAAAAGGGAGAGTCTTTACATGGGATGAACAGAACCCAAGACGGAGGAGAAATTTCCTACCACCTAAAGGAGATAAGGATGAAATTTCGACATCTGAATACGAATCGTCAGCAGCTGAGGATGTGGAAGAAGGTACCTCTAATAGAAGGTTGCTGGTACCTAGCGCTAACGAAAGACTTGCTATACTCTCACAGATAGAGTCAAAAAACGAGAGAAGCACAAAACCAAAAACAAAGGAATAAGGAGGGGAGGGAAAACCAGAGCGGAATCTCAGGAACAGATCGAGATGGGGGTACGGGAACGACCGGAACAAGGAGGACTGGTCGAAGAGACCGAGGTGGTAAAGACCACAGATTTACAAATCATAAATCTGTCCAATAAGATACTATCACAAGACCATATCAACGTTCTGAAAAAAGGACTTTCCTTCTCCCCAACTAACAACATAGACTATTTTGAAATAATAAAAGATGTGCATCTTTTCACTAGAAAAATGGCTCTGAATAAAATATTTGCTAAACATGAAGATACTGATTGTGACACACAAGCCATTATGGACTTAATATCTCTACTAGAAGATAATGAAAATGAAAACACTGACAGTAATAATTGGAGAAAAGAACTGGTAAAAAAATCGACATACATGCCTCAAATCTGTCAATTTCCTGAAATAGATACATATCAAAAAGTGGTAATTAGAGATATTCTAAAACTTCGTGATGTGAACACAAAAAATATCAGTGAAAAGGAATCCAAAGTACTGAGAGAAATCGAGAAGTGGGAAGACGTGGTAATTAAATCTTCCGACAAGGGAGGAAATGTTGTGATCTGGCCTACTGAATTATACCTAACTGAAGCAAAAAAACTGCTAGGAGATAAAAACTGCTACAAACAACTCTGGGGAAATCCAACACAAGATTTTTTTGGCAAAATATAACACGCTAATTGAGACAGCAAAAAAAAGACGAACTAATAGATACAAGAGAATACAAATTCCTAAATGTCAGCAACCCCAAAGTAGCAACATTATATTTGCTACCTAAGGTGCACAAAAATCAGAAAATACCTCCTGGCAGACCGATTGTGTCGGGTATTGGAAGCCTATGTGAACAAGCGTCACAATATTTTGCATACAAAGAGAGAAGCGCTCCACCAGGAACGAACAACAGCTCAGTGGCTTGTTCTATGGCGATTTACCACCCGGAAGCAGCCTCTTTTAGACCAGTGTGCTTTTCACAGAAGAAAACTTTCCTGAGGTATATCAGTCTGATCCTGCCAATTAAGGTCAGTCCAGCCCCGAAATACCAGGCAATTCTCCTCTGAACAAGGAACATGACAACCCCAGACGATCGTTTCGGCCTCCTATGGGCCTCATCAGTGAGGTGCACCCACATTCCTCTAAGCACACTGGGCAAGGAGTCCACGTCTGGTTTCCCCCATCACCCATAGGGAGACTTCCCCAGGGTCATAATAATTTGCATACAAAGAGAGAAGTGCTCCACCAGGAACGAACAACAGCTCAGTGGCTTGTTCTATGGCGATTTACCACCCGGAAGCAGCCTCTTTTAGACCAGTGTGCTTTTCACAGAAGAAAACTTTCCTGAATTATATCAGTCTGATCCTGCCAATTAAGGTCAGTCCAGCCCCGAAATACCAGGCAATTCTCCTCTGAACAAGGAACATGACAACCCCAGACGATCGTTTCGGCCTCCTATGGGCCTCGTCAGTGAGGTGCACCCACATTCCTCTAAGCACACTGGGCAAGGAGTCCACGTCTGGTTTCCCCCATCACCCATAGGGAGACTTCCCCAGGGTCATAATAATTTGCATACAAAGAGAGAAGCGCTCCACCAGTAACGAACAACAGCTCAGTGGCTTATTCTATGGCGATTTACCACCCGGAAGCAGCCTCTTTTAGACCAGTGTGCTTTTCACAGAAGAAAACTTTCCTAAAGTATATCAGTCTGATCCTGCCAATTAAGGTCAGTCCAGCCCCAAAATACCAGGCAATTCTCCTCTGCACAAGGAACATGACAACCCCAGACGATCGTTTCGGCCTCCTATGGGCCTCGTCAGTGAGGTGCACCCACATTCCTCTAAGCACACTGGGCAAGGAGTCCACGTCTGAAACAAAAAAAGAAAGGGCGCCTCCTAGTGTAGCCAGTATATATAAGGATA
The DNA here is from genome assembly GCF_027579735.1 of Bombina bombina. Lineage (NCBI taxonomy): Eukaryota > Metazoa > Chordata > Amphibia > Anura > Bombinatoridae > Bombina > Bombina bombina. The sequence continues at coordinate 151,511,187 of NC_069507.1, forward strand.
AATAGAATGAGATATAGATTTTGTACTCACATGTAGTGAAGGCAAAGATAATGCCTAGATAAGCAGTCTGGAAACTTATCAGTGTCCCAGTTGACTGTGCATTAGAATGCTAGGGCAGCTCCTCTTAGTAGATTTCCAAAATCATCTGAAAAGTAAGAAGATATACAGAGGGCGACTCCTAGTGTGGAATTAGTAAGCAGAGTGTGAACCCACCAGCTTTACCCTTCAGAGATATACTCACAAAGTATAGAGCACACTGTAGTGCTAATGAAGCAAGCTGGGTATATTAAAAGTGGCCCAGCGCACATACCACTCCGGTGAAAGATGGTCCAATGTATTCAGAAGGTTCAGATAAAAAATTCAGGAGACTCCAGATATATATAAAAAACACTTTATATAAAAATATAACAGTGTACAATAAAAATCAGTAGAATTCGCTACGCGTTTCTCAGAGCTACCACTCTGTTTCCTCAGGCAAGTTATCAGACGATCGTTTCGGCCTCCTATGGGCCTCGTCAGTGAGGTGCACCCACATTCCTCTAAGCACACTGGGCAAGGAGTCCACGTCTGGTTTCCCCCATCACCCATAGGGAGACTTCCCCAGGGTCATAATAATTTGCATACAAAGAGAGAAGCGCTCCACCAGGAACGAACAACAGCTCAGTGGCTTGTTCTATGGCGATTTACCACCCGGAAGCAGCCTCTTTTAGACCAGTGTGCTTTTCACAGAAGAAAACTTTCCTGAAGTATATCAGTCTGATCCTGCCAATTAAGGTCAGTCCAGCCCCGAAATACCAGGCAATTCTCCTCTGAACAAGGAACATGACAACCCCAGACGATCGTTTCGGCCTCCTATGGGCCTCGTCAGTGAGGTGCACCCACATTCCTCTAAGCACACTGGGCAAGGAGTCCACGTCTGGTTTCCCCCATCACCCATAGGGAGACTTCCCCAGGGTCATAATAATTTGCATACAAAGAGAGAAGCGCTCCACCAGGAACGAACAACAGCTCAGTGGCTTGTTCTATGGCGATTTACCACCCGGAAGCAGCCTCTTTTAGACCAGTGTGCTTTTCACAGAAGAAAACTTTCCTGAAGTATATCAGTCTGATCCCGCCAATTAAGGTCAGTCCAGCCCCGAAATACCAGGCAATTCTCCTCTGAACAAGGAACATGACAACCCCAGACGATCGTTTCGGCCTCCTATGGGCCTCGTCAGTGAGGTGCACCCACATTCCTCTAAGCACACTGGGCAAGGAGTCCACGTCTGGTTTCCCCCATCACCCATAGGGAGACTTCCCCAGGGTCATAATAATTTGCATACAAAGAGAGAAGCGCTCCACCAGGAACGAACAACAGCTCAGTGGCTTGTTCTATGGCGATTTACCACCCGGAAGCAGCCTCTTTTAGACCAGTGTGCTTTTCACAGAAGAAAACTTTCCTGAAGTATATCAGTCTGATCCTGCCAATTAAGGTCAGTCCAGCCCCGAAATACCAGGCAATTCTCCTCTGAACAAGGAACATGACAACCCCAGACGATCGTTTCGGCCTCCTATGGGCCTCGTCAGTGAGGTGCACCCACATTCCTCTAAGCACACTGGGCAAGGAGTCCAATATATTGATCTGAGATTAAGAGATATAGTACTCTCCCTCCCTTCATATACAAGGGATACTATGGACATTCTGAACAAAATTGAAGGCATGATCCTTGATTCTGATACTTGGCTTGCCACATGCGATGTTGAGTCCCTATATACATCGATAGAGCATAAATGGGGGTGCCATGCAGTGGGATACTTCCTTGAAATGGAACCAAGTGTGAATACGCTTAAAAATGAATTCATACTGAGACTCCTAAAATTTGTCCTGAGCCACAATTATTTCGTGTTCAACGACAAATTCTTTCTCCAAATACGTGGCACTGCCATGGGCACAGCATGTGCCCCAACATATGCTAACATATATCTTGGATGGTGGGAGCGGGAACACGTATTTGGAGAAAAGATGGAACAATACACTGATAACATACTGTTGTGGCTCAGGTACATAGATGATGTATTCATCCTATGGAAGGGAGAAGAATCGAGATTCAAATAGTTCATTCATGAACTAAACTGCAATGATCTAAACTTAAAACTAACGTTTGAAATCAGCAATACAGCAGTAACCTTTCTTGACTTGACAATCTCAAGGGATATGTTTGGATGTGTACAATCAGGTATACACAGAAAAGAAATGGCTACAAACTCGATACTATCTTTCGACAGTGCACATCACCCTTCTACCAAAAAAGCAATCCCATATGGAGAATTCTTAATAATACGGAGAAACTGTTCAGAAATTAACACTTTTAAAAAGGAATCAAAAGAACTAAAAATGAGACTGAAAAGCAGAGGATATCCAAACAGCATTCTTAAAAGGGCATACCATAAAGCACTCCATATGAATAGGAATGAGCTATTATTCCCTAAACAAAAACAGAACAAGGACACAAGAATTTGTTTTGTGGGCACATACAACATAGCCCACAAAGAGATAACTACGATATTGAACAAGCATGCTCACATATTGCAAACCGATGTAGATCTAGCCAAAAATGTGAGAAACAAGATTGCCATTAGTTTGAAAAGGGCACCAACGATTAGAGACAGAGTCATGAGAAGTCACTTTGCAAGAAAACCCAGCATTAGAAAGGATGGATTAACAGGTACATATCCATGCGGTGCATGCAAATTCTGTGTCTATATGAAAACTATCAAAGAAATGCCCATCTTTCCAGATGGTGTGAAAAGAATTAATGGTCTGTTTAACTGCAGAACGTACAATGTAATATACTGCTTGGAATGTAGCTGCAACAAAAAGTATGTGGGAATGTCCACTAGGGAACTCAGGAGAAGACTAGGCGAACACCTGGGAAACATAAAAAATGCAAAAAAAGATCTTGAAAAAGATAAGAAACTAACATCAGTTGCAAGACATTTTTTAGACTGCCATGACAGTAAACCAGAATTGAAATGCTGGGTCCTACAAAAACTGACCTTGGGTATCAGAGGAGGAAATATAGAGAATACCCTTCTAAAGGCTGAATCCAGGTGTATCTTTTGGCTACAGAGCATGAAACCAAATGGGCTAAACGAAATGATAAAATACAGTGCCTTTTTACACTAACCTCATAAAAATTTTTGACTAGACACAGTACAATAATTATGTGTCGAGATTATACTAGATAGATCTACAAAAAGCATATACATGAATAAAAACAAAAAACACAATTGTGTAAAAAATCTATTTTTTGGCATACCCTTGTCTGATCAACAATTTAAATAATATATGGAGTATATGTCCAGTTATAAAACCAAATGAATTATATAACCAAAGGTATTCTGTAATATATATATTTTTTAATTGAGCTTTTAAAAGAACAAGATAAATTTACCCTGCACAGTCTAAGACATCATGTTTGACTATACATAGTACCTAGAATATAACCAGCCAACTGTGATTTTCAATGACAATGATCGGAAATATAATGTTCAGCCATCTCATCTATGATAAAAGAACACACATCCCTGATATGGTGCTACAATGGCACTATGTGGAAACCATACAAAGATCAGATTAAATCACAAAATCTATATCGTGTATATAATTCAAATGTAAAAATGGCACGTTAATATAAATATAGTATAACATTGCTATGTATTAAACATGACAAATGTGCATAATGAAACTGTGACTAATTTTGAACATTGAATATATGTGACACAATAAAATGACATAAGAACATTTTTATCCTATAATATGATCTAGCTATAAAGTGTAAAAAGCACTGTGTAAATATAACAGTGCCACAATTGAAGGATCCACTTTGTTTGGGCTGCAACGGGATATACATTACCAGTCCTCACAAATATTTGTTCAAATAATAGCTACAAATAGACAAAGTATACATATGGTAGCTACAAGTAACGTCTGATCATCTAAATATATATGATAGAAAGGTTGGTAATCATAAGATACAAATATCATACAAGGATCTACATATACAGGGAGTGCAGAATTATTAGGCAAATGAGTATTTTGACCACATCATCCTCTTTATGCATGTTGTCTTACTCCAAGCTGTATAGGCTCGAAAGCCTACTACCAATTAAGCATATTCGGTGATGTGCATCTCTGTAATGAGAAGGGGTGTGGTCTAATGACATCAACACCCTATATCAGGTGTTCATAATTATTAGGCAACTTCCTTTCCTTTGGCAAAATGGGTCAAAAGAAGGACTTGACAGGCTCAGAAAAGTCAAAAATAGTGAGATATCTTTCAGAGGGATGCAGCACTCTTAAAATTGCAAAGCTTCTGAAGCGTGATCATCGAACAATCAAGCTTTTCATTCAAAATAGTCAACAGGGTCGCAAGAAGCGTGTTGAAAAACCAAGGCGCAAAATAACTGCCAATGAACTGAGAAAAGTCAAGCGTGCAGCTGCCAAGATGCCACTTGCCACCAGTTTGGCCATATTTCAGAGCTGCAACATCACTGGAGTGCCCAAAAGCACAAGGTGTGCAATACTCAGAGACATGGCCAAGGTAAGAAAGGCTGAAAGACGACCACCACTGAACAAGACACACAAGCTGAAACGTTAAGACTGGGCCAAGAAATATCTCAAGACTGATTTTTCTAAGGTTTTATGGACTGATGAAATGAGAGTGAGTCTTGATGGGCCAGATGGATGGGCCCGTGGCTGGATTGGTAAAGGGCAGAGAGCTCCAGTCCGACTCAGACGCCAGCAAGGTGGAGGTGGAGTACTGGTTTGGGCTGGTATCATCAAAGATGAGCTTGTGGGGCCTTTTCGGGTTGAGGATGGAGTCAAGCTCAACTCCCAGTCCTACTGCCAGTTTCTGGAAGACACCTTCTTCAAGCAGTGGTACAGGAAGAAGTCTGCATCCTTCAAGAAAAACATGATTTTCATGCAGGACAATGCTCCATCACACGCGTCCAAGTACTCCACAGCGTGGCTGGCAAGAAAGGGTATAAAAGAAGAAAATCTAATGACATGGCCTCCTTGTTCACCTGATCTGAACCCCATTGAGAACCTGTGGTCCATCATCAAATGTGAGATTTACAAGGAGGGAAAACAGTACACCTCTCTGAACAGTGTCTGGGAGGCTGTGGTTGCTGCTGCACACAATGTTGATGGTGAACAGATCAAAACACTGACAGAATCCATGGATGGCAGGCTTTTGAGTGTCCTTGCAAAGAAAGGTGGCTATATTGGTCACTGATTTGTTTTTGTTTTGTTTTTGAATGTCAGAAATGTATATTTGTGAATGTTGAGATGTTATATTGGTTTCACTGGTAAAAATAAATAATTGAAATGGGTATATATTTGTTTTTTGTTAAGTTGCCTAATAATTATGCACAGTAATAGTCACCTGCACACACAGATATCCCCCTAAAATAGCTATAACTAAAAACAAACTAAAAACTACTTCCAAAACTATTCAGCTTTGATATTAATGAGTTTTTTGGGTTCTTTGAGAACATGGTTGTTGTCCAATAATAAAATTAATCCTCAAAAATACAACTTGCCTAATAATTCTGCACTCCCTGTATATGTTCAAACACTTGCTTTGCAATAGATAGTATACATCTATAGTAATATTAACTATCGTTGATCACTCAATTCACATTCGAGATCAGTCTGACATAAAAAGATAAACATTAGATGAGTAATCTATTGGACATGTTAACAAACACACCCCCTAGTCTGATAGGCCACAGCTGACGATGACGCTACCGTGCCATCGTCACATCGCAAGATGGTAGGAACCAGCCGATAGGGTGACAAGAATTTACAAAAATGCAATCAGCCATGTGATTGGCTGAAGGTCCTTTAAAAGTAGTGTGTGGCGGTCGGACCGGACGCCTCTAAAAAAGCAGTTGCGAAACGCGCGTCAGGCGTTCGCACTACTCCTCTCAATCAGTCTGTTGAAATTAGACTAATTGTTGGCCTCTTTTAGGCACCCTTTACTTTATTTTTTTTTAAAAAAAACTTTAGATGTTAGTCTGGCATAGCTTTTACAGCGATTATAGGCTTTAATTGGGAAAGGTTAATACTTTAATCTTACTACAGTTTGTTGGAGCAATATGCTCAAGCGTAAAGCTATCACTATAGACAGACTATCCTGAGTGCCATTATTTTCCGGCAAATACTTTGTGCAGCAAAATATCACTAGTATAGAAGTATTTTCTATAAAAAAAAAAACTAAGGGGACGCGCTGTAGTGTTGATAGAAATTGTGTTGATGTGAATGATATTCCTTTGGTATCGTGTGAGTTGAACCGTGACAGATAAGTATGTGAGAGTAGAGGTGTATATGTGTATATGATTGGGTGAAATCTTGTTAATCAAAGGAGAATGTGTGACTTATTACAAACCGTAAGACTTGAAACAATTGTGATACATAATCAAAAAATCATGAAACAATTGTGATACCTAAACAAAAAATCAGTTGGAATATTGCAAAAACCTAAAGACTTGCAACAAAATATGTGAACAGTTGAATTTGATTAAACTCAAAAAACTGAAAAGTCCAATATGTGATAAGTGTTCAGAGATAAAAAGTCCAAATTCAATATAAAGGATATATAAAGAACAAAAGTTCAAAGGATCAAAACAAATGGCTTGCTCCGCTTGAATCCAAGGTGTGATGAATCAGGAAATCTAGGAGGATAGAAAAACAAGGGGTGCCAACATAGTGTGAATCAGTTTGGAAAACTGGAAAACAGTAGTTATAATAAAATCTACTCACAAGTGGAGTGGCACCTAGAACCAACTGGGTGCAAACAGGCAGGCTGACATTCAGGACCAGCAGTCAGTACGCTGGGGGTCTCACCCGGGAGACCTGTGGGTGGGTCAGATGAGGTAGATGGAGTCGGCTGTGTGTCGTCTGGTGAGCCGGATCGCCACTGTGGAAGTCCAAAGGGCTGTGTTGTTTATCCCAAAAGGGTAGCTGCTCACACGATCAGCCTTGTTTCCAAACGAGTTTCCAATGTCAGTATATGGAACAAAGGGATAAAAACCAAACTGGGTATAACCACTGCAAACTGTGGTAATATTAAAAAGGCACAGAAAACCGGGTCTGTCTAAAAACAAGTATTTAATTGCTACGCGTTTCTCAGTCCGTAAAGGACCGTTTCCTCAGGCATATACAAAGGTGTTCAACAGGCTACCATTTATACCTGACAGTGACCCGGAATCAAAATGTGGAGGTCATCTCCAAAGAATTGACAATAAAATGTTAAAAAACAAAAATACAATAAAAAATGGAACATGTATCAAAATTGTGTTTGAGCAGCAATCAGATAATATATTCATATCATGAAAAAACAAAAAACAAAGAGAACAAACATAAAAACAGCATGTATTTGCATTGATGAGTGACACCTGTGATAGTGTTTCTGAAAAAAAAAAAAAAAAAAAGCTAAACCTGTGTGTGTATCCTATCCTATAGATAAACATGTTGTCACCTCAAAAGACTATTGGGTTATATGAAAATAAGATCCCAATGGTGACTATTGTTTAGTGTGCAAAACAAATCTGTATGTAATCAATAAAGAATATATATAAACTAGAAAAAATATATATATGTTTTCCTCTGGGTTGGGCTTGAACCCTTGACCTTGTGTATGCTAGGCTTTTACTGATCTAAAAGAGCTATTCAGATATGACAACAAATGAGAATGATATCACTCGTAATATACCAAACAATAGTAGATAATATGGATGTATTAGAATTATGAGTTTGCAGAAAACATTGTTCTTGTAAAGAGCCCTCATATCTTATATTATAGAAACAAAAATAAGATGGTTATGGTCGATAGATTCTAGATAGAACAAGAAAAATGGTCTTTTATGTATCTAGATAATGATTTAAGGAACGCTATCTCAAACTAGCGGTCCCAAATATAAATTAAATGTCTATGTAAATGTTGAAGGTGTTGGATGAAGATTAAATGAAAGAATATAGCAATCCTGGTTTGGAGAGATATAAATACGCTATATGCTAGCTGTTGTAATACTGGTAAAAAAGTGATGTAAAAATGGTAAAAAATGGGTCATGGAAAAAATCTATTGAGAAATATTAGAAAATTGTATATATTAAAAAATCTAATGATATACTGCTAAAAAGTGTATATATATAAAAAGAACCTTCGTTTAAAGCATATATTTTTACTAAATGCTAGCTGTGAAGGTTCTAGTGATACTGCTCATGATATTCTTTTTCTAAAATCATATTGATAATGAATTGTTTCAAATATTTTGGGTGGGATACGAACCCGTGTCTATATATGTAAGGACCCAATGTTTAGTCCGATGAGCTATCTGGAAATAGCAAAGTATATAGGAATCTTAGTGTGGTTGACTCTAAACTAATCGATATAACATTAAAAATGCTGTACACTAATAGGAGTGATTCAACTCATTGATTCTTAGTGTTTGTGTGTATCTCTGATGGTGATGTCTTGATTAATAAATGTATTAGAAAATGTTGTAGAGAATCTATTGATGTAAACTGGATATGTATATGAGATCTAAATATGATGTATGTATCTGAGAAAATGTTGTAATAATGAATGTATGAAAAATATTGTTAGAAATCTGTTGTTGTAAACTGAATGTAGTATGAAATGTGATCTCTGCAAAGGACGGACTTATATGAAAGCAGCCAAATCAACATTGGCATTCAAACCCAGTGGATACAAAGTTTTGAGTTTATGTATCCAGTAAGTTTCTAATTGTCTAAGTTTAATTAGACGATCATAATCAGTGGAGGGAGGTACATGGTCTATCGGAATTATTTTAAAAATATCTGCTCTACCATCATGTATTGTTTCACAGTGATTTGGAACACTGTGATTAATCTTACTTTTTTTACAGTTTTTACAATTCCGATAGTGTTCACCCCAACGGGTGCGTACGTTCCTAATGGTACGCCCAATGTATTGGACCCCACAAACACAATTTAAAAGATATATAATATACTTAGATTCGCAATTGAGGCGATGTGATATCTGATAAGACAAACCAGTAGTGTTAGATTTAAATGTTTTTTGAGAACATATAAATTTACACATATTACATCCTCTTTTGCCACATTTATATGAACCATATAATCTCAAAAACCTCTGTGTTTTTTTCAAATTACTTATAGATGATTGGCTGTGTTTTACCCTTTTGCTAGGTGCTAGTTTGTTCCTAAGGGTTGGTGCCCGTCTGTAAACAATTTTAGATCTCTCCTTAACTATATTTTTTAAAAAAGGATCCTTTTGAATAATGTTCCAATGTTTGTTGAGTATATTGCAAATTTTTTTATGATTGCTGTTGTATTGTGTTATAAAGAGAGGTTCACTATTGGCATCCCTATTAATTGTTTTGTTTGGATTGGTTGTGTTATTTTCAAACTTTTCATAAAAGAGATCTCTATCCAAGTCTCGTGCTTTTTTTAAACATCGATCAAGTAAATCAGCTGGGTAACCTTTGTCCAAAAAACGTTGATACAAAATCATGCTTTGTGAGTCAAAGGTATCTAACTCTGAACAATTCCGACGAATTCTTTGGAATTGACTAAAAGGGATATTTCTTTTCCACCCAATGTGGTGGTTACTGGAATAATCAAGGTAACTGTTGCTATCCACCTTTTTGAAAAAGGTTTTGGAGACAACATTCCCTGTACTACCCCAGCTCAACAATAAATCCAAGTATTCTATTGAGGAATTTTGGATATTAGCTGTGAAAGTAAGACCCATATGGTTGTTATTTAAATGTTCTACTATTGAATTGGCTAGAGCAATATCCCCTTTTAAAATAAAAATGAGATTGTCAATGTAACGGCCATAGAATACCAGGTTCGCCCAAAAGTTTGCAGAGTAAATGTATTGATCTTCAAAAATTCCCATAAAGAGATTGGCAAAACTTGGGGCGAACCTGGTACCCATGGCCGTACCCTTGACTTGCAGAAAAAATTTGTCCTGAAAGATAAAATAATTATGTTTGAGTATATACTCTATCCCTTCCAAAATGAATTCCTTTTGAAGATCTGGCATGTATAGATCTTTCTCTAGGAAAACTGAAATCGCATTGATTCCCATGTTGTGACAAATATTGGAATAGAGGGAACCAACATCACAAGTGATCCATATTAGGTTATTGTTATTGCAAACATTTCTGAGTTGGTATAAAAGGTGAGTACTGTCTTTGATATAAGAAGGTAAGTTGACCACGTATTTTTGTAGAAATTGGTCTATATAAAAAGATAGGTTATAGGTGAGATTGCCTATACCTGCTATAATAGGGCGCCCAGGTGGATTAGCTTGGTTTTTATGTATTTTGGGCAGGTGATAATAGTGTGCTACACTAGGATTGGTTACTTTTAGAAATTATTTTTCTTCTTTGTTCAAAATGCCTGTTGCAATTCCTTTCTGTATCAGATCATTATATCCCTTTATAAAGGTATTAGTGGGATTGAACATGATTTCTCTGTAATAGTTTGTATCTGTTAAAATGTTATTTGCCTCTTTTAAATAGTCACCAATGTCTTGTAAGACAATACCACCGCCCTTGTCGGCATCCCTGATTATCAAATTTCTGTTATTGGCCAAAGTATGTAAAGCTATTTGTTCACTTTTATGAAAATAATATTGTTTCTTTTGATTTTTGGATAATTTCTCTAGATCTTCAATGACTGATCTTTGAAATAGTTCAATATAATGATTAGTTGATAGTGATGGTATAAATTGGGATTTAACCTTTATGTCTGTGTGGATGTAATCTTCAAACAGATGAGTAGTTAGGCCCTCTGTTTCTGAATATATCACTTGCATATTTCTGTTGGGGTTCATACTGTTCACTAAAATAGGCTGTGTATTATCCGTGTGTGTATGTTTTTGTTGTTTGAGTTTTTTCTGTGCAAAGATGACAAATTAAATATACCATGTTCTAATTTGGAAAGTTTCTCTTTTTGGGCTGAAAGACCCCTTTCCTCTTGCACCTCTTGGTCTAAAGGGAATGGTCTTTTTCTTTGATTTTCTAAATTGGTGTGCGGAAAAAATAATCTGTTTTGGTTGTGGCCGTTCTCTAAAAAAGATGAAGAGTATTCCTGTGAAGTGCTGGGCATATTTTCTCCATCAGAAATCGATGCTAAAATGCCAAATCTATTCTGATGTTCGAAAGAAATGTTTGATTTTGGTGTCTGGTCATGTGGTCTTTATAAAAGAGTTCTATGATTCTGTTGTAAATACTCATCTTTTGAGCCCTGATTGAAGGTATTTTTGTGTGTGTTTGGATGTGAATAGGGCATAGGGCCTTGATATGGAGAGTTATAACGTGGTTTGTAGGTGTTATTCTTATTCCCATGGAATTGACTTTGATAGGTCCCATGGTGATGATATGATGTATGTTTGTTTGTGTTTGATTGGTGGATTCTTGGTCCATAATTGCTCTGATTTGCTGTGTGATTTGGTCTGTAATTGTCATGTTGATCATATCTATAATTTCCATTTGTATGATGTGTGTTACTCTGATTTCTAAAATGTTCTCTTTGATAACTTTTGTTTTGGACTGTAGTCCAGTTCTGACCTTCTGTTTTTCTAGGAACATAAGAGTTCTGATGTCCCCTACTGTTATCTTTAGGTGGAGGTATATACTTGTCTTTCTCTATTCTATTGAAAGTATATACTTGATCATTGTTATAATCTAATTGGTCCCTTTGTAGTTTTTTGCTTTTGTTTGAAACAATCTCATCTTGGTATTTATCAGTGCGGTCATTGATTTCTTTTAAAGTATTTGAATATTCTGGATTATTGACATGTACCTGTAAGTCTTTCTGAATTTTTTCTATGTTGTGACTACACTCATCATTGAGTTTTTTTCTATGATCTATTAAGATTTTAATTAGACTAAAGGAGCATTCATCTAGGGCTTTGTACCAACTTTCTAGGAGGTCCTTATCTTCTTTAAAAGAACAATGTTTTAAAATCCGCAAACCTCTGGGAATCTGTTTGATTTCTAAATATTTTTCTAGAGTTTTAAGATCCCACCAGTGCCGGTGTTCTTTCATTAGTTCCTCTTCAAGCAGATGGAACAAATCTTTCATAGATTTAAGAATATTGGGATCAGAATATGTTTCTATGGTCACAGTACTACTTTGTAGGATATAGTTGGACCGTTTTTTGTTTCTATCATCCTTAGACTGCATTTTAGAAATTTAGTGTCCATTCAATAGTCTGAATGTAAAATCAATGTGAATAAAATAAATAAAAGAATGTAAAAAAGAAAGAAAGGTGTCTAGGTGACTTGTGAACCTGAGACAAAAATGGTGTGAATATAAAAATGGTGGCTATTCTCAAAAACAAAAAAAAAAAAAAAAAAAAAAGTGAGCGGAACTGTCCCCTAATAAACACCAAAAAGCAATAAAGTATAGAAGTATTTTCTATAAGAAAAAACTAAGGGGACGCGCTGTAGTGTTGATAGAAATTGTGTTGATGTGAATGATATTCCTCTGGTATCGTGTGAGTTGAACCGTGACAGATAAGTATGTGAGAGTAGAGGTGTATATGTGTATATGATTGGGTGAAATCTTGTTAATCAAAGGAGAATGTGTGACTTATTACAAACCGTAAGACTTGAAACAATTGTGATACATAAGCAAAAAATCATGAAACAATTGTGATACCTAAACAAAAAATCAGTTGGAATATTGCAAAAACCTAAAGACTTGCAACAAAATATGTGAACAGTTGAATTTGATTAAACTCAAAAAACTCAAAAGTCCAATATGTGATAAGTGTTCAGAGATAAAAAGTCCAAATTCAATATAAAGGATATATAAAGAACAAAAGTTCAAAGGATCAAAACAAATGGCTTGCTCCGCTTGAATCCAAGGTGTGGTGAATCAGGAAATCTAGGAGGATAGAAAAACAAGGGGCGCCAACATAGTGTGAATCAGTTTGGAAAACTGGAAAACAGTAGTTATAATAAAATCTACTCACAAGTGGAGTGGCACCTAGAACCAACTGGGTGCAAACAGGCAGGCTGACATTCAGGACCAGCAGTCAGTACGCTGGGGGTCTCACCCGGGAGACCTGTGGGTGGGTCAGATGAGGTAGATGGAGTCGTCTGTGTGTCGTCTGGTGAGCCGGATCGCCACTGTGGAAGTCCAAAGGGCTGTGTTGTTTATCCCAAAAGGGTAGCTGCTCACACGATCAGCCTTGTTTCCAAACGAGTTTCCAATGTCAGTGTATGGAACAAAGGGATAAAAACCAAACTGGGTATAACCACTGCAAACTGTGGTAATATTAAAAAGGCACAGAAAACCGGGTCTGTCTAAAAACAAGTATTTAATTGCTACGCGTTTCTCAGTCCGTAAAGGACCGTTTCCTCAGGCATATACAAAGGTGTTCAACAGGCTACCATTTATACCTGACAGTGACCCGGAATCAAAATGTGGAGGTCATCTCCAAAGAATTGACAATAAAATGTTAAAAAACAAAAATACAATAAAAAATGGAACATGTATCAAAATTGTGTTTGAGCAGCAATCAGATAATATATTCATATCATGAAAAAACAAAAAACAAAGAGAACAAACATAAAAACAGCATGTATTTGCATTGATGAGTGACACCTGTGATAGTGTTTCTGAAAAAAAAAAAAAAAGCTGAACCTGTGTGTGTATCCTATCCTATAGATAAACATGTTGTCACCTCAAAAGACTATTGGGTTATATGAAAATAAGATCCCAATGGTGACTATTGTTTAGTGTGCAAAACAAATCTGTATGTAATCAATAAAGAATATATATAAACTAGAAAAAATATATATATGTTTTCCTCTGGGTTGGACTCGAACCCTTGACCTTGTGTATGCTAGGCTTTTACTGATCTAAAAGAGCTATTCAGATATGACAACAAATGAGAATGATATCACTCGTAATATACCAAACAATAGTAGATAATATGGATGTATTAGAATTATGAGTTTGCAGAAAACATTGTTCTTGTAAAGAGCCCTCATATCTTATATTCTAGAAACAAAAATAAGATGGTTATGGTCGATAGATTCTGGATAGAACAAGAAAAATGGAAACGCGTAGCAATTAAATACTTGTTTTTAGACAGACCCGGTTTTCTGTGCCTTTTTAATATTACCACAGTTTGCAGTGGTTATACCCAGTTTGGTTTTTATCCCTTTGTTCCATACACTGACATTGGAAACTCGTTTGGAAACAAGGCTGATCGTGTGAGCAGCTACCCTTTTGGGATAAACAACACAGCCCTTTGGACTTCCACAGTGGCGATCCGGCTCACCAGACGACACACAGCCGACTCCATCTACCTCATCTGACCCACCCACAGGTCTCCCGGGTGAGACCCCCAGCGTACTGACTGCTGGTCCTGAATGTCAGCCTGCCTGTTTGCACCCAGTTGGTTCTAGGTGCCACTCCACTTGTGAGTAGATTTTATTATAACTACTGTTTTCCAGTTTTCCAAACTGATTCACACTATGTTGGCGCCCCTTGTTTTTCTATCCTCCTAGATTTCCTGATTCATCACACCTTGGATTCAAGCGGAGCAAGCCATTTGTTTTGATCCTTTGAACTTTTGTTCTTTATATATCCTTTATATTGAATTTGGACTTTTTATCTCTGAACACTTATCACATATTGGACTTTTCAGTTTTTTGAGTTTAATCAAATTCAACTGTTCACATATTTTGTTGCAAGTCTTTAGGTTTTTGCAATATTCCAACTGATTTTTTGTTTAGGTATCACAATTGTTTCATGATTTTTTGCTTATGTATCACAATTATTTCAAGTCTTATGGTTTGTAATAAGTCACACATTCTCCTTTGATTAACAAGATTTCACCCAATCATATACACATATACACCTCTACTCTCACATACTTATCTGTCACGGTTCAACTCACACGATACCAGAGGAATATCATTCACATCAACACAATTTCTATCAACACTACAGCGCGTCCCCTTAGTTTTTTCTTATAGAAAATACTTCTATACTTTATTGCTTTTTGGTGTTTATTAGGGGACAGTTTCGCTCACTTTTTGTTTTTTTTGTTTTTGAGAATAGCCACCATTTTTATATTCACACCATTTTTGTCTCAGGTTCACAAGTCACCTAGACACCTTTCTTTCTTTTTTACATTCTTCAATTTATTTTATTCACATTGATTTTACATTCAGACTATTGAATAGACACTAAATTTCTAAAATGCAGTCTAAGGATGATAGAAACAAAAAACGGTCCAACTATATCCTACAAAGTAGTACTGTGACCATAGAAACATATTCTGATCCCAATATTCTTAAATCTATGAAAGATTTGTTCCATCTGCTTGAAGAGGAACTAATGAAAGAACACTGGCACTGGTGGGATCTTAAAACTCTAGAAAAATATTTAGAAATCAAACAGATTCCCAGAGGTTTGTGGATTTTAAAACATTGTTCTTTTAAAGAAGATAAGGACCTCCTAGAAAGTTGGTACAAAGCCCTAGATGAATGCTCCTTTAGTCTAATTAAAATCTTAATAGATCATAGAAAAAAACTCACTGATGAGTGTAGTCACAACATTGAAAAAATTCAGAATGACTTACAGGTACATGTCAATAATCCAGAATATTCAAATACTTTAAAAGAAATCAATGACCGCACTGATAAATACCAAGATGAGATTGTTTCAAACAAAAGCAAAAAACTACAAAGGGACCAATTAGATTATAACAATGTTCAAGTATATACTTTCAATAGAATAGAGAAAAACAAGTATATACCTCCACCTAAAGATAACAGTAGGGGACATCAGAACTCTTATGCTCCTAGAAAAACAGAAGGTCAGAACTGGACTACAGTCCAAAACAAAGGTTATCAAAGAGAACATTTTAGAAATCAGAGTAACACACATCATACAAATGGAAATTATAGATATGATCAACATGACAATTACAGACCAAATCACGCAGCAAATCAGAGCAATTATGGACCAAGAATCCACCAATCAAACACAAACAAACATACATCATATCATCACCATGGGACCTATCAAAGTCAATTCCATGGGAATAAGAATAACACCTACAAACCACGTTATAACTCTCCATATCAAGGCCTTATGCCCTATTCACATCCAAACACACACAAAAATACCTTCAATCAGGGCTCAAAAGATGAGTATTTACAACAGAATCATAGAACTCTTTTAGAAAGACCACATGACCAGACACCAAAATCAAACATTTCTTTCGAACATCAGAATAGATTTGGCATTTTAGCATCGATTTCTGATGGAGAAAATATGCCCAGCACTTCACATGAATACTCTTCATCTTTTTTAGAGAACGGCCACAACCAAAACAGATTATTTTTTCCGCACACCAATTTAGAAAATCAAAGAAAAAGACCATTCCCTTTAGACCAAGAGGTGCAAGAGGAAGGGGTCTTTCAGCCCAAAAAGAGAAACTTTCCAAATTAGGACATGGTATATTTAATTTGTCATCACATACTTTAACCACCAATGAAAAAAGAGTCCTTCACAAGGGTCTCTCCTATTGTCCACCCAATCCCCACAACTTATATCATCTGTTTGTTGATGTCAACAAATTTACAAGAAAATTATCTTTGCAAAAAATTTTTGCACAGAAAAAACTCAAACAACAAAAACATACACACACGGATAATACACAGCCTATTTTAGTGAACAGTATGAACCCCAACAGAAATATGCAAGTGATATATTCAGAAACAGAGGGCCTAACTACTCATCTGTTTGAAGATTACATCCACACAGACATAAAGGTTAAATCCCAATTTATACCATCACTATCAACTAATCATTATATTTAACTATTTCAAAGATCAGTCATTGAAGATCTAGAGAAATTATCCAAAAATCAAAAGAAACAATATTATTTTCATAAAAGTGAACAAATAGCTTTACATACTTTGGCCAATAACAGAAATTTGATAATCAGGGATGCCGACAAGGGCGGTGGTATTGTCTTACAAGACATTGGTGACTATTTAAAAGAGGCAAATAACATTTTAACAGATACAAACTATTACAGAGAAATCATGTTCAATCCCACTAATACCTTTATAAAGGGATATAATGATCTGATACAGAAAGGAATTGCAACAGGCATTTTGAACAAAGAAGAAAAATAATTTCTAAAAGTAACCAATCCTAGTGTAGCACACTATTATCACCTGCCCAAAATACATAGAAACCAAGCTAATCCACCTGGGCGCCCTATTATAGCAGGTATAGGCAATCTCACCTATAACCTATCTTTTTATTTAGACCAATTTCTACAAAAATACGTGGTCAACTTACCTTCTTATATCAAAGACAGTACTCACCTTTTATACCAACTCAGAAATGTTTGCAATAACAATAACCTAATATGGATCACTTGTGATGTTGGTTCCCTCTATTCCAATATTTGTCACAACATGGGAATCAATGCGATTTCAGTTTTCCTAGAGAAAGATCTATACATGCCAGATCTTCAAAAGGAATTCATTTTGGAAGGGATAGAGTATATACTCAAACATAATTATTTTATCTTTCAGGACAATTTTTTTCTGCAAGTCAAGGGTACGGCCATGGGTACCAGGTTCGCCCCAAGTTTTGCCAATCTCTTTATGGGAATTTTTGAAGATCAATACATTTACTCTGCAAACCTTTGGGCGAACCTGGTATTCTATGGCCGTTACATTGACAATCTCATTTTTATTTTAAAAGGGGATATTGCTCTAGCCAATTCAATAGTAGAACATTTAAATAACAACCATATGGGTCTTACTTTCACAGCTAATATCCAAAATTCCTCAATAGAATACTTGGATTTATTGTTGAGCTGGGGTAGTACAGGGAATGTTGTCTCCAAAACCTTTTTCAAAAAGGTGGATAGCAACAGTTACCTTGATTATTCCAGTAACCACCACATTGGGTGGAAAAGAAATATCCCTTTTAGTCAATTCCAAAGAATTCGTCGGAATTGTTCAGAGTTAGATACCTTTGACTCACAAAGCATGATTTTGTATCAACGTTTTTTGGACAAAGGTTACCCAGCTGATTTACTTGATCGATGTTTAAAAAAAGCACGAGACTTGGATAGAGATCTCTTTTATGAAAAGTTTGAAAATAACACAACCAATCCAAACAAAACAATTAATAGGGATGCCAATAGTGAACCTCTCTTTATAACACAATACAACAGCAATCATAAAAAAATTTGCAATATACTCAACAAACATTGGAACATTATTCAAAAGGATCCTTTTTTAAAAAATATAGTTAAGGAGAGATCTAAAATTGTTTACAGACGGGCACCAACCCTTAGGAACAAACTAGCACCTAGCAAAAGGGTAAAACACAGCCAGTCATCTATAAGTAATTTGAAAAAAACACAGAGTTTTTTGAGATTATATGGTTCATATAAATGTGGCAAAAGAGGATGTAATATGTGTAAATTTATATGTTCTCAAAAAACATTTAAATCTAACACTACTGGTTTGTCTTATCAGATATCACATCGCCTCAATTGCGAATCTAAGTATATTATATATCTTTTAAATTGTGTTTGTGGGGTCCAATACATTGGGCGTACCATTAGGAACGTACGCACCCGTTGGGGTGAACACTATCGGAATTGTAAAAACTGTAAAAAAGTAAGATTAATCACAGTGTTTCAAATCACTGTGAAACAATACATGATGGTAGAGCAGATATTTTTAAAATAATTCCGATAGACCATGTACCTCCATCCACTGATTATGATCGTCTAATTAAACTTAGACAATTAGAAACTTACTGGATACATAAACTCAAAACTTTGTATCCACTGGGTTTGAATGCCAATGTTGATTTGGCTGCTTTCATATAAGTCCGTCCTTTGCAGAGCTCACATTACATACTACATTCAGTTTACAACAACAGATTTCTAACAATATTTTTCATACATTCATTATTACAACATTTTCTCAGATACATACATCATATTTAGATCTCATATACATATCCAGTTTACATCAATAGATTCTCTACAACATTTTCTAATACATTTATTAATCAAGACATCACCATCAGAGATACACACAAACACTAAGAATCAATGAGTTGAATCACTCCTATTAGTGTACAGCATTTTTAATGTTATATCGATTAGTTTAGAGTCAACCACACTAAGATTCCTATATACTTTGCTATTTCCAGATAGCTCATCAGACTAAACATTGGGTCCTTACATATATAGACACGGGTTTGTATCCCACCCAAAATATTTGAAACAATTCATTATCAATATGAGTTTAGAAAAAGAATATCATGAGCAGTATCACTAGAACCTTCACAGCTAGCATTTAGTAAAAATATATGCTTTAAACGAAGGTTCTTTTTATATATATACACTTTTTAGCAGTATATCATTAGATTTTTTAATATATACAATTTTCTAATATTTCTCAATAGGTTTTTTCCATGACCCATTTTTTACCATTTTTACATCACTTTTTTACCAGTATTACAACAGCTTGCATATAGCATATTTATATGTCTCCAAACCAGGATTGCTATATTCTTTCATTTAATCTTCATCCAACACCTTCAACATTTACATAGACATTTAATTTATATTTGGGACCGCTAGTTTGAGATAGCGTTCCTTAAATCATTATCTAGATACATAAAAGACCATTTTTCTTGTTCTATCTAGAATCTATCGACCATAACCATCTTATTTTTGTTTCTAGAATATAAGATATGTGGGCTCTTTACAAGAACAATGTTTTCTGCAAACTCATAATTCTAATACATCCATATTATCTACTATTGTTTGGTATATTACGAGTGATATCATTCTCATTTGTTGTCATATCTGAATAGCTCTTTTAGATCAGTAAAAGCCTAGCATACACAAGGTCAAGGGTTCGAGCCCAACCCAGAGGAAAACATATATATATTTTTTCTAGTTTATATATATTCTTTAATGATTACATACAGATTTGTTTTGCACACTAAACAATAGTCACCATTGGGATCTTATTTTCATATAACCCAATAGTCTTTTGAGGTGACAACATGTTTATCTATAGGATAGGATACACACACAGGTTTAGCTTTTTTTTTTTTTTTTTTCAGAAACACTATCACAGGTGTCACTCATCAATGCAAATACATGCTGTTTTTATGTTTGTTCTCTTTGTTTTTTCATGATATGAATATATTATCTGATTGCTGCTCAAACACAATTTTGATACATGTTCCATTTTTTATTGTATTTTTGTATTTTAACATTTTATTGTCAATTCTTTGGAGATGACCTCCACATTTTGATTCCGGGTCACTGTCAGGTATAAATGGTAGCCTGTTGAACACCTTTGTATATGCCTGAGGAAACGGTCCTTTACGGACTGAGAAACGCGTAGCAATTAAATACTTGTTTTTAGACAGACCCGGTTTTTCTGTGCCTTTTTAATATTACCACAGTTTGCAGTGGTTATACCCACTTTGGTTTTTATCCCTTTGTTCCATACACTGACATTGGAAACTCGTTTGGAAACAAGGCTGATCGTGTGAGCAGCTACCCTTTTGGGATAAACAACACAGCCCTTTGGACTTCCACAGTGGCGATCCGGCTCACCAGACGACACACAGCCGACTCCATCTACCTCATCTGACCCACCCACAGGTCTCCCGGGTGAGACCCCCAGCGTACTGACTGCTGGTCCTGAATGTCAGCCTGCCTGTTTGCACCCAGTTGGTTCTAGGTGCGACTCCACTTGTGAGTAGATTTTATTATAACTACTGTTTTGCAGTTTTCCAAACTGATTCACACTATGTTGGCGCCCCTTGTTTTTCTATCCTCCAAAATATCACTAGTGCCTGCTCCTTATAGTGATATTATACCTAGGTTTAATTGATTTGGGCTACCATAAGCCTTATAACAGATTGTTGTCTTTCAAAAGGTTATCGCTTTATATGAGCCTGCACTGTGTTTTTAGACTTTGAACTACCTCAGAATCCCAACCTCACCTGAAATAATTATATTTACCAGGCTAATACCACGTATATAGCACACGTTAATGGATGATTACTGAGGTTTATTCACAGTAAACAATACGATTAATATTGCAAATCTGTCAACACTAGTAGCAATAACTATCTTCAATATTGAACTAATGTGAACAGTATAAACACCAGGACATATAGGTGTTTATTACAAATGTTTTTCTCATATTTACCTGAATAAAATTACCTGTACACCAATACTTATTAATCTTGTATTTGCCAAATTAGACTCTTATAATAGTGTGGCAACACTTTACTGTCAAATAACCCCATTAGCGACTGATAAACACATAATCATTTATATAATGATATGTGCAATGGGGAAATTTGAATGAAATAGACCTATATTGATGGAAATGGTACTCATACTCTCACAAAAATAACATATAGTGAAATATTTGATATTTACTTGGTTTCAACAGGACAGTGTGATACAAACTGATCACTGTATCACATTTGAGAGGAGATTTTGTGTACCGAGTACTAATCAGACACAATTTTAATATTGTTTGTTTCTCTTGTATTCATTGGGGGAAATCTCCACTACTTTTTAATGATTATTGATATAAAAGTTAAGTTTTAATTAATACACGACACACCACACAATCAATATAGCAATGGTTTTTGCCCCTTCAAGTGTGCCCAATATGCTTCACTTTCTCTGTCCCTCTTCTTTGTAATAATTCTATATTATTTGGCATAAGGCACTACCTACTGGAAACACCCAGGTTTGGTTTCTATAGGTCTAAGGGCTAAAAACCCACTATCCCCCCCTCTCCCTAGAGGTTATAGGGAACTCATAATCAGTTTATTCTAGACTATTCAGTAGTCATTTCCTGGGGGTAATATGGCTTCCATTAATTTAATGGAAGATTTTCTAAAGAGAGAAAAGGACCGCAAAGCAAATATAGATAAAATATTTGCCAACCTATCGGCTGAAGGTTATAAACCAACAGAAATTGATGACTGGGAATCTGGTCTAAAAGAACTAGGGGAACTGCTTAGAAAACACACACGCTCTGTGTGGAATAAAAGCGCTTACGATAAGTACCTAGCCAAGCACATAGAAACATAGAAACATAGATATTGACGGCAGATAAGAGCCATAGGCCCAGCAAGTCTGCCCGACCTTACCTAACAGTATAAACTTATCTAGTTCGTAGGATAGCCCTATGCTTGTCCCATGCATTTTTAAAGTCCCCCACAGTGTTTGTTGCTACTACCTCTTGAGGAAGTTTATTCCATAAATCAATCACTCTTTCTGTAAAGAAGTGCTTCCTAAAATTACTCCTGAATCTACTACCCTTTAGCTTGAGCTCATGACCCCTTGTTCTTGAATTTTCCATTTTATGTAAAATACCCACAGCCTCAGTTTTACTAAACCCTTTAATGTACTTGAAAGTTGCTATCATATCACCTCTTTCCCTTCTCTCCTCTAAGCTATACATATTTAGGTCATTGAGCCTATCCTGGTAAGTTTTATTTTTTAGACCATGTACCATTTTGGTAGCCCTCCTTTGCACAGATTCAAGTTTGTTAATATCCTTCTGAAGATATGGCCTCCAGAACTGCACACAATACTCAAGATGAGGCCTAACTAATGATCTATAAAGTGGCATAAGAACCTTACTATTTCTGCTGCAAATACCTCTACCAATACATCCAAGCATTCTGCTAGCCTTACTCGCTGCATTACTACATTGTTTACTAAGTTTTAAATCATCAAAAACTTAGTAAACAATGTAGTATAATCCCACATAATCCCAAAAGGACTAAGAGTAAGTCTATTCCCATCTTTCAGCTTCCACATAGAAAGCTATAGGGGAAGATGGGAACAAGCCCTAATCTCCTGCTCAGAAGTACTTGTCGCTATACTATCGGATTACGAAACCGAAATTGTTGAAGAACTAGGCACAGAAATATCTGAAATAACAATTAAACTAGCCAAATTTGAATCTTTAGATAACTTCAAAACTGCATACAAATATCTAAGGGAATAACTTGATTCAAAAGAAAGAGAAATCATTAAAACAAAATGTGATAAACTAAGCAGGGATATAAAAGACTTAAAAAAAGGGAGAGTCTTTACATGGGATGAACAGAACCCAAGACGGAGGAGAAATTTCCTACCACCTAAAGGAGATAAGAATGAAATTTCGACATCTGAATACGAATCGTCAGCAGCTGAGGATGTGGAAGAAGGTACCTCTAATAGAAGGTTGCTGGTACCTAGCGCTAACGAAAGACTTGCTATACTATCACAGATAGAGTCAAAAAACGAGAGAAGCACAAAACCAAAAACAAAGGAATAAGGAGGGGAGGGAAAACCAGAGCGGAATCTCAGGAACAGATCGAGATGGGGGTACGGGAAAGACCGGAACAAGGAGGACTGGTCGAAGAGACCGAGGTGGTAAAGACCACAGATTTACAAATCATAAATCTGTCCAATAAGATACTATCACAAGACCATATCAACGTTCTGAAAAGAGGACTTTCCTTCTCCCCAACTAACAACATAGACTATTTTGAAATAATAAAAGATGTGCATCTTTTCACTAGAAAAATGGCTCTGATGTATACTATCTATTGCAAAGCAAGTGTTTGAACATATATATGTAGATCCTTGTATGATATTTGTATCTTATGATTACCAACCTTTCTATCATATATATTTAGACGATCAGACGTTACTTGTAGCTACCATATGTATACTTTGTCTATTTGTAGCTATTATTTGAACAAATCTTTGTGAGGACTGGTAATGTATATCCCGCTGCAGCCCAAACAAATTGGATCCTTCAATTGTGGCACTGTTATATTTACACAGTGCTTTTTACACTTTATAGCTAGATCATATTATAGGATAAAAATGTTCTTATGTCATTTTATTGTGTCACATATATTCGATGTTCAAAATTAGTCACAGTTTCATTATGCACATTTGACATGTTTAATACATAGCAATGTTATACTATATTTATATAACAACATAGACTATTTTGAAATAATAAAAGATGTGCATCTTTTCACTAGAAAAATGGCTCTGAATAAAATATTTGCTAAACATGAAGATACTGATTGTGACACACAAGCCATTATGGACTTAATATCTCTACTAGAAGAAAATGAAAATGAAAACACTGACAGTAATGATTGGAGAAAAGAACTGGTAAAAAAATCGACATACATGCCTCAAATCTGTCAATTTCCTGAAATAGATACATATCAAAAAGTGGTAATTAGAGATATTCTAAAACTTCGTGATGTGAACACAAAAAATATCAGTGAAAAGGAATCCAAAGCACTGAGAGAAATCGAGAAGTGGGAAGACGTGGTAATCAAATCTTCAGACAAGGGAGGAAATGTTGTGATCTGGCCTACCGAATTATACCTAACTGAAGCAAAAAAACAGCTAGGAGATAAAAACTGCTACAAACCACTCTGGGGAAATCCAACACAAGATTTTTTGGCAAAATATAACACGCTAATTGAGACAGCAAAAAAAAGACGAACTAATAGATACAAGAGAATACAAATTCCTAAATGTCAGCAACCCCAAAGTAGCAACATTATATTTGCTACCTAAGGTGCACAAAAATCAGAAAATACCTCCTGGCAGACCGATTGTGTCAGGTATTGGAAGCCTATGTGAACAAGCGTCACAATATATTGATCTGAGATTAAGAGATATAGTACTCTCCCTCCCTTCATATACAAGGGATACTATGGACATTCTGAACAAAATTGAAGGCATGACCCTTGATTCTGATACTTGGCTTGCCACATGCGATGTTGAGTCCCTATATACATCGATAGAGCATAAATGGGGGTGCCATGCAGTGGGATACTTCCTTGAAATGGAACCAAGTGTGAATACGCTTAAAAATGAATTCATACTGAGACTCCTAAAATTTGTCCTGAGCCACAATTATTTCGTGTTCAACGACAAATTCTTTCTCCAAATACGTGGCACTGCCATGGGCACAGCATGTGCCCCAACATATGCTAACATATATCTTGGATGGTGGGAGCGGGAACACGTATTTGGAGAAAAGATGGAACAATACACTGATAACATACTGTTGTGGCTCAGGTACATAGATGATGTATTCATCCTATGGAAGGGAGAAGAATCGAGATTCAAACAGTTCATTCATGAACTAAACTGCAATGATCTAAACTTAAAACTAACGTTTGAAATCAGCAATACAGCAGTAACCTTTCTTGACTTGAAAATCTCAAGGGATATGTTTGGATGTGTACAATCAGGTATACACAGAAAAGAAACGGCTACAAACTCGATACTATCTTTTGACAGTGCACATCACCCTTCTACCAAAAAAGCAATCCCATATGGAGAATTCTTAATAATACGGAGAAACTGTTCAGAAATTAACACTTTTAAAAAGGAATCAAAAGAACAAAAAATGAGACTGAAAAGCAGAGGATATCCAAACAGCATTCTTAAAAGGGCATACCATAAAGCACTCCATATGAATAGGAATGAGCTATTATTCCCTAAACAAAAACAGAACAAGGACACAAGAATTTGTTTTGTGGGCACATACAACATAGCCCACAAAGAGATAACTACGATATTGAACAAGCATGCTCACATATTGCAAACCGATGTAGATCTAGCCAAAAATGTGGGAAACAAGATTGCCATTAGTTTGAAAAGGGCACCAACGATTAGAGACAAAGTCATGAGAAGTCACTTTGCAAGAAAACCCAGCATTAGAAAGGATGGATTAACAGGTACATATCCATGCGGTGCATGCACATTCTGTGTCTATATGAAAACTATCAAAGAAATGCCCATCTTTCCAGATGGTGTGAAAAGAATTAATGGTCTGTTTAACTGCAGAACGTACAATGTAATATACTGCTTGGAATGTAGCTGCAACAAAAAGTATGTGGGAATGTCCACTAGGGAACTCAGGAGAAGACTAGGTGAACACCTGGGAAACATAAAAAATGCAAAAAAAGATCTTGAAAAAGATAAGAAACTAACATCAGTTGTAAGACATTTTTTAGACTGCCATGACAGTAAACCAGAATTGAAATGCTGGGTCCTACAAAAACTGACCTTGGGTATCAGAGGAGGAAATATAGAGAATACCCTTCTAAAGGCTGAATCCAGGTGGATCTTTTGGCTACAGAGCATGAAACCAAATGGGCTAAACAAAATGATAAAATACAGTGCCTTTTTACACTAACCTCATAAAAATGTTTGACTAGACACAGTACAATAATTCTGTGTCGAGATTATACTAGAGAGATCTACAAAAAGCATATACATGAATAAAAACAAAAAACACAATTGTGTAAAAAATCTATTTATTGGCATACCCTTGTCTGATCAACAATTTAAATAATATACGGAGTATATGTCCAGTTATAAAACCAAATGAATTATATAACCAAAGGTATTCTGTAATATATATATTTTTTAATTGAGCTTTTAAAAGAATGAGATAAATTTACCCTGCACAGTCTAAGACATCATGTTTGACTATACATAGTACCTAGAATATAACCAGCCAACTGTGATTTTCAATGACAATGATCGGAAATATAATGTTCAGCCATCTCATCTATGATAAAAGAATACACATCCCTGATATGGTGCTACAATGGCACTATGTGGAAACCATACAAAGATCAGATTAAATTACAAAATCTATATCGTGTATATAGTTCAAATGTAAAAATGGCACGTTAATATAAATATAGTATAACATTGCTATGTATTAAACATGACAAATGTGCATAATGAAACTGTGACTAATTTTGAACATCGAATATATGTGACACAATAAAATGACATAAGAACATTTTTATCCTATAATATGATCTAGCTATAAAGTGTAAAAAGCACTGTGTAAATATAACAGTGCCACAATTGAAGGATCCACTTTGTATGGGCTGCAACGGGATATACATTACCAGTCCTCACAAATATTTGTTCAAATAATAGCTACAAATAGACAAAGTATACATATGGTAGCTACAAGTAACGTCTGATTGTCTAAATATATATGATAGAAAGGTTGGTAATCATAAGATACAAATATCATACAAGGATCTACATATATATGTTCAAACACTTGCTTTGCAATAGATAGTATACATCTATAGTAGTATTAACTATCGTTGATCACTCAATTCCCATTCGAGATCAGTCTGACATAAAAAGATAAACATTAGACGAGTAATCTATTGGACACGTTAACAAACACACACCCTAGTCTTATAGGCCACAGCTAGATGGTAGGAACCAGCCGATAGGGTGACAAGAATTTACAAAAATGCAATCAGCCATGTGATTGGCTGAAGGTCCTTTAAAAGTAGTGTGTGGCGGTGGGACCGGACGCCTCTGAAAAAGCAGTTGCGAAACGCGCGTCAGGCATTCGCACTGCTCCTCTCAATCAGTCCGTTGAAATTAGACTAATTGTTGGCCTCTTTTAGGCACCCTTTACTTTAATTTTTTTTAAAAAAAACTTTAGATGTTAGTCTGGCATAGCGGTTACAGCGATTATAGGCTTTAATTGGGAAAGGTTAATACTTTAATCTTACTACAGTTTGTTGGAGCAATATGCTCAAGCGTAAAGCTATCGCTATAGACAGACTATCCTGAGTGCCATTCTTTTCCGGCAAATACTTTGTGCAGCAAAATATCACTAGTGCCTGCTCCTTATAGCGATATTATACCTAGGTTTAATTGATTTGGGCTACCATAAGCCTTATAACAGATTGTTGTCTTTCAAAAGGTTATCGCTTTATATGAGCCTGCACTGTGTTTTTAGACTTTGAACTACCTCAGAATCCCAACCTCACCTGAAATAATTATATTTACCAGGCTAATACCACGTATATAGCACACGTTAATGGATGATTACTGAGGTTGATTCACAATAAACAATATACGATTAACATTGCAAATCTGTCAACACTAGTAGCAATAACTATCTTCAATATTGAACTAATGTGAACAGTATAAACACCAGGACATATAGGTGTTTATTACAAATGTTTTTCTCATATTTACCTGAATAAAATTACCTGTACACCAATACTTATTAATCTTGTATTTGCCAAATTAGACTCTTATAATAGTGTGGCAACACTTTACTGTCAAATAACCCCATTAGCGACTGATAAACACATAATCATTTATATAATGATATGTGCAATGGGGAAATTTGAATGAAATAGACCTATATTGATGGAAATGGTACTCATACTCTCACAAAAATAACATATAGTGAAATATTTGATATTTACTTGGTTTCAACAGGACAGTGTGATACAAACTGATCACTGTATCACATTTGAGAGGAGCTTTTGTGTACCGAGTACTAATCGGACACAATTTTAATATTGTTTGTTTCTCTTTTATACATTGGTGGAAATCTACACTACTTTTTAATGATTATTGATATAAAAGTTAAGTTTAATTAATACACGACACACCACACAATCAATATAGCAATGGTTTTTGCCCCTTCAAGTGTGCCCAATATGCTTCACTTTCTCTGTCCCTCTTCTTTGTAATAATTCTATATTATTTGGCATAAGGCACTACCTACTGGAAACACCCAGGTTTGGTTTCTATAGGTCTAAGGGCTAAAAACCCACTATCCCCCCCTCTCTCCCTAGAGGTTATTGGGAACTCATAATCAATACACAGGAGCTCCCACAAACAGGTCTGAGACAATGCAAGGGCAAAGCATACTGAACAGAGGCCCTTTAAATAATAAGTGATGACATCACAATTCTGCGACTGCATCCTGTCTCACACTGATGATGTACACCAGTCTGGCCATAAAAGGAAGCAACATCACACAGTATGCACCAGAGAGGTGAGTAAAATGGCTGCCAGCAGCACATAACAAACAAAGCAGGGAAAAAACCCTGACAGATAGCTACAATGTAACTATTAGTTATATTGAAGCTAGCTTAGGGTTTATTTTATAGGTAAGTATTTAGTTTTAAATAGGAATTATTTAGGTATTAATTGTAATTTTTATTTAAATTTATTTTAATTATGTTAAAGTTAGTGGGTGTTAGGGTTACGTTAGGGCTAGGGTTAGACTTAGGGTTAGGTTTAGGGGTTAATAACTTTAGTATAGTGGCAGCGATTTTGGGGGCAGCAGATTAGGGTTTAATAACAGTAATGTAGGTTGTGGCAATTTTAGGGACAGCAGATTAGGGTTTAATAATATTTAACTAGTGTTTGCGATGCGGGAGTACAGCGGTTTAGGGGTTAATATGTTTATTATAGTGGCGGCGCTGTCCGGAGAGGCAAATTCGAGGTTAATAATTTTATTTTAGTGTTTGCGATGCAGGAGGGCCTCGGTTTAGGGGTTAATAGGTAGTTTATGGGTGTTAGTGTACTTTGTAACACTTTAGTTATGAGTTTTATGTTACGGCTTTGTAGTGTAAAACCTATAAATACTGACTTTCAGTTTACGGTATGGATCTTGTAGTTATGGGCTGTACCGCTCACTTTTTGGCCAGACAGGTAAACTCGTAATACCGGCGCTATGGAAGTCCCATTGAAAAAGGACTTTTTGAAAGCTGCGGTAGTTAGGTTGCGTTACGGCCAAAAAAGTGTGCGGTACAGTTACACCTGCAAGACTCATAATACCAGCGGTAGTGAAAAAGTGCCATAACGCTGCTTTTTCACCCATAACACAAAACTCGTAATCTAGCCATATGTATTTTACATCAAATTTGATTTCAAATTAATTTTATCCTAATCAAATTTGTAATATTCAATTTTGTTTTCTAAATAGTATTTCTAACCTACAATTATATTTTATAAATGTAATATTCAAATTCGAAATAGTATTTTTAGTCTACAACTGTGTTTTATAAATATTATATTCAAAATAGTATTTCTAGTCTACAACTGTGTTTTATAAATATAATATTCGAATTCTAAATAGTATTTCTAGTCTACAACTGTGTTTTATAAATGTAATATTCAAATTCAAAATAGTATATCTAGTCTACAACTGTGTTTTATAAATGTAATATTCAAATTTGAAATAGTATTTCGAGTCTACAACTGTGTTTTATAAATGTAATATTCAAATTCGAAATAGTATTTCTAGTCTACAACTGTTTTATAAATATAATATTCAAATTCGAAATAGTATTTCTAGTCTACATCTGTTTTATAAATGTAATATTCAAATTTGAATGTTCATAATAAATAAAATATAGAAATTTAATAATCAAATGAGTATATTTGATCTATTATGTAAATTCGAAATCAAAAGGAACATTTGAAATCAAAAGTGACATTCGGAATTAAAAGTGACATTCGAAATCAAGGGACATTCAAATACTGTAAATAACATTTGATTATAGAATTTTTAAGAATATTCGTTCTTATCAACATTCGATTATGCAAATCGAATTTCTACAATAATATTTTAATATAAACACATTCTCCCATCCATCCCTAGCTGTAACCTCAGCAATATTTTACAGGACAGTTATGAGTTACACATGGTGCAGGGTTTGCAGGCAGGGATATGAATAGTCTTATCCAGCAGCACTATGTCCTGTCCTCCCTGCACACCCCTGTCAGGGTGCCAGGAATCAGACTGAGACGAGAAGTGCAAAAATAATCACACCTTTATTAATTGCAAAAAATAATAAAAAGTCCACAAGTCAAATAACAAGCCAGGAGTCAAAACCAGAGCTGGTAGTCAGACGAGCCGAGTCAGGAGCCACAGCGAATAGTCAGATGAGCCGGAATCAGGAACAAGGAAAACAGCAGAGTCAGGAACAAGCCAGGGATCAGGAACCAGGAAGGACGTCAGGCAGCCAGGTAATACACAGAAACTCTCACAAACAGGTCTGAGACAATGCAAAGGCAAAGCATACTGAACAGAGGCCTTTTAAATAATAATTGATGACATCACAATTCTGAGACTGCATCCTTTCTCACACGGATGATGCACACCAGTCTGGCCATAAAAGGAAGTGCAGGAAATGAGCAGCATCCCCCACAATGCACCATAGTCAGGAAGAGAGGTGAGTAAAATGGCTGCCCGCAGCACATGGCAAACAAAACAGGAAAAAAACCCTGGCAACCCCACAGCATGTGTTGCTCATAACTGATCGGGAAAACATGACTGAGGTGCTAATCTTATTCTATAGTGCACTAAAAAATATTTTTGTCAGTATTACCTTTTGGCACCAAGAGAATATTTGAGAATTTATTTTCCATTTTTACAAAAAATGCAACTATAATTGAACAAAGAACAGATTGCCTGACTCTAATGATATATTAGATTAAAGGTAAAGTGTCACAAGTAAATGAAAAATAAATATCAAACATTCATACAAAATAACTAAAAAATACTAAATAAAATCCAACCAAGCTGTACACACACACACACACTTTAAAAGTATCTTGAGCTCAGTATAGAATAATGAGATAGCAACAATTAGTATTGTATAGCAGAGTGTTAGTATCTATGATACCTACGGTATACCGACAGTGCTATCAATTATAGGAAAATAAACCTCTTATAAGGTATTGTGTATCCAAATCACACACAGTTTAGATGATATACATCAGAATGGTAGTATCATTGATACATATGGTATTCAAACAGTTTTGACAGTACTAGCCAAATCAACTTATTGTAAGGTATTGTGTTTCAGAATCACATACAGTGCAGCTGCTAAGGTATGTTAAGGACTATAGCGATTGCTAGTCTGGCCTAAAGCTCCTCCTATAGCAGGATCTTAAATTACAATTTCTCTGACTAATGAAATATCAAGGTAGCTATTATTCCATAAAGGACAACTGAGTAAGCGATTAAAAGAGAGGTACTATGACCTCGTGAGAGTGCCCCGACGCGCGTTTCACATAACGCTTCCTCTGAGGGGTATGTGCTGGTCAGATTTGGTGTTTTATATCTCAATATTATGCCCGCCTCCTAATGCAGATTGGATCTTAGTGTACAACTTAGAAATCAGCCATACGTTATTATGTTTGTCAGTTCCATATTATAAGTCAATCAAATTGTGCATAACACCAGCGTTACATGGGCCAATGAACGAGAAGGTACTATTGCGAGTCACCAATGATTGGATGATCTTTCTTATGCATAATAGCTTGTTGGTCTGAGATTACTGTCAGTCATAGCTTCATCACATTCTTATATTAGAATTCTACTGAATATATTACTGATTATTTTTAAAGTTCATGTAATAGTTTGCATATCAGTAGGGAGGAGAACTACGAAGTATTATTATTTTGTGAATTTGGAAAGTGTATAAATGAATATTACCTATCAAAGTGTAGCAAATTGTAATAGAATATGAAATGTGTCAGTGAGTAAATAGATATTAGATTATCTCATTTAGATTCTGAACATTGAATGAATATATGTTTGCTGCCATTAATTGCTAAATTAATATATTATTTACAAGTTTCACTCAACAACAACACTTAGTATATGATAATTTTATTGTGTAAGCCATACAAAGATGTTCGATTTTATAAGATGAGACAGAATAAATTCCTGTTGTCAGTTATATTGTATGTTACTAAGATGTATGAGTGTGGAATTTACTTAAAGTTTATTAACTTAAAATTACTACCAAATTTTTGTTACAGAGAAATTATATATATATTCATGCTAAAACATATTTTATATGTATAACCTGTGTTCAGGGGA
Organism: Bombina bombina; assembly: GCF_027579735.1. Lineage (NCBI taxonomy): Eukaryota > Metazoa > Chordata > Amphibia > Anura > Bombinatoridae > Bombina > Bombina bombina. The sequence goes on from NC_069507.1 coordinate 151,544,043, forward strand.
ATGAGACAGAAAGTGGAGGAGCTAATCAAAGCTATTATAAAAGGCTGGTCTCCTACACCAATTCAGCATCTGGCAAAGTCCCAGTGACAGCCCAGGAAAAAGGAAGGGGCGAAACGCATAATGTTTGGTGACCTGTAAACCGGTGAATCTTGTCCAGCTTGCTGAAGTTTGTTTTCCGGATCTATCCCCGACTTTCAAGTTGCTACCAATATTGAGCGAAGCTCCGTATCTGTATGGGAGTAACCGCATTACACTGAAAGTTTGCTACAGAATGGTTTTGACCTATAATTGGTAACCGTGAAGGTACTTTGTAAAGGGATTTGTTATTTGAACACTGGATTAAAAACAAACAAGCATATGATTTAAATCTGCCTATATTTTGATCAGTGGAGCGTGTTGATACACTATGGGCTTCACTTTCCATTTTGGCAACTAAGTCACAGTTCAAGGAACTCTGCAACATTATAACGTTATAATAGCGCTATATGCTCCAATACTTTAATTGGGTTGCATTATACTGTTGTGTATGAACCACTTTGAGTTTAGGTGCGTGTTTTATACACTTATGTGCTCTGGTACTTGCTAAACTCTGATGTTCTTTCCTTGTAACATTTATATTTGTTTTCCAGGCCTGGATTTGTATTTACTTGTGTTTTGCAGCTTTTTAATTAAGGTGTTTTTTGGTTTATCAAGGGTTATAATAAACAAGATTTAATTTTGAACCTGAGTGCAACCTTGTCATATGTTCACATTCACGAATTGTGTGAATGTAACTTTCTTCTATAAAACATATTTGTAAGTATACAGTGCCACAATATAGAGTTGACCGTGCTTAAAATTTTGAGAATAGTGATATTTAAAAAATTGATGATAATATAAATTTCAAATATAGAAAATGAATCTTAAGATAAATACTTATAAACTAGTGAGATATTGACTGTGGGAAAACAGACGTGAGAATTAAATGATAATGT